>NC_143476.1:35722747-36025777 GCF_987193195.1 Phasianus colchicus | reverse complement strand
CAGCACTTTACCCCCTTGTCAGTGCTGCACTGTGCACTTTGGTCACAGGTTGAGTGCCCTGCCTCTGAGGTGCCTGTGGGAGTAAGGTAAAGCAGGGCAAGGTGGGCAGATGGATGTGTAGGGGCAAGGCCACAGTGATCTCTGATGTTTAGAAGCACAGTGATTTAGTATTTCTTCTGTGCAGGAAGGGGATGAGAGATTAAGAAAGCTCTGAAAAATCAAGCCTTTTAGGCACTGAAAGGCTGTTTTGATTTGTTAGTGCTGAAGCATCTCAATAACAAATTCCTTGGAAACATCCTGCAAACCTCAGGCAGTCTATATGGACTTATCTTCCGATTCATAAGCTCAAAGAGCCTGCTGTCAGTACATTAAGGGAGAATGCTACAATCCTATTGTAGCTATCAGCTATTTCCTGATCCCTTTTCCTGAAGGCTGATTCAGCAAACAGTGGCCAGAGGTCACTGGGGCGAATCCTAGTCTTGCACCAGTTACCCAGGCCTGGCAGAGTCTGAGACGTGCTGTAGCTGCTAGATTTCTGTCTGCTTCCCTAAGAGCTTGGCTAAGTATGCTTCTTGCCACACAGCATCCAACCCTACTCAGACATGGCCTGAGATAACTTTCAGCTGGCTTCAGAAACTGCTCCCTCTGTGAATAAAGCCCTGTCAGTGAGATTTTCCCCTATTTGTCTTTCTGTTTTCCACTGTTTATAAATCTGTCTTCTGACCTGCCTTACTTAACCTCTGTTCCTGCCAAAAATCTCCACTTTCTTTATACAGAAGGTATCATGACTTTAAATTAACTTCCCCATTGGAAACAACCCTCTCAAACTTATATAAGCTCAGCATCTCTGGAGCTCTCTGGGGCTGGAGCTTGGCACAGCTCTTTTCCTCAAACACATAGTCAAAGGAGAGCTGTAATCATGCTCTGTCTGGCACAGGTATTGCAACCAAGAGACTTTGCTTTATCCTGCTCTCTCCCAGTACCCACCCAAATGAACTCCAAAGGTGGTAAAAGAGTTGTGATGTGAGATAAGCTCTGACCAAAGGCCTTCTCCATCCCATGAGGTTGATACAGAATAAGATCCCCATGGGAGCCACCTGATCTTGCTACCTGGAAGCAGCTGTTTTTGAATGAAGACAGGATCATATTGAAATTAGGAAGGAACAGCAGAGGTGAGGAGGTGGGAGGGAGCAGAGGAGGGTACTGCTGCTGAAGTGTGTATCCTCTGTGGGCTGACGCTTTGCTGCAAAGCAATGCTCCTAGAGGAAAACAAGCGAGCAAGTGCCCTACTTTGCACCTTTCCCTAATGAAGCAGGGCTGAGCCTTCCTGTCTCCTCCACAGAAGGTGGGGTGTTACCTGAAGTGACAGGGTTGTTGGGAAAGTCAATTCCCACTGTATACTGGGAAACTCCACATTTCTCCACGGGGCTGACACTTCATAGGTACTCACAAGCTCTTCCCTCCTTTCTAATGATAGGTTATCTGCCTGTAAAGCCTTGCAGGAATGCTTCATCGGGATTATCTGTTTTGCTAGCACCTTCTCAGCTCGGTGTCTTTCAGTAGTGGCTGGAGGACTTTGCTCAATTTAACATATGGCAAAGAGATGCTACAGGAGGTAGTTACAGTTTAATGGGCATAGTGGCGTTATGTTGACAGTTGGACTAGGTTTTAGTGATCCTTCTCAACCTTTATGACTTTGTGATTCTATGAATTTGTTACTCGGGCTGCTAGAGGAGGGCTTGCTGGGTTGGTAACACGAGCGATGTCTTTGTGTGCTAGGCTCTGAGGTGTGCCAAAGCAGTGACTCTGCCTTTGCTTTCCTGTAGGCACCTTACAGAAGGTCAAAGCCTCATGCCTCCCTCCATCCCTCTGTGCAACCACTGTCCTCGTGTTTTCTCTGGGAGGATTTGTGTAGTGCTACTGTAGGCTGACGTGGCTCCCCACACCCACAGCATCCAACTCTCCAGATGTCAGTACTGCTGCATGGTTCAAGGGCTGCTATTCCACAGCCTTCTGATTTTCTTCATGGATTTTTCCCCTCTGCCACTGCCCTGGGTGGGATTGGAGTGGAATCAAAGCTTCTGGCAGTGCTCCAGCAACTGATGCTTATCATAAAAGCTGTCCTCCTCGAGACACAACTGATGAACCTGTGGGTAAGGTGGCCAGTTAATCAGACTCAGCCAGAACAAGCAGCAGACCCTGTGCTCTGGATGGCATTTATTTTTTTCCCTGTTACTGCTTGGTCTGTTTTTTGTTTTTTGTTTTTTTTTTTTTTTTTAATGTGTTTTTGCCATGGTGCATTTGTGGCAAGATGCTAGATACATGGGGATTCTGGGGAGCAGTTCAGGGCTGGGCTGCCTGCTGCCAGTGGTGTGCTGGACTGCCCAACCTCATCAATTCAGCAAGGTCACTGAATATCATTTCTAAAGTTAAAAAGTCTGTGGTAATATTTGTAGCTAAGGTTCTGCCTAGCCCCATCCCTCCTCTGCAATAGCTTGTGGTGCCTGGCTTTCTGATACTGCATGCTCTGCTTTTTTTTTGTGCACTGATCCCACAAAGTTTGCTTTGTGTTCTTGCCTCTGTCTGGTCCACAGCTGAGGCAGAGATTGTGCCCCATAAACAATGGATTTTGCAGACCTTAAGTACTTACAAAAATACTCTTAAGGCTGGCAAATGTCACTTTGGCCATGCAGTGGAGTGCTGGGGATTTTAGCTGTCCTACGTGTTTCTTAGTGGACAAATATGAACAGCTGCCAACAGTGGAATTCATTGCCAAAATTCCCAAGCCACTGCCACCCACAGACGTGACAGTACTCATTTTGCAATCTCTAACCCTGCAGTATTTGCTAATGGGAGAGGAAATCCACAGGGCTGCTCTCTGCGGGCATTTGGGTATTGTGCCTGGAAGGAAGGGGGCTCAGACGGAACAGTGGGAGCAAACAGAAGGCTGTGCTGCCTTTCAACAAGACCTGAACAGATGGGTGAGTTGGGTAGAGAGGAACCTAATGAGTTTCAATAAGAACACGTCTATGATCTTCCATCAGAGGGGAATAAATGCACACATCAGTACAGGATAGGGAATGATCTCCTGGAGAGGAGCTCTGCAGTGGACAACATGGTGACCATGAGCTAGCAGCGTGACCATGAGCCAAAAAGGCCAACGGCATCTTGGGGTGTATTAAAAAGAGCATGTTCAGCAGGTTGATGGAGGTGATCCTTCCCTCCTACTCTGCCCTGGGGAGGCTATCTCTAGAGCACTATGTCTGGTTCTGGGCAGGAACCAGGAACCTCCTAGAAAATGTCCAGTGGAGGGCCACAAAAATAATTAGGGGTCTGGTGCATTTCCCATACAAGGAAAGTGTGAGAGGCCTGAGACTGTTTAGCCTGGAGAAGACTGAGAGGAGTTCTTACCACTTCTCCTAAATATCTAAAATGGTGAGTGTCAAGAGGCTTGGGCCAGGCTCTTTTTGGTGGTACCCAGTGACATGACAAGAGGCAATGGGCACAAACATAGGAAGTTCCTTCTGAACATGAGGAAGAACTTCTTTACAGTGATGGTGACTGAGCACTGGCACAGGCTGCCCAGAGAGGCCATCGACTCTGTCTCTGGAAATATTCAAGATCCACCTGGACGCTTCCCTGTGCAAGCTGCCTTATGGAACCTGCTTTAGCAGGAGGGACAAAGGAGATCTTCAGAGGTCCCTTCCAACCCCTATGATCCTCATTGCTCTCAGCCCCCAGGGGGCATCCAGGCTGCAACCAAACAACATAATGCCCCCAGCACAAGGGCACTGTGCACCTGCTCCCATTGCATCCCTGCTACTGCTGGATAGAAACACAAAGCAGGCTTCTGTTTTAATGAGAAAATAATTGTATACTTGCATTGTAGGCCTCACAGTCACTATAAAACAGAAGCAGGATAACATTGAAGTGGTTAACATACAGAAAGCCAGGTACTGTTGAAGCTGTTCGGTGAGTCATGACAAGGATGCCGCCTTCTGGTTGCCAAGCCAAGTGATGTTTTTCTGTTTTCCTTCGGATGATGTCAGTATGGAGCGAGATGAAGCCCAAACTGGCAGCCTTTAAAACAAACCATTCAGAAAACCTGCACTGTAACCCCGAACTGCTTATAATCACAAATGCTAATGCTTAACTATTTCTGAATACACAGTTTCATTAAAACCAGTCTTTGCCACGGGAAAGGATCTGAGCGCTTCTTTTGTGGAGACAAAGTTAACTCTGCAATAGTGCTCCTTGTTTGCATTGGATATAGTTATATATAGATAGATATGTATTACTGGCGTATACTTATAAACACCTAAGCCTGGTAGCATGCAAATGAAATAACAGAGAGGCGAATGAGCTGCACAGCACCCGTGCTACCGCCGCGCCGAGTGTGCACTGCTGACAAATGCCCATAATTTCTGGAAGAGAAGAACACTGCTGGCTGCAAAGTTTGGCTGCCCGAGTCCAGCACATACCACTGCCCTGGGGAGGAGAGCGGAAGCCCCCAGTGCTCCTCTCCCACAACTGTGCCCCTCATCGAGGGCAATCTGGTTTGCGTTTCTAGGACCAAGGGGCAACAAAGCATGAGGAGATGGGTGGTCTTGAGATGGGTGACCAATGTCAGCCGGTGTGGGAGGAAAGCAGACCTCCTTGTGGAGGGGAATACAGATGTGCCCCCATTTTGGGGAGCACTGTCTGATGTGGGGCCCTCTGCTCAGGGCACCTCGTCTCACAGCAAACAGGTCAGCAGGGCCTTCGTGTGCTCCACGGCATGGAGGGAGACAATTCACAGAGCTCATGGGTGCTACAGTTCCCTGAAAATGGGCCTCAAAATGTCCACAGGCATGCTGGGGGGAATTGTGGGGAGTAATATCATTCGGTTGCAAGCGCTGTGTTGGCTGAAGAAAAGCACCAGGAGTGTGTTCACAGTATTGGTACTTATTAGAAGTGAGCTCGCTGCTCCAAGACAAAGCAGCGCAGCAGGCCATGAAGCCAAGGAGAGGCTTGGGGGAGGACGAGCACTGTGGTTTTTAAAAAGAAGTCAAAATAATCATTGTTTGTCTATAAAAAAGGCAGAGCATTTTATATAGAAAAAAGCTCAGCTTTTTTTGTTGTTGTTGCTGTTGCCTCCCAAACTTGTTCATTTCTGGTCCAGAAATTATGGTTCCCAGATCTAAAATACTCTTATTGTATTGCTTGTGTGAAAAGAGTAAACCCGCAGCCTCTATACTACATACAAATACAAAGCACAAGAATAAATACCACATTTCTTTTCCTAACTGTCAGCTTACAAAATTGGTCAATACTTTGCAATTGTGACTCATGCAAATACCGTGTTGGGTCAAATTTTGATATCACAAATACTGCATTAACTCAGTGCCTTGTTTTTTTTTATATCCCCTTTCAGACAAAAAAAAAAAAAAAGAAAAAAAGAAAAAAAAAAAAGAAAGGAAGAAAGAAAGATATAAGCACTCACCCCTACAGCTGGTACACAGCCTTGGAGAAAACCCACACATGCACACTGCCACACATATCCTTGCACACATGCCCCACGCACACACAGATGCACACGAACCCCTGGCGGCTGATCCCGGGCCAAAGCAACAAGCACGGGCCCTGTGGTCTGCTTGCAGCGCTGCACGCTCTGGCTGGATGGCAAATGTCATGCTTCCCCCCTGCCTGCCCCCTCGCTCCCTCCTGCCCCCAACTTCTTGTTGCCTGGGGATCCGAAGGCTCCCACACAGCACTCTGCTCCAAAGGCTTTTTATGTTGTACAAATATAGTGAAAGACGTAGCTCTCTTTCCTCTCTATCTCATACCTCTTCCTAGGCCAAAGTCTGGCTTAGTTCAGTTATTGCCTTCTTTAAAAATTAAATGTCCTTTATTTGTATTCATTCCCCACTACCTTTCTGCTTCAAACTATCCATCTCCACCGGTTATCCACGTACACCATTCTTTTTCCCCTCCCCATCATCAAAAAATAGTTGTCATCCGCTAAATACAGACTTTCTATTTAGAAACTTTGTTAGGTAAATATGATCTGAGAACCTGGAGCTCAGGTGATATTGCAAGCATACAGGATCCTAAAGCTAAGGTGATCCATTTGGCTTAGCTCTCATCCCCATCTATTCCACTCCTGAATTGTGATGGCTTGTGTTTGCAACACAAGGGCTGTATTTACTGAGTCTGCTGGATTGTACATTTGCAATAGATGCTTCCCCGTTTATTTGTGGGTTTTTGTTTTTTTTTTTTTCATTTAAACAGATAAATTACTAGATAAGGGGCGCAGACCCCCCCCTCCAAAAAAACCAACCCCACTCCAATCCCAACCCCAAATCTTTCGGTCCCCTCAAACAAACAGCATCAGAGGGTGACGTCGTCACGCTGCAGGGGTGAGGCCGATGTGGGCACAGACCCCAAGCTGCGTCCTGGGGATCCCTGGCCCCTGCAACCCCAGCATCATGTGGGAGGGGGAAGCAGGGGTGGGAGGAGGGGGTGTTTTCCAAGTGGGCTGTTCCTGTTGTTTTAGAGTTGCCGGGAGCTGGATTGTTTTTGTGTCTGTGTGCATCATCGAGTTCGTTGTGTATTTAATAAATATCGGATTAAAATGCTGCTTATTTTTTTTCCTTTTTTTTTTTTTTCCCCTCCTTTCTCTTTCATATTTTCTTCTTCTTTTTTTTTTTTTTTTTTTTTTTTTTGGTTCAGCAGATGCTGCTGCACAGCTACTCGTCCTCCTCCCGGTTGGCGTAAATGCCGGCCTCCCAGCGCAGCGCCAGCGCGCTCTTCCTGCGGTTCACCCTGGTGGCCTCCAGCACCTGGAGGGACAGAAGGAGAGAACATCCGTCACATCGCTGGGTGAACAGACATAAAAATCCACACATCCAGTGGGTGTATTATACGTAGAGAGGCATGTATGCGTATATATGTACACATATAACAACACACATAGGTATATATATATTATATATATGCACAAACATATGCACGCATATAGAAGCGCACATACGGTATGCGACTTATATATGGACACACGTGCATGCACAGAAACAATTATTTTAGGTAAGGAACAGTTTTAATACGTGTGCAACAAACTTAAAAAAATAATTCAGAGTGGACCAAAGGGTGCTAGCATGGGATGTGCACACAGTACTCTCCTCTGCTGATACAGAACATTGTATGCCTGCCTGCACCAGTCCTCCTGGAGAAGCCCAGTTCTTAAGTTTAAAGAGCCAGTAAGAAAAAAAGAAAGAAAGAAAAAGGAGTAAAAAAGCCCAAACAACAATATGTGGCTGTTCCATCAGCTCATGGCTGCCCTCCCAGGTCCTACAGCCTCTAGCATGCTGCTCTGCACAAAAGTGGCTTTCTGAGGTAGGGTAGTGCCATTTGATTCCTCTGCATAGAAGTCAGATGAGGTGATGACTTAAGTCTTGGATGGGGCGGAAATAAACAGCTGAAGCTTAAGAATCACAGAACTGAGTTGGAAGGGAACCATGGAGTCCAACCCCTGCTCCACACAGCACTACACAAACACAAACCTTGTGTGTGAAAGTGGTGCCCAAACACTCCCTGAGCTCCAGCAGCTTAGGGCCATGCCCACTACCCTGGGGAGCTGTGCCATGCCCACTGCCTTTCCCTAAGCTGTAGAAGTGGGAGCAAGGCTGAGCAGTTTTTATTTTATCCAGTAGAGGGCAAATGCGCCCCGAAAACCAACAATTCATCTGAGGGAAAAAAGGAATTCATGAGGAAATCCTTCCGGGATGTTAGCTGCAAGCAGTGCAATGAAGCAATTGCAAGGCTGAGGGCTGAAAGTTTAAGCTACATGCCTGGGGTGCTGAGTGCCCAATCCATGGGAAGACACTCCAAAACGTGCCTCTGAACAATGGAGAAATAAAACCACTTACTTATCAGGGCATCGTCACTGTCTCAGAGTAAGAAATTAGAGAGGCTGCTCTATGCTTAGCAACAAAAAGTAAAAAAAAAAGCTTTTTTTTTTTTTTTTTTTTTTCTTCAAATGGCAATAGGCAACTACTAGGAGACTATTGAGACCACTGTAGGGTAACAATTAAGAGAAACTAAGAAAATTATTGCTTTCCCCACTCGATAAGGAAATTCAGATTAAAAAAAAAAAAAAAGAAAGACAATTCAGCACAAATTTCAAACTGAAACTGACACTGTCACAGAGCATTGATACATCCAAGAGAGATCTCCTGAATTTGGCCTGGTTTATGGTAGCTGAAAATAAAAGGGATTTTACATAATTTACAACAATTTCCGGTCACTGTCTTCCTTGCTGGAAATCATCCTGTTGCAGTGGTCGTTGGTGGTGTTTGTAAAAGCCATGACTTGGAAAATCTGAGGATTTTTCCTTCAGATCAGTCAGCAGAAAGTGAAGGTGGATGCAAGGCTGAGCTCTGAGCCCAGATCCCCTGCCTAGTAGCTGGGACCACAGAATCACATGTACCCACAGATGGGACCATCTGCTGCCACTGCTGACTGTACCTGGAACACCACCTGAGGTGGGGTGGGTGGGCTCCAAAGGGATCAGAGGGTGGGCAATTGGCTCACACTTAGCCTGGTGTCCTGGGCTGACTGCATCCATGAAAAAAGCAACATGGTGGAAGTTGCTGTATTTGGGTAACGTGACCAGTAGGTACATCAGAAGAGAGGATCTAGAGTGCAGAAACTGGAGTGAAGCAGAAATGTGTACCAAGACGTAGGACTGTAAAACTGCTCCGTAAAAAACTGCTGCACCAATCTTCTTGTTGCAGCTCTGGGTTCTGCTGAGAACTTCAGAGGCCTTTTCTTGACAGATTTCAAGTGTTTTTGAGGATTTGGAAAAAAAGATCGAAACAGCTATCACCATCAAGTGCAAGATTAATTTGTTTACCCATCCTAGAGATGGAGACTGATCTGTCCCGCATTTTACTCTGACAGCATCTGCTCTCTTACTGGTAAAGAGAATAAAGAGCAAAATATAGACATGCTTTGGTCCACAGCATATTCCCACCACCTGGGACCGAGTGAAACTGGCTACTGTACAATACAAGCTAATTTTCACCATACAGTGGCAGCAAAACCAATGTGAAAGCAAACAGATTTTTCTGCAGCTTCATATGTTGCTAATTCTTCCGATTTGGACCTGGAAGAACTATGAGCAACAGAAATAAGAAAACGCAGAGATCGGAGTGTCTACATTCTGCCACCTCTATGCAGAAAGACACCTCCAGCGAAGCACATTAGGCACAAAGAAATAACAGAAAACCAAATGCTTTAACACACACTGGGTGATGAACTGCATCAGCTACTTCAGCACAAAGGTATTTTCTGCACTGCATCCACTCAGTGCTAGTCCCTGAACATACCTGACCTCCAGCGAGCATACTGAGGAACTGACAGGTGGAATCAAAACATTCTTATCCAAAGCAAGAGAGTAAGAGTACTACTGCTGCTGGTCAGTACTGTGGCATATACTGTGTGTCCTCTGCCATCAGACCTCGTCTGCTGGTTTTCTATTTCATAAGTCAAAAATTTTCAGCAGTCACCTTAAAAAACAATGTCAGAATTACCTAACCACAGTTACCAACTACAGTATGACTGGTATTTAGCAAAGTCAGGTTAATGCCAAGTATATCCAATAACACTTAGACCTGTAAAGAAAAAGCAGCTGTTTTTAAGGATGAGAACAATGTCCACTCGTGCAGGCATCTGGTTATCAGTGGTCTCTGTAGAACTGCAAAAGGATGTGCTTTTAACACAGACTTAGCTCTTTCGGTAACAGCTTGCTTCATGGCCAAGCTGAAAACACACATCTACTCCCCTTCCCTATTCATGCACATCGCCTTCCAGCTTGCTGCCAGTACCCTTCCTCAAGGCAGGCACATCGAGCCCGTCCCTGAGCTCCTGCCCCTCACAGTACATGATGCCCTGACCATTACTGTGTGTGAAACAAGCTTCTGGAAGCTCCTACACTTCTCAACTCTCTAGAAATGCTCCACACAAGGATCAGTCACTGCTGACTGCTAGCAGTAAGATAAAACCCACAGTAAATTAATGAATAGGAAAAAGTATAATTTTTATTTTTCTTTAGTCTCCAGGACAGATGACATTCATGTACCTGTCTTGAGGAGCCTGATGTGGAGAAGATATGCTATGAGATGGGGAGATAGTGGGAGTTATGAGTATGTAACACAGTGCTGGTGCTGGACAGATGAGAGTCAGCCATTACTAGGACCTGTTTGTGTCCCTTAGAGAAGCCCAGATTCACAAGTTCACCTGCACAGGAAACTACAGGCTGAAATGCCCATGTTACTGAGCACCTCATTCCTAAAAAACAGTGCAAGTTATTGCCTCGTGCATTCTGCCAGAACGCCAAATGCCACTGAAAATACCCTAATTCTAAGCAGGTCTGGTTTCTTCTACACTGAAACCAGTGAGGATATGAAGCGGCGGGACCGTGGTCATTATCACATTGCAATGCACAGGGAGAGGGACATGCTCACACCATTCCCCACGCTGGGACCATGCATTCACATCTGCCTCTCTTCTTCCACCAAAGAAAGGTTGATGTGGGGATGTCTTCCAAAATGCTGCACTTTGCTGCTGCTACATACTCTTTAACCAGGGATGGAGGAATACCACACACAGTATCTGAGGGTGCCTGGGCCCCAGGCATGGCTTTGCCAGCAGAATGGCAACACAGAAGTTCTCACTTCATGTCTCAGGAATGCCTCAGTCCTGGGCTGCAGCTCCCAACCTTTTAATTGCAACCCCTCCCATGCCAGGGGCTGTAACAAGAATCCAGGGGAGAGAAAATCAGCCACACAAACACTGGCTGATGGGAGATAAGATGGGATATCCCCCACATGCATTTGCATCCCAGTTTTGATACAAAACAGTACTGGCACACAGCATGAAAATGCAAACTGCAGCAACATGCACTGGGAACCACCATGCAAGAGGAAGCAAAAATAAATAAGCAGTTGAAAAGTACCTCTGAAGTAACCTTGCTAGACAGTAATTTACAGGTGTACTGGTAGAAAGGGAAAAGACCAGCATTAGTACATTGAACAAGCATGTTACAACTAGGAAACAAGAACAATACGTAAATTGTAAGAACTTCCACATCTCAGAGAACAGGATTTCAAGCAACTTGGTGTCATGAAAAAACAAACAAAAAACATTAGTCCATTTGGTGTTTTTTTTTTTTTTTAATGACACTGCTTAGTCTGTCTCAGTCTTGTTTACTGTTGGTGCTTGACTCATTTTTTTGCTGATGCTTTTTTTCCTCACCTGCTAAGCCTATACATCCTCTTCAGAAGAAACTGCCCACTAGGCAGAACAGTGAAGTTCTTCCAAAAGCAGATACGCTTGGTTTGCTCTCCATCTCTGAAAAGTAACATACTGGCAATCCTTGGCCAGAGCTGGCCTGGTGTAGCCACCCAAGTCAAACACAAAGCAGAAGGTGGTGGTAGTGAAGGCAGAGGCAGGGATCAGGTTCTCTTGGAACTCTTCTGCCTTATGGTGCACCTTTGTGTGCAGGGAGAAACTGAAGCCCAGACCAATACTCAGCATGTGATAGAGAATTTCCACAGACTTTAAGCCTCTCAAAGATCCCATTGAGGTGATCACATATGCTGACTTCTGCCCCTGCCTTAACAGGCCACGGAGGATGCTCTTCTGTTTTGTTAGACATAGGCAGGGCACACCTTCTGGTTAGGTGCTTAGAGATCAGTGATCCCAGCTAGGACATCAGGGCATGCCTTGAATTGCAAGAACAGGCAAAACAGTCCTGGCAAACATGTGCCTAGGAAACACCAGTGCATGCACCTGAGAAGTCTTGCACACAGGTGCCTGAAAAGAACCTGTCCACTTGCACTAATGACACCTTACCTACAACATGTGGCTATCACAGCTGTGTGAGAAGGTTTCAGTGAGGGCAAGCCCTGCTCACTCTTCATGGGGGTTAGTATGCTGGGGATGAACACATAGTGAGTATGCAGCTTCTTCACCATGGTGAGGTTTTGAGCCACCAGCTTTGCTTCATGAAGCTGATGGAGGATGGAGGCCTTCAATAGGAGAAGGGACCAAAAAGCTTCTGGTGTGCTCCACAGACTCATCTGCCTGCATTTTGAGTCATCCCTCCTCTGTGTTTTGGTTAACCAGCAGAAGTGCAGCAGGATCCCTCTGCATTTCATCCCTTTCGACCCCTTATGCTACTGTGCGATATTCACAATGATTAGAAGCTGCCAGACAGCACTGTCTGGTATCCACATTATAAAACTTCACTTCTGTGTACCTCATGGGACTCTGCCATCAGTGAGACTTACTAGAATGTGGTTTGCTTGGAGCATGAGCTCCTTGCAGCTGGGATCATTGTTCTGACATCTCTGGGAAGTGTCTGGAGGCTCTGGCTGCTTCAGCAAAGACAAAACACATTTAAGAAGTTTTGAATCTCGCTTACATCTCACTGCTCTGCACTGATTCCCCACAGAAATTCACAGTGTGAAGAAGAAAGATCTCATGCTTTGTTGAGAAACAGGCTGTGCAGTGTACGCACCTGGATTTTGGGACTTCCAGCTATGAAATTCACAGCCCCTCTTACTATTGCCTTCAGTAAAGAGGATGGTTAAACTGCTACAGGAATTGCTGAAACCCAGGCACCCCTTTCACAAACTGAAATCTGGCCAATTTACTGTTTCTGTTTGTGTGGAGAAAAAAGACAACAAATCCAGTGGGAGACAGCACACTGAGGGATCCACAGTGGGTTTTTTTTTGAGACATTCCCTCTCCAGTTCTTCAAGGGACTGCTTGTAGGAGGGCTACCACTTACTCTCAATTCCAAGCATTCTGGGACTGAACTTTGTGAATCAACAAACAAAGGCATGAATATATGCTTGATCCACAATGTTGAAGCAGCTGTTAAAACAACCCACTAGTAAATCTTGATGGCAGGTCAATTTAAAAAACCTACCAATTTCAGGGCAACTGCCTACTGTCCTCAGTATTAATTAACAATTAGTCAAAGTGGGAATTAACGTGAGCTGTTTTTGACATTTTCACCAGACACTGTCTTCCATCCCACCAGCCCTTATCCTTCCATTTCCAACATGCTGGCCCTTACAATGTGTTACAGCCCTTGAACACCTGCAAGGTGACTTGAACAGATTCTAGGGAAATATATTTTTGTTGTCCAACTCTCAGTAATTGTGATCAGCAGGAAGTAAAAAGGAAGAGTGCACTTACACTGCTGTCATCCATCCTCTCTCGTCTCTTGGTTTTGTGTGTTTCGTAATCCTCCATGAGGGTCTCCATCAGGTTCTTGGGTCTCTGGGCTCCTGCAGGCTCCTCAGCCTGCAGGTCGGAGTGTGAGGCAGGGCCTTCTGTGGTGGGGGATGGAGGAGGCTTGATTTTCTCTATCTTTCCTGCAATGACAAGAAGAAGAATCCCTTCTGAGCTCAAGGACTCACAAGTTGTTTCCAGAAGAAGAGAGCAGGATAAGCATTTTCAGTGGTGTCTGAATGAAGAAACAGATTGGAATGAAACCTGTGAAACAACCTGACAAACTGGAACAGTTGGTGAGTTTTTAAAACACTCCCCTCCTCCTCCTCCTCCTTCTTGAAACCCACTATATCAAAATATTACAAAACCTGTCTACAAAATCTAGCAAAATTATTAAACAACATAAGGCACATTTAACCCATCATCACTGTTTACAGGAGTATCCAGCTGGATTACCCCCCTCTTATAGGACTCATAGCAGTGGTTTGAAAATGTACACAAGGTGCTGAAAAACCACAAACTGTATTTTTTTCTGTCTCAGACAGTGCAGTGCACAGGATACCACCATGCATTAAATATCCAGAGAAGGCAGTCTGGTTAAACGGTGATGGCTTTTTTTTCTTCCCATGCTGAGAGCTTTCCACAGTTCTCTGGTGTTGCTCTCCCCAAGATTATTTCCCACAAGCTGCAGTCAGTCAGGGTGGGGAGACAAGTGCAATGAGCTAGGGGGTACTGGGGAAACATCAGCACCCTCTCGGAGGACGGCTGGGCACTGATACAGCTGACATGCAGCACTTGCAGCATGTCAGTGAGCACTTGGCTTGACCCAGAGGTAAGAGTGAGGGCTGGCTGTGAGTGTGGGAATAAGGTGTGAGGGTCCTTCCTGGCTGATGGCAGAAATGAATTAAGTGAGAAGGGCTCTTATCTGCTCACATCAGAAAAATACTTGACTATGATGGGAAAAAAAGCTATTGCTGAAGAAAATCAGGTTCCCTTCTCCATGGCATGGCACCTCTTAGAAATGAGACTGTTCAATGGATGAGGAAAGGAAAACAAACCAACAAACCAACCAACCAAACAACAATCCCCAAACCATACAAACAAGGGAAGTAACCAGAAGGACATGCAGATTTTTGTAAAACTTCCTGTTGCTGATGCAAAAACCCAGCTCTTCTTCCAAAAAGTGTCATTAACAGTGGTAACCACTAGAGAGCAGCCATGGAACCTTCTGAAAGAGTCATCAGAAGCTTAATGAAAGAAGTGAAACCAGAGCCAGAATTACAAGAAATACCCTTGCTGGGCTTATTTCATTTCTAACCAGCACGGAAAAACCCAACATCGCTTGTCTCGTTAAAGGTTTAGTTTAAGACGGCTGGTGTAGGGATGAGGCTGGGAATTCAACCCCTCTGAAACAACCTACTAGGATGCAGTGGGGGTATTTCTATGAGCAACCATCATCCTGGTCATTAGATCCAGTAGGTAAAAGAGTGAGCTGAAAATGAAAAGCCTGGTTAAGGGTCAGGTATGCTGCTGTATTACTTCATTCTTGTAGTAATAAGTGATTTCTTAGTTGTCCCACACAGGTTTTCTGAGCTCCCTGGAGACACAGACCCAACACATACTGGTCAGCCCTACAGATGAGACCCTTCCATCCACACAAAGAGTGGTATCTAGGGATCTGCATTTTAGAAGATTGCTAGAAGCAGATCTACTCTACCCAGTGGAAGAGCCATCCATTTCTACGCTGTGGCAGCAATCCAGCAGCAACACATGGCTGTGCTGTGTATACTGTGTACTGCTGACATGAATGGTGCTGTGGTTTCATTTTCACAAATAGAGAAGCCAAGGTAGAAATGTGCCTTCCCCACAGCAAAACAGTGGTTTGTCGGTCTCCAACCACATGAGATCACCCTTTATGCAATTGTTTTCCCCATGTATGTGGATGAATTCCACTAAAAACACTGGAATTCACAGCCTCATTTTGACTACTTTTCACAGATGTGCAGGTCTCTTCCTAAAAATGTGGTGAAAATGGGTAAGCAGGTGGAAATCCTTCCCATGCTAACAGCAGTTAGCTGCTAGCCTGGCAGAGCCAGCAGCTAGGTTGTGGTGAGATGACGGGATGTCTGAGGCTTCAGGGCTCTTGCAACCTCTTGGCTCTGGTGCAGACCCAGTCTGCCAGTTCAGGCTGAGGTAGACATGTTGATGGGTTAATTTTCTTCTGGCAGATTTCCATCTGGATAAGTGCTGTTCTCAGGCAGTATGTAGGTTCAGCATAAAAGCATCACAGGATACAATGATCACAGGTGCTTCCCACTTCTGCAGTCCTGTGCCTGCCACCCATTTCACTCACACACTGCAGGTGGTCCTTTCCCAAATCTGCGCTCAGAAATGATGATATTCATGCTCTCAGCCAAACAGTGGGGTACCAGCAAAAACTGCAGCCCCAAGTCACACGTGCTATCAGCAGTGTCCTCTAGAGGAAGGCAGTCCTTTGAAGACCCTGTTGCAAGACACTGAGTATAGGATAAACACTCTAAGGCTTCACCTGTGAAGTTAACTGTTTTTCCCCCTTTTAGACAAACCCTGATAAATATTCTGCGGCCTCAGTCCTGGTGATAGCTCCCTAATCTCTGTCTTCATCAACTTAGAATTTTGATTTCTCTTTATTTCTTCCCCCACACTCACAGCAGGCCAGACCTGCTTTGAGAAATGCTCTACTCAGTGCTCAGAGGAAGGGGAAGCTCAGAAAGGGGGAACTCAGAGCTGTGTGCAAGGCACTGCCTGGCAGCTCTGTGTGAAACCAAAGACCTGAAGAACTGGGAATGGATGAACTCCTATCCCAGCCAAAACCTCTGCAGAGTACCTGGGGAGCAAGAACGAGGTTTTGAGGAAGGTGACATCCATGCCTAGAAGCCTGATGGGTGTCCAAGCACCTGCTGTAAGAGGAAGAATGGGCTGTGCATGCTCAGCTGGTCTGGTCTGCTGCTAAGGAAAGAAAGAGCAACAGAGGAGAGGCCCTGGAACAGGAGCCCAAACCATGACCAGCAAACATGTTAGCCAGGTTACAAAGGAAATGGAGCTTTGCACAGAGCAACCACTTTACAGATGCTGCTGGCATCTTTAAGACACCTGCACAGAAAACTTTTCAAAATAAAGTAATTCATCAAGACTGATCATTTTAGAAAACTAGCCTGAGATGAACTCAGGGATGGTTCAAATATATGCAAAAATACCATGCTGGAAACATGGAGCCTCATTACCACTGCAGGTGAAAGGTGAGCTTCTTTGAACTTGAATACCACATGAGCAACCGGAATATGCAAATACACAAACAAGCAAATAGCAAAGAAAAAAAACCCTCAGCTCTTTAAGGTCCTTTCACTTCATGCATCTCCTCTAAGGAATGAATAATACAGCAAATGACAAATGAGCTGGGCTGGTAGGCTAAGGCTCTCCTGGAGGTGTCTGGAGGATGAGTGATGAGTGCTCCAGAGAATCCTCATAGAAGAGAATGATGAACTTTGCTTTTCCTTCACTGGTGCTTATGAAATTGTAAGCAAGCAGTATCTTTCATGAGCTCACAGGCTGCACTTCTGCTCTGGCCTTTCTCAAAATTATTTTAAAAAGGGGTTAATGTATATGTATTACACCTAATCTTACTCTTTACACCTATAATGGGCATTAAAAATTCTGCAGTGGCCGCAGATATTGCAAGTATCTTGCCGCAGAATTTTCGCTTCTCATTCCGCTTTGCAAGATGTCTCTCTGGGATGAGGCTTAACATGCAGTGTTTCCTTTAGTGTAGGTATTTTTTGGTGAAAAACAAGAGGGAGAAATTGTTTGCAGACTAAAGCAACCCCTCTGACAGAGGCTTACTCTCCACAGCCAGACTCCACACAGTTACCTGACATCAAAAGATATGTGATCGCTTGCCACCATAAACTGCAGTGTCCCCCTGGGCTTTTGCTTTCCACTGAAAGTCTCCCATCCAGCTTACTAACTGAAAATGAGGATGGATGATTGGTGGGGAGCTCTCCCAGATGCATGCATGAGCTCCAGCATGGGTGAGGAGGGTAACACTGCCTTCTGCCTCAAGTGTCTGTGCTTTGGTCACAAACATCAGAAAGGCCAATACGAAAGCTTTTTCTAGGCATGGCTTCTCATGCTGGGGATTCCCCCAAGCTGTTATGAGACAGCAAATATTCATGATGGGTTTCTCTCTAACTGAAAAATCTCTACCGAGTGCAGCCCACTCACATAATGATTTTCACACTTTAAAAATAGAGTTCTTTTGAAGGGAATTATTACAGCCAAGCACTACATGCAGATACAAATTCTTTGTATTCTAGGTACTCATAATAAAAGGGACATACATGATCATCATAAAACATAAGTGGGAACCCACTATGTGACACACTTGTTCTCTTGTTCAGAGCAACTATTAAACAGCCCAGCTTTTCTGTCTCCACAAGGGATGGTGAGCCACACACATGCTGCAAGAGCAAACTCCTGGATTGCTATGCAGCTGCTCAACACCCTGCCACGTGCAGAAAGAGCTGCACCAAAGCAGTGTGGGAACTGCTCACACTGAAATACAATTTCACAAGTATTTTTCTCCCCAGAGCAGCAGGCACGGCCTCAAGCTGCCGCAGCTCAGGGTTTGGGTTTGTGCGGTGCATGTGGAGCTGGGGGTTGGACCCCACAGTCCTTGGGTGTCCCTTCCAACTCAGGGTTTTCTGTGATTCTTAAACATTATTACCCCAGATAAGGTCTTGTTCTGTGTACGCACAACACATGGCTGAAATAGTACTGAGTCTTGCTCCAGTGATTTGAGATGGGTTAGAAGGCAGCTTTTATACTACCCAAACAGCTTTGAAGGATACTTGTTACTAAGCTTGGTCACTTGGAACCCTGTGGCTTGCACTGAGTGGCTGGCAGGTGCCAAGTGTGGTGTTACCCTCAGTTCTATGAAGTTGTATGCCAGGGTGGCAAAACAGCCTGCTTGCTATCTGAAGCAATTAGCAGTTATCTCAGCCACACAAATTGTGCCAGCCTTTCACATTTAGTCAAAATAGCAGTTCAGTTCACTGCATTCCTTTGTGGTTTGCCTGATAGTACAGTGACAGCTCAAAGCATTAAGTGAAGGCCCACCAGGTCTCCTAGCAAAGCAGACCTGCCCAGTTCATCACCAAAAAGCAACCTGGGAGGCAGGTAATTTGCAATCTGATTACTTACTGCACCTCCTCAGATGAGCTGGATGAAGGGGTAGCACAGATGAGGTAAGTTGATGGTACTTACGCTGTAATGCCAAGGGCACTGAGCCATCTTACACCAGCAAAGAGCTCTGCTGAGCACATCCACTGCTTGGAAAGCAGTGAAAGAGGAAGATATAGAAAAAATAGACAATGATCTTTTTGGTTCTTTTGATCAATTACATCATTACACATATTCATATTTTCCTAGAAATTAATTCTTTGCCTTGTCACCAGCTGCAGATTGCAGTAGTTTGAATCACTGGCAAATACATCCCAATTTTCTTTCCCAAACATATGGCAGTTGGACTTCTAGAGGAAACTGTAATGATTCATTACAAATATAAACTCATCCTTCGCATTAAAATGTAAATTACAATGAGCATTTTATCATAAGACACAAAGTAAATGTCTTGTTGTATAGAGGAATAAGAACTAGCAGAAACATACTGTTTTCCCAGGTGCTCTGTTAAAACAAGCATTAGTGTCAGCAGCTATTTCAAAACCACTTGTGAGTAAAATGCCTCATTTCAAGCACACAGAGCTACAGATAATGCTGTTTTATGAAGTGGTCATGAGCACACCTTTACACAATGAAGACTTATACAAGCCGAGGGCTATGTTATGCTATGTCTGTTATCTTGCCAGACATTGCACAATGCACACCAATTTCTGGAGGCTCTCTATCAAAAAATAAGAGCAGCAATAATAGTACTCCAAAGAAATTACCAACATCTGCTACATTTTTTGGCAAGAAACACAGATTAAAATTATTCTCTGTACAGAACTAACAAAACCAAGTGTTAGCTATTTATATGCTGTGTGACACTTAAGCTCAAAACTTAGATTTCATTAAGGGACTCAGTCCAGCCTTGTTTGAAGTCTTCAGTGGATTTCAAAAGAAAACGAACATCCTGCACAAGTTTTGGAAGCATGACTAACTGCACAAGCTCTGGAAGCACCACTGACTGACTCAATTACGTTTACATCAATTGAAAAAAGGATGGACTATAAATACACTGGGTAAAATTAATACTTCTTCACAATGACCATGCTTAATAAAAACTTTCAAGTGCTTGCACGGCACAGTCAGGTCTATACTCATGAAAATCACTACAAAAGAAATAAGCCAGACAAGTGCTACTGTTTTTCTGTTTTGTTTGCTGTTTTCATGACACATTAGGAAGGGACCAGTGCTATTTCAGTTTTTTCGAAGAGGGAAGAGAAAAACTTTTACACTGTAACTGCTGTGCATGCCAGACGCCACAAAGGACCAGAAGCTGATCAGCCAAAAGAGGACTTCTACTGAACCCTCTAAACACTTTGTTTCTAATACCTGCCCAATGCAGTAAGGCATGACGCCAACTGAAATACTGAGCTGAGCGCTGCTCAACTCCAGGCATCTTTTTACTGAAGTTTGTCAAGAAAGCCAAGTTACATCTGAGCAGAGAAAGTGAAACAAAATCTGATCTAAAACCTGTAAATTCCAGCTATTTTTGCACTTCCTTAATGACTTGCAAGAGCTTCGTATGCTCATTTTTCAAATAGCTGCATACCTGCAAAAAATGCTGCTGATCATTTCTCATGATGATGCTAAATCTAATTTTGGGTGATTGGAGGAGAGCGGTGATAAACACATTATGCTACAGTGTGGCATAAGATTGAATGCTTACATCATCTTCTAATAATGATCAGTAGGATATGATCATTACTTCTGTGCTATGTTCAGGAAAAACAGAAAATGTCCTCAGTTGGACACTTCCACATTGAGGGAAATCTGGGAAATTGTTGCCCTCCTCCTGCTTGAATACTGCAGTTTCCAAGAAGGTAAGATCATGGCAGCTCTCCCACCCTTCTATAACATACATTCTGCATTCAGTCAAAAATGGCAAAAAACCAAATCTGATCTGACCTTTTTGCTCTCCAGTGTGTTGGGTCCTTACCTGGTGCAGTTTTGTAAGACACTGTTCTGGTGGGCAGGGGTGGTGCGCTCTTTGTAACAGGGCTTGGTGCCATCTGCAGACCTTGCCGCTGCCTCTTCAGCTCCTCTTCTCGCTCCTGGGCAGCTCTGATTTCTTCTTCTATCATTGATAAAGTCCGCTGCTTCCTTGATCGTAACTTGAAAGGGCCCACAGTCACTTCAGGTTCCTGCGTGGCAAGGATGGAGGCGGTGCTCCTCAGCTCAGCTGCCTCTGAATACTTGCTGAAGTAACTGACTTCGTGCCTGTTCTCCTCCACAAGGAATGGCTGGCTGGCAGAGTACACGGGCGACTGCTGCAAACTCTTCCCTTCCCTGAGTCCTGAGTCATCTTCTTTTGAAGTCTTTGGTATGGTGTCCCTTTTTTCTTGAACAGGTGAAGACACCTGGGGTGGCTTAAACACTGGGTTCTGCAGCTCCTTGGAGGCTGGAGATAGCCTGGTGGTGGCCGGCTGCTCTTTGGCAGAGATATCCTGCTCTGCTGGGATTTTCTCTTCCTTGCCATTTGTTTTATCTGCCTGTTCGGCTATGGCTTGTTGGATGGCATTCTGAACAAGCAGACCAGCATGGTACTCCAGCTGGTTGTCCATCAGCATAGAATTTGCCAAGGCAGAAGACAGTGAGTCACAGCCTGGGTCGCTGAATGATTTGGACATGCCTTCACTCCTGCACTCTGCTGGAGTATCGGTCTGCGGGGTCTGTGGCAGGGAGAAATCTGCCAATGAGCTTTCTTGCAGGGCACTCATAGTTTCATTAGAGGCACCACTGTCACTGATGTTATCCATGCTGAAGTCATTGGAAAGGGTTTCCAAGACAGTGGTATCCTGAGATCTTACAGACAAGTCATCCAAACCGGAGTCAAGCTCCTCGGGAGGGGAGGAGGCACTGGCTGACTTTGGGAGCTGGTCTAGCACACCCTGTACATCATCCTTCACCACCGTGAAGACAGCTCTTGCACTCATGAATTCTCCATCCTCTGACCACAGTTTCGAGGCCTGTCCAGCTCTGGAGCTATCACTACATGGTAACTCTCTTATTGGGTCAGCACTGTTGCTCTGAGCATTTGTATCTTCCTCTGAAGAACAGGAGACTTTCTGTGCTTTGACAACAGCGATGTCATTACCCTCATGTTGAGCTGTTTGTCCATACATTGAAACAGGTCTTGTAATGGTGGAGAGAGGCCTCTCTGTATTTGAAGGATTGAGGCTTTTATAGAATGGTTTGACGGAGAACATTTTGGGTGTTCCAGACCGCCTTGGTGGGACCTGACCTTGAGATGGACCTGAATGCTCCATCAGTTGGAACTGCTTCCTGGCAGCTGAGAAATCAATTTGCTCCGTGACAATATCCTCTTTCTTGATATTCACTGGCTCTGGTGGTACAAAGGAGCAGCTGACCTGTTTGGGAGATGTTGGTGTTGCACTTTGCTGCTGCAGTCTCTCCTTGCGCTCCTTATACTTTTTGTGGGATTCCAGATGCTCTTCATCCAGTTGTTCCTCCAGAGTCTTCTCCTGGGGAGGGTTCCACCATTTGGCGGCAATGTTAGGGTTTTTCTTGACAGCCTGGCTTTTAATGAGTTCCCTTCTTTCCTTTTCAAGTTCTATCATTTCCTCTGATGGTCTCACTTTGCGGACCCTGTACTTTTCTTTCTCATCTTCATCTTCAAAGAGCTTAGAGGGCTTTTTGTCCTCGTGGAAAGCTCGTAGTTCAAACTTAGCCTCTTTCTTAAGGGTTGTAAGAGTTGTTTCTCCATCCTTAGAAGATCTTCTAGAACTGTTTGAAGAACTGGGACTTCCTGGCATCTTCAGACCTTCCCCAGTGTCTTCCTTCAGTCCACCCAAGGAATGGCCATTAGAGTTCAGGCTTTCACCTGCTGTACTAGCTTCATGTGGTTTAACAACCAAGGGCACCTGCTTGTCAGCTACACTTTCTTCCCCTGCATTGGGTACTGAATCATTAGAGACATTAACTGAAGCTCCTGAGCCATCCATGATGGTGACTGCACTTAGCTGAGGAGAGGATGTCCCATTAGAGGTATTATCGGCAGAAGAATCACAGCAGTTTGCCTCCAGCACTTCATCTAGATATCTGATCTCTTTAGCAACTTCACTATCCAGAGATTCATGCCTGTCCTTAAGTCCATTGTGGCTGGCAGCAGAAGAAAAGAAGTGGGTTGGATTGTCTATGGGATGTGGTGAAGCCACTGTGGTGATGCTTTTATGTTCAGAAACTGGAACTTCAATTTCCATTTTTTCTTCCTTTGTAGCAAGCGCAGTAGCTGGCTCCAGGAAATTGGCACAGTTTTGGTCTCTATTTTTTTTTAACCTGATGTCATCCTCAGGGATTCTGGAAGATTTCTAAAACAAAACAGAACAAAACTTTGATGAAGTCCTGAAGAGAAGCATTGTATTTTCTGCAGACTAAACACCATCTGGAAGGCAAACCGTAGCACTTTCTAAACTCGAGATTAAAAGAGTTCTTCACAACATTAGGAGGCATGGCAAATAATTAGTACTTACAAAAAATAGAAAGTTAACTCACTATGAAGTGAACAGGGCACTAAAACAAAAACACACTTTCATTTCAATATCTCCCAAATGGTTATCATCCTCACTTTGTTCATTATTCCAGGCCTGTGTCCTGGTCTGCCACTAAAAATGAGGTTTGGATTTTCAAGTTACTAATGACTTAACAGTTTAGATTCTTGAAAGGCTTGCATGTGCAGCACATAGCACCTATCAACATGGTATTTTACAGATGTCTTCCACACCTAAAGAAAACCTCAGAATCCATCCACAGCTGATAAGCATTACTGTCTCCATCTTGCAGAAACAGATGCTAACATGCAGAAAGAGCAGGCAACTCATCCCACATCAGGAAAAGGATGAGACAGCACCAGACGATGTTCATTTCTCAGTGGATCAATCTCAGCCATCAAACACAGGGTAGAATTACACAGTGCTGGAAAAAACATGGAGTCTTTCTCCGGCCCACACAGAAACCCACATGCAACTGGAGCTGGGAGGCAGGAAGCATTCATGTCTCCCACAGCATGGAGATCACTACAGGAGGCACAACAGGGACTAGAATCATGGTCTTATCCTTCTCACTCTTTCATGTGCAACACAGACGCGCTGGACTTGTATTTCCTCATGATGAAGATATTACCAACATCATTCTCCTAGGATAGCTTGGTAATTTTCTCAAACACAATACGATCTCAAAACAACCAAACACAGCATGCCTATTCACATCATCAAATGCTTTAACACAGAAACTTGCATTCTGAGGTCTCTGGCTCCTTTTTCACATAAGCTCTTACACAGCACCACTGCTGAAGCACGGATTTGGGAAGCAAACAGCACTGATCAAATCCTCCAAACACAGTGGCTCCCCAGAAAGGTCACTCCTGCACGCTGGCTGCAGCTATCCTTGCCACCAAGCATCATGCACTCTGTTAGTACACAATGCAGCAGAAAATGACCAGCCAAGAGCACAAGGATCTTACCAGCCCCCTAAACAGTAACATTGCCTCTGGGTTTACAAGGGCAGTAAAATGCATCTGACACACCTCGAAGAATTTGAGCCAGGCAGAAGAGCTGTGCTTCTAAAAGCATTTTGAAAGAGTTTCCTGCCTAACCATGCCATTGTACAGATCTGAAGATAATGCTACCTTCAACCATTAGAGATTTTCTTTCTGCTAAATGCTAGAAACACCTTTAAGAACAGGCAAAAAACCCAACTTCCTTTTGTCGACACATCTTACCTATTTAGTTGGTTCTACCTTCATTGCACCTTCTGTTGAACCTACACATACTCAAGCTTAAGTTTCTATCAGTGCTCTCCTTAAAGCATAATCCATTTTTTACAATTTACATGTCTAACTGTGGTCAGCTGTCTTCAGCCTGAGTAAAGATACATTCAAGCAAGCAGGTATTCTGCAAACAACTGCAGAATAATCAGTAAGAGCGACACTTTGATTAAACCTGAAAATACAAGAATATCTGTCTGCAGAGCTCCTAGTGTCACATACAACAAGTACTCACAACAGGCCTAGAACTGCAATTTCTTTCTGAGTTTTGGGTTCAAGTCTCCCCTGTCAGACTTGCTGACACCAAAAAGAGGATGCTGCCACCTGGAACAGTTTGAGCAGAGGGACTAAAGCTTTTATACAGGGCTGCTGGCCCTTCATACCTGAGATGAGCATGCTGTCAAGCTCTTGCTAACATCTGGAGCTAGCAATACATTGCTGTTGCCCCTTAGACCTCATAGTTAACACTGTGCTACTGCCATCACTGTGCCAATGTATACAGACCCTTTCGGATCAGGTCATGTTTGGGCATTCATGTTGCCTTTAGGGAACCAAACCAAAGGTGAAGTACTTCATCAGTTGATTTCTTAACGAATAATAGCTCATCCCCTCATCATAACTGCAATCTGCAGTTCACAATTAAGGCATATACATGCAACTGCCTAATCAGGAAAGGCATTTATGGCAGCATGTATTTCTGAGAGTGCATGTGTATGTGCAATTAGTGTGGCACATGTAATTATCTAGTAAGCAAGACAATTATACAGTAAAACCTATGAGGAAACACCGCTCCTCGTGGGAAGAGGCCTTTCTTTGTCAAGGATTAATAATTGTGAGTAAGGATGGGCTCTCTGCAGGGGAATAAACCAAGGAACGGAGGAGGGAAAAATAATCATATTTATAACGATTCCTTGTTTTGCCCTCAACACATTCTTATATAATCTTGGGACGCTTTCAGGACAACAAGGAGGGAATGCTCCAAACACCCCTGGTAAGAAGCAGAAGTCAACTCATGGATGAATTATATGAGGAAGAAGCTGGGAAGATCATATGGATGGGCACAGATCAAATTGTCAGGAGAACCAGCTGGAAATGGTCTGGAAGAATGGCACACATCAGGATGAAGACATGGTGATGGGAAGAGAATGGGAAACTACATCCACATCTGAGCTGCTTGGCAGAAGGAGCAGAGCTTGCCAGGGGTTGTTGCTGCTGCACACACCAGCACCTTCATACACATTGTCCACTGAGAGCAGCTGTCTCAAAACTACTAATAAAAGTCTGTAAATGAGGGAGGGCCAGCATTCAATCCCTGCTGCAACCAGCAATGTTGCCTTAGCAGCAATTCTTGTACACTGCATTTTCCAGAAATTATTGTTACATTTACACCCTTTCTGAATATCCATTCATTTCTTTCTGTTTAAGTCAAAATACAAGTGTAATTATTGCCATTTGTACAATGCTGCTGCACTTTAGTAAACTGCAGTTATTAGCAGCCTGGAGAATTATTAGCATACTTCCTTCTTGGCTGAATTCTTCATCTACAAAAGTCTAAGTGTTTGAGCATTCAGATTTTTTAGGAGAAAAAAATGGTGGGTGTTCTAGCAGCAAGACCCAGCAAATGTACTGCCAGTGCCTTCCTTTGTTTGATCCAACAGAAAATGCATGTGACACCAAGTGGGAGGCAGACCTTCACAGCCACATCCACATTCTTCCCAAGCAATGTCATGGCAAAAAAAAAAAAAAAAAGAAATAAAAAACAAGGTGAGATTAAACATTAAAATTTAAAACAACTAAGAGTTAAAAATATCTAAAATACAACCTCCTCATGCCAGGCTTCTACGGATCACTCCATCTGAGTTTCACAACAGTTCTTCATACTGCTTATCTCAAGGCATCACTGGCATTGTGGGCTTCCCACTTCTCTGTCTTCCTCTGCAGCAGCCCTGTAGTGACCCTGCTCCTCCTCCCACTGCTGGATCACTGTGCCACTGCTTTGTTCAGCCCTCTATCCTCAGTCTGTGGATCTAACCCTTGGGCTTACCACCTCTAGGAGTTTTAGTACAGAAATATAACTCAGAAACACAGTTGAGTATGGTTGACTTGGTAATCCTCACCTCCCTGCTGATGTGAATTGTATTCTACTGTTTTGGCCCATTTTTCTGAAGTCTCTTTGCAAAGCAGAAGGAACCAAATGATGGATTTGCTAGGGGGTTGACTGGCAAAACTTCAAGAAAGAGTCTGTTTCCATTCAGCTCCCTGTTTTGAAGAACTGGACACCATCTGCACCACAGGCGAACCCAGTCCTGAGTACTGCAAAGACACAGATGGTGTACGCAGCTCAGCGATTCTAGATAGTCACAATCCCCACTGAGAAACCTCCCAGCCTTGACAGGGATTGCTCTGCTCACCCTTGAAACAGCAAGCATTTTGCCAAAGAAATGGAAGACTGGTATGACATGCAGTTGCTGAAATTCTCAGTGGGGAAAAAAAGGAAAAGCAAAATTATATTAGCTCATCCCAGTAGTAGAGTCAAGGTGCTGCCCACCCAGCTCTCAAAACACGGTGATCCCCTTTGTTGCTGCTGGTGTGGGGCTGCTCCCCATGGGAGTCTTTGCAGGCATCATACTGAAGAAACAGGCCAAACCTTTAGGAGATGAAGCTGATGATGGGGACTCAAGGATTGGAATGGGATCGCCGCTCTTCCTAAAGAAATTGAGCATTTTCATTAAAACAAACACATACATACAAAAAGTGTTGTCTTCTCACTCTTGTAGGAAAATATCCCATTTCTGAGTGATACTTTTACTCCTCAAAGTTTTGAAAACACCATGGAAAAAGTTATCCCAAGTAAATTACCATTTTTCACTCAGTGAAGTTGCACAGAGTTCAGATTTTAGAAAAAGAAAATCCTCACATCCTGTTGCCAAATTTTGCTGAATTCAGAACTTGTCAGACACATGCTGGCACTACCTTGAATAGTTTGATTCATAATTCTGCCTGCTCACAAAAGCAAAACCTGGCCTGTTCCTCTCTCAGAGCAGTACATGGTGTCCTCAATACATGGATGCAAACCATTCTTGATGACTAAAATTCATTAGAGTTGAGTGTCAAAAATGATGTTCTTTGTGAGCAGCTGGCTTCGCTCTTCAACAACTTGACTGAGGTAGCCAGGGAGTACAATGGACAAATTTTCTTAATGAAAAGCTGGTTCATCTCCTTCAAAGCACTTCAGAAATCACAGCATGCAGTCTAAAATCAATGCAACTTCACACTAATTTCCCCTAAAAAGCAGTGGGGGTTTCTTTAGGAATACAGAGAGCAAAAAGGGATGTGAAGATACAGCATCCAAACAAGCTGCTACTCGGAGAGCTTGCTGTGTGACATTTTGTGAGTGCTTTTCCATATGTTGTTTTTCTTGACTACTTTAGAGGAGTTGTTATTGCATTTACTCAGAAAGCACGTGGAAGTCTTTGCAATATTCTCTTTCATTCCAGCTGAGCCACAGACTGCAGCTTTCTCATGTGATGCACAATAAGGCTCTTTTATCAAACTGAAGTCCAATTTTCTTTTGCTGGTGTAATAAATTAAGGGTGGAAGAAAGTGCCTCAGAAAAGGAAGAAATATATAAATCCTTTAATGATGAGCATATGAGGCATGGAAGGATATTTCAGTGACGAGTACATAATGAATGACACTGTGCTTCCCCAAACATATTACTAGAGCTTCAATATTTTCTGTGAAAATGCTAAAGTGAACCATCATTGGAATAACATGACTTCTCCCTAACTCCAAGGCATGTAAATCAGGAGCAGCTTTCCCTAGGTAGGATCCTTTTAGCTGGTTATTTTCTATCAGTCATTCCCTAAAAATACAGATCTGGTTTCAATGTGAAGAACCTGCAGTCCTTCCAACAGGATTTCAGTTATTGCTACTGGGTTTAGAAAAACAGATACCTTCTCTTTTGAAATTAAATGCTTGCTCAGTTGTTGATAAGAAAAGCAAAAAGACAACAACAACAAACCCATGTACACACACACACAAACAAACCTAACAACCCAAAAGACAAATTATTTTTTCGTTAAATATTTTCATTCCTGCAAAAACTGTAATTGCATGAAACACCTACAAGGACAACATGATTTATACAGAAATTAATACTTAGGGACAGAAGGCTGTTAGCTGCTGAATTAGCAGAAATACACCTCTGATGAAAAATAAATGTCAGAGAAGTCATTCAAGTGTGATGGTTATACAGCCTCTCTTGCTACAGTGTGCAGGACTGGTTCACCTCACTGTGACAGCTCTATTCAGCTGTAAGGCAACCAAGATGCAAATCTGAAATTACAGGAAGCTGTGATTAAACTTTCATTCAGAAACAATAGCATTGTGACGCTGCCACACTCCACCACCCCCGCCTTCTAGCAGTATCCAGAAAGCAGGATGCTCTGATGAGCCGGAGAAGAGCGTCTCACATGTTGAGAGGATGGGGAGCAATCTCCATTGCTATGTGTGGATGTGCAGCAGTTTGCAAGCTGAAATGCAGAGCAACGCATCCGACCAGCACACAAAGGGTATTACACTGCCTTAAAATCATCCACTACAGGTTCTATTCTCTAAGGAACAGGAGAATTTCTTTTTCACAGCTGAAAGTGACCCACTGATGAGGGCTTTTACCAAGAGCTGTCACACTTGCACCCAGTGCTGGTGGCTCTGAGCCTGGCGCTCAGGGCTCTGCTTCCAGAAGGACTCCTTAATGCCCAGCCTTGCATATGGTAAGGGAAAGAAGAAAAAGCTCCATTCAGTAAGGACAAGAAAGTCTTCAGTCTGACAGAGCACCAAGTGTAAATATTGAACTAAGCAGAATACGGATGTGAATGCATGCACGAAAAACCATCGTTTCACAGAATTCCACAGCTGAAATCTTCCTAACACACAGCAAGAAGGGAACATCTGCTTTGGTAAAGCATGACCTAGTCCCAGCGGGGAGTGGAAAAGACGCTAAACCAAACCTTGCTTTTAATACTCTCCAGCCCATCCAGATAATGTCAGTGCTAGGAAAGGGTGACCTTTACGGTCACTTGAACCAAAGAACAATGAGACAAGGGGATTTCCCAAATTCCTCGATGTTTTCATCAGGGGGTGGGAGGTTCTTGTTCCATCTCAAGAATGAAGCTACCACCATCCTCTGTAAGAGTGAAATCCAGAGGAAAATACTGGCATATTAATCATTCTGGTACATGAGTAAGAGCTCCTCAGGAAGGAATCTGGGTTACAAAGAGACAGGAGGAAGACAGCAAATGGAGACAAAAGGCCACACGGTTCACTCATTCCCCAAGCAGATCTGATGCTGCTGGGAAAACTGTTTTAATATGCTTCAGAATGGAGATAAACCTGCTGCATACTCACAAGGAGGCTTTCAGAGATGTATTAGTATTAAATTAAATGATTAAATTCTGATGACACAGATTCTTTTGCTGTTCGACACTGCTCTGCAAATCTTACATAAATGGCCTAAACTGCAATTTCTGAACAAAGATACACGATCTCTCTGTGCTGGAGTGCTTTCACTGCCTGCTTTCAAGGGCAGCAGAGCAGGAATGGATAGCCTCAACTGAAGCAAGCACCTATGCACTATTGCACACAAAGCTGAGGCTGGCACTTTCTTCACTTCCCAAACACTGGCTGCTAGAGCTCACACATCCTTTAACTATTTCCTGAAGCCCAATTAATACTTGCTTCACTTCTAAAGGGCAGGTCTACTCAAGATTGGAGCTTAACAGCTTTGGGTGATGATGCAGAGAGGGTTCAGGGAAGAAATTATGCTCAGAAAAGTGGACAAAGAAGGCTAAACATTTGTTTCTCTTTGTGAGATGAAAAAGGTTAAGAATTATTACTGATCCTTTGGCTCTATTAGTAGGACTTGCTACAAGTGTACTCATCCATTAGGTTAAGACCCATCACAGCAAAATCTGCTTAAGTAAAGAAATGCCTAGGTAGCTGCACTGTGCGGCGAATCTCATGTACTTACAGCGTCTGCTTGGAGCACAAACAGCCAGAGAATGTTTATTTCACTGCAAATGCACTTGAAGGGTTAGGGAATCAGATCTGGACAAGCCAACAGGCTTGTGTGGCCCATGGATTGTCTTCTCTTCAGTTTCTAAAGGAAATGGGGTCACTTTAAACCCTTTTTAACTCTCTGCAAAGATTTATCAGTACATACAATGGCTTAGCATGGTCTGAATTTATATTTAGCTCTATCTAAAATCTATGATAGGCTGTTACCTCCAGACTGAGCCAAAAGCAGATCACTGACACATTACCAAAGGAAAACTGAGAGGACATTAAGAAAGAGGAAAACTAATCTAGTCCTAGCTCAAAAATCATTTGGATAACATAAGTGGAGAGACAGAAAGTATGAGGGTGATCAAAGGATATAAGTGAAGTCTCTGTGAATAGCTGTGCTGTGCACTGAGTGGGAACAAAGCCACTTCCAGGGAGAGTCTGGCACAACATCTACTCTCAGCCACACTCTCTGATTCTCCACCACACTCTGTAGTGTGTCAGGAAACCGCCACGGAAACATGCTTTCACTCCACAGAATCACAGGGGTTGGAAGGGACCTCTTGAGACCATGAAGTCCAACTCCCCTGCAAAACCACTGCAAAGCATGCTTCCTACAGCAGGTCATACAGGTAGGAGTCCAGGTGGAACTTGAATATCTTCAGAGAAAGAGACTCCACAGCCTCTCTGGGCAATCTATTCCAGTGCTCCAACTCCAGCTCCTTTTACCAGAAACACTACATGGTTACAACAGGATGTGGGCTACAGACTACAGTTTTTATACAAGAGACCAAACCTTGTCACTGGTAGAGTGCAATCCATAGGGCTCTTCCTTTATGGGCAAACATATAACGTAATTCTGTGGATGACACACGTACAAAAATACCTATTCAAAAGTAAACATCCATAAGACAAAATTGCTATTGGTAAATATGAATTCAAGCTAGCCAAAATGATCAGGGGCAATTTAACACAGCATTTCCGCCTGCAACCTCGTAATATTGAACAGCAAAAGAGGACAGACTCTACAGATTGTGGAGAACAGTTCTGCTACTAAAAAGCCAAATGTCTACAGTTTCTAAGAAGGAGGATATGAGTAACTTCTCCACATGCCACTGCAGTCCCCAGGCTACACATACGACCAACTGTGTGAGCCCAGCAATTTCATCTGAGGTTTTACTCACAAGAACAGCACTATGGACATCCCACTGCATCTTGCAGGAGGATATTTCAGTTGAAGTGAGACTTAGACTGGACATTTTTTCAAATTCCTTACTTGGGAAAAGGGCAGTTGGCAAATTCCAGGGAATAAGACATTCCCTTTCAGCACCTACTATGTCCCACCCCTCTGCCCCTGCTCTCCTCTCCTCTTCCAACCAAAGACTCATTATTCCTTCTATTCCTGCGAAAAACCCACTGATTAAGTGACCAACTGCATATGAGGACAACATTAGGATATTATTTGATCAAGACGTTCATCACTTGCTCTTTCAGCAGCTGGAGAATTAAGATAATGGTGGGGAGAAATGGTGTTAAATGAACCAACCACTCCAGCTCAAACCGCTGCTTGAGAAGGCTCCAGCCCCTCAGTGTGGGTTTTCTTTTTCCTTAATCACAGAAAAAAATATATATATATATTACTTAATTCATTTAATGTTGGCAAGGCCATGCAGTCTGGGGAGCTGTTATATAAAGAGTTCCTTTCACTGTACTTCTCAGACAACTTGCTAATGGATAGGAAAAACAACCCTCTCCCTTTCTGGGAGCTAAAGACTGTGCTCTCCAGGTGCAGGCAAGCTAAGTGTCACAGTGTGCACCAAATGCCATAGAAGCCAGGTATGCTGCTGCTGCTCTATGTGGCAGCTCACAACTGCCAGGTATGCTGCTGCTGCTCTATGTGGCAGCTCACAACACCAGGCTTTATTCCTTCAGTGCTGACAAACGGAATGATGAGGCTGAACATATAACCTTATCAGCTGATGTTTATTTTGCAGCAGCAAGGAATATAGCACACTTGACTAGTGAGCAACATCCCTCCAGAACAATCAAAGGATTTTCTCAAAAACATTTTGCTGGTACTGACTGAAGAATGCAGGTACCGCAGGCATGGATGGTACCCCTGGTTATCACATGCACCAGATATACACACAACAGTATTTTTCACCTCCAGAACTGATATTCTATAGCATCGAGCATAAATAAAAGGTTGCAAACTTCTGAAAGCTCTTCCTGGTGTTGCACTGAGCAGACCAGCTACAGAGTGATGAATTCCATCCACAGCAATTGCAGGAAAAGTGACTAATTATTTTAAGCGCTCCTCCCTCACTGAAATGATAAGGTGCAAAGAAGACAGAAGCCACAGGTCAGAAAGCTTAGCTTACCCTTTCTCACTCTCTCTTTCTGTTCCTGCAAACTCTGAAGCAAAACCAAAAAAAGCTGTTTTCCACAGGAGTAGTCACTATTTTTGGCTCATTAGGTCAAATTTCTTCTCCTGAATGCTATTGAGTTGTGACGTGAGAGGCTGAGGGAGGGCTGGTTCCAGAAAATGAGGCAGCCCACACCCTCAGCTCATTCACACAAAGAGGAAAACATGCATTCCAGCAACTGGGAAAGAGCAGACTTCACAAGCTCTGTGCTGTAATTAGCAGCAGTTTTCACCTGCTAGGAACTAGGGAAGGACTGACTTTGCTCTTTTCACAGCAGAAGCTCAAAACGCTTAGGGCACCCTGGGTAACCTCCTGCTTCAGGAGGCCCAGAGCATGACACGGTCTTTGTGCCTGCAGGAAATGTGCCTGCCACATGTGAAATAACTGCAGACAGGGAACACTATAAAACAATTACAAGGGAGGGAGACTGGGAAAAAGGCACAGTGTTTCCTGCAGCCCCGCATTTATTCATCGCTGCTGCCTGTGAGCTCTGATGGTTGAGTACCCCAAGGTTAGGTTTCCTGCGTGCTCAGCAGTTAAACCTAAAAATGTGAGCTGACTTCGGGTTTAAATAGATTGAATTTAGGATGACCTTGCACATGTCACTACAGATGATACAGCTTCAGGGTTGGAATGGAACACTTCACCGATTCACATCTGGTGAACTAAGTACAATATATTAATTTGCTTTCCTGCTGCTACTGTTCTTCAGCCTCTCCCTTTCCTGCTTTGTTTTAAGGAGAAATCTGTACGTGTTCAGAATTGGGCAGGTCTGAAGAAACTTGCTGGCACATCCCGCATGCTTCAGTGCAGTCTGGCTTTTGGAGAATGCTTTGGGTAGCTAAGTTTTAGTGCTGGGAGTGCCACTGCAGACTGTCCATGAAGCTAGTAGAAGTAGATGTGGCTGTGTATGCATGGCTACTGATCACGGGCACCAGCAGAGGGAAGTAACAGACATCCCTTACCATCAACAACCAAACCCAACAGCACTGCTACTAGTGGTAGCTCACTTCTTATCTGATGCTTGGCCATCTTCCTAAGCCATGCTAAATGAGGTCTCCACAGCTTTATAATGGGTATAAAGAGGCTTCTTGGCACCTGCTGAATACATCTATGATAACTGAACGCAAGTCAGGCTCTCACAAAAAGAAAGGCCATTTTCACTCCACAACCTACAAATGACTGTACTATTAATAAAAAATAATTCCCAAATGATTTACCTGTTTCAGGCCTCTAAATCTTCCAAATTTGCAGCATACGTACATTAAAGCTGGATCTGGATCTGTATATACGGAAAGCTAGTGTGAGGTGAGCAGCTCATTATTTTTGGCTGTCAATCTGCGGAAGCTCAAGTCTGAAGCCTGACGTGTCTTTCAGAAAGGCAAGTTATATTCTGTTTTAGTCCTGAGTTAAATTTTTCAATGAGAAAGGCTCAAAGCAGCTGGACTCTGTCTGAATACAGGACTGCCTCTCCATACCTGAAGCCACCTGCACAGGCAGAAGAAACACATAAGCAAGAGTTTGACCAACCAGCCCCACCTATAACTTTGCAAGACATCTTTAGTTCAAAGCAGCTCTTGCTGGCAGACCATCAAGATATGTGATGGGACAGATATATGGGGCACAATACATTCTGCAAATGTTCCTGAGAGCCAGGCATCTCAAGTTACAAATGCTGGTTGCAATTTCTGGTGATGATGCAATAGTGGAAGAAAATACAAATACTAGAAGTAAGTATTCCCCCACTTCATACTGCAACAATCATCTTTTCACAACACCCATTTCATTAAGCAAAGTGTTATCTCTCTCCTCTGTATCACTGCAAACTTTCCTGTGCGTGAAAGAAGGTCTTAAGAGACCAGAGTCACCATTTCAACTCATTATCTTCAGACTGTGTCACCTCTGCTTGAGCCAAATTTTACTGGGACTGCAAAATGGAAAGGCCACATAGGGCTGGCTATGGGAAGTAGAAGTGGTGCTCGAGCACGTGACTGTAAACTACTGATTAGCATTTTATGGATCTCCCTCTCATTTTTAATATTTTCTTGATAACACTATTTTACCAAGCTGTCTGAGAAATTAATATGGGTGTGAAGGTCAGATGTACAAGAAATACAGCATAAAATGACAACCATAAGGAATACAGTCAGACTTCTCTAGTCTCATGTCAGCCCTGTCATTGACTAGTTCCGTGTCTTTCCAGTTAATTTCTCTGTCCTTCAGCATTTTCACCATGTTAAAAAGGAATAACACTGCATTCCCCCCTTCCCTGCCTCCCTGCCACCCCACTGTGATGCTGGCCACAGGGCCCTGCTCATCAGCTGATTTTCAGTTTTCAGCAGAGAGAGAGAGCAACATATCTGCTTACAGCATCCAGGGAAGTCAATCTGACAAAAGACTGTCCTTCCTCTTATAATAAATACAAAAATGCTTGTGAAAAATAAATAGTTTTCTTGGATATTTCCTAATGTTCCAGCAGCTATTTAATAACCAGTAATTACAAAGAATTTAATCTGGTGAGCAATCTTAATTGTTCTTCCTTCTCCAGATGCGGAAATCACGCGCTTTAAGCCCAAAGGCCACTTCTATTTATTTTATGAGAACAAATTGGCTCTGTCAGTTTAATTTCCCCTGGTGCTGTAACCAGATCTTAAGAAGACAACCAGAATCAGGCACAAAAAGAACCAATTTCTGTGGACAGGCTGCAAGGACAGCTTGCTAACACCCCAAAACTCCCCAGCACAGACCCCTTCACGGACACCCAAACTTCAGAAAAACACAGCAGGAGAATAGCTGCTCAGAGTTAATTATCAAAAAATGGACACCAATATCCACTCCCTCAAGGAAATATCACACCAAAGCTTGATAAGGCAGCACTGAGCTCTTGATTTTTACCAGTACTTTGCATTCTGTGGGTGACTCAAGGTATGGAAAAAGTACTCACTCACAAGTACATGTATTCCTGTTGGAGAGACAAACTGGATAATACAAGAAGGAGTTGCACGCCAGAAACCTTCAGCTATGGGGAGAACCAAGAGTTTGTGCTCCACCTAACCCACAGAATACCTGGAGGCCCTCTTCTTGATTCAAGCTTTTTGGCTTGAATCTGTGCATCTTTCTTATTTCCCATGTAGAATAGGTAACACTTCTTAAAAGATGCATTCAAATTTGATTGCCCTAAAAAATGGTGCTCAGGGGCCTTATCAGTTCAAAGACAAAGCAGCATGTGCCATGCTTACAATTCCCAGCACAGCAAACATAAAGCAACTTGTCAAAATTACAAGGGCTGGAGACACAGATGCCAATCAGCTGACAGCACAAGGTGTCATGGAAAGATGATGCCTGGAAAAACAAGTTAGAAAGGTCATGTGGCATGCCACTACCGAAGCTGTGTTTCTCATATATTTACAGTAAATATTTGTTGTTCTTCTCTGTGTCTGCTTCTCAAGCAAAAAGAAGAATTGGAAACAACAAATCACTTAATATTTGTTGTAAGTTATGTACGAAGGGAAAGACTTTGTCTCAGCATCCCTGATCAGAGAGGTAAGCAAGCAGCTGAGTTTCTGCTTTGTGGTAGAGGTGAGGTAATTCAAGCTGGCTTGACCCAAGCTCCCAGTAGAAAGCAGGAAGCCACTCTGCACTGCTGAAGCCAACTTCAGCTGCTTCGTGTTCCCCAGTGCCTGGTGGACACCCAAGGGGTCACAGGACAGCCCCATGCCTGTAGTCCATGAGAGCTGTGCTGTGCAGGCTCTTGCCCCTGAAAAACTTGAAAAAACTTCCCTGTGATTGATTTTAAATACTGTTAGCACTTAACCCATTGCCCTAAATGATGAAGCTGTTCTTCAAGCTAACAGAAAGGAAAAAGCAAGAAGAAAAGAAAGAAAAAGAAAAAAATGTTAAAAACAAGCCAATTATTGTGGTAGCAAGGAATGCGTGCACAGAGTTTGTTTTGATTTGTTTAGATAAGGTGGCTGGAAACAAAGATCCTTGGGAATTCTGAAAAAGCCAACAGAAAAATGTTTGTTTTAAAACAGAACAGAATGTTTAGGTAACTCCCAGCCCTCCCAGTCAGTTAGGCCTGTTGATTTCTGCTCACTCAACCTAATCTGAGCATTTAAGTTTCGTGTTACATATTCTGTGCAGACAAAGCACAGAAGGTACCTCAGGGTTATGGGAGTTAGCATTTCTTCAGTGGGGTCAAACCATTCTCCACATTCGGAGCAAACCTACTGAATTAGGGGCAGCTGGAGGTCTGACGACAGCAGAAACCCTTCAGGCTGCTTGCACTTAGCTGAGGTTTTGGAAGAAGGACTTGGAAGCTAGGTATTATCAGGAGAGGCTTCCATTTGTCTGTGCTGAATATGTAAAATAAAGCAGGCTTACAGCAAGTTCCTCCTAGCATAACCCAAGAATCTGTGGGGCTGCTGCAGACAGAAGGACGGCTCAGCTTTGAGCAGACACAATATTTAAGTAAACTTATACAGAGAAAACTGGAAAGGAGAAATCCCAGCAAACTAGGAATTCAAAGAACTGTACCTTCCCTGAAAAACACCTGCATTTTACTGAGGAGGAATGTTTTTCCTGATCTAAAAGATCAGTTTATGTTCATTTCACTAAAACCTTTCAGAAATCCACAAACTTACAACTCTATGAAAGTTGTGGGATAAGCAGACAGAGGTAAGATGTCTGTTGTTCACAGCTTAAATCATGAGCATGCATCTAACACACACACAGGATGTTGCCGTCCCTTAAGACTGTAGACCTACACATCAAGGTGAGTTGCTCATCAAATGGACAAAGGCATATCAGGAATTAGTAAGGAATCTTCAGGAACAAAAGAAACACAAACATACAGCTGCATGCATTTTCTAGTATTTAAAGGAAATTATTTTGGCTACAGGGCCCAGCCTGTAAGCTCTGTAATCAAGGCACTGGCTTCTTTTCCTACCTCTTATCAATTTCTTATAATGATGCCTGCCACAAAATTAAGGTTCTCCAAACTGATGGCAGTGCGCAAAGAGGTATAAACATGGTTCTGGAATGACATCTTACCCACAGTGTTAAAATTTAGTTAATTCTTCAAGCAATTAATCAGTGCAAATTTATCTCCAGGCAGGTGAGGCTGGGGCAGAAGATGAATTCTGGGCATACAGGACCTCCTTGAAATCGCACTGTCTTCTGTGATAAGATTCAGCTATCAAAGTGAGTAGGAAAAAAACGGAATGGGCTTGCCAAAAGCAAATGTGCTGAAACAGCACTATGGTCCACTACAAGCATACTCCTCCTGATGCAATAATATTTTCTTATTAAAAAAATGCTGGGTTAGAAGTATCTCAACTGCCTTTCACACTTTGGAGACCGATGTGAAGAAGAATGCTGAAAGAACATTTCTGTTTTGGGGCACAAAAAGGCAAGAAATTCCCAGGTAACATAACATGTTTTAGGATCAGTCAGGAAAACATACACTTAAAATTCATAAAATCATAAGGAAAGGCAACACGTTCCAAAAATTGAGCCATATGCCTATGGTTTTACACATACCAAAATGTATCCGAGTCTACCGAAGTCATGTCCATTTTAGAGGAAAAATCAATTGAAATCAATGACATACAATACCAAAACCTTGTTATAGAGAGGGTTTGGAAGACAAAGATACGAAATGGCTAATTCATTAAATACGCTGGAGAGCTTACATTTTATTGTGTAAGTGCATTACAACATGATTTTCAATGGCTATTTTTCCTCCGGTTTTATTTTCTTACACATCTATTTCTGCTCATTTAAGGACTGATGGCAAAAAATCTTTGTAAATCTCTACTGTTGTGAAATTAGAACAGCTTATAGAAGTTTTTCTATGAGTAATATACTATCAGACTGTTTTGCCATATTTGTCAGTTTTTTTTCACTAGACATTCAACCTAGATAACAAGAACAAGGCCCTAGATACATTACAAAGTGTTAGGTATTGACACATCTCAAATCGTACCATACAGATTCCATGCTTTTGGGTCAACTAGTTTATTAACTTGGGACTTATCTGGAGAAAGCCATTCATCTTCTTCCTCCAACCCCCTTCCCCCCCACCCATTTTTTTAAACAGTTTTGTTATTGCCCCACTGTACGACTTGTCTACATCATTTTGACAAAAAAAAAAAGGGATGGCAGTAGTTGTGAATACCATGAACACTCATTGTGAATGCACAATTTTCATTTTGAAGCTCTAGTTCCACTGAATTCAGACAGGGAATGCTCCCTCTTTAATGCCTTTCGCATTTCAATTAAATGCCTTTTCACTGGAAATCAGAGGATTCTGGCCTAACTGAGACAGAGAAGTTTCCTAAAAATGATCCACCAGAACACCTTATAATCACAGTTCTCAAGATCTAACAAATGCAGCAGCTGACATGCCTAAGGACAAAAAGTGAGAAGAAATATGGTGGCTCTCTTGGCTGCCCATACCCATTATCTAGGTGCTCTGCTATGTCTACATGGCGCGTGACCATTGGGTGCACTTTTGCAGGCAATGGCATCTTCAAGCCCTGTGCATTCACAAAGATGTTCACCACTGACAGATACTGCTGCCAACTGTGCAAGAGGTCCTGAGACATGATGTGAGACCTCCCACCATTTCTGCCACATTTCTCTTGGGCAGCTATGAGCACTGCAGTGGCTCCATGGGAGGGCTGCTGCTAACTGAGGAACAGGAGCTGCAGAGCTAGGAATGATGACCACCCACATCAGCATGTGTCTGCGATTTCTCTTTTCTGTGTTTTTCCAGTTTTCTCTTCCTTTTACTGGTCTTGGTTTTCCTTTCCTTGAGCTGTTTGTCACTCTTCCCCCTCTGACTTCCTCCACCTACCATCTGCTTGCATCTCTGTGTAAGAGCTGGTGATGAGCGCACCATGTCACACTCCTCCATGCGAGATCGTGCAATGGAACAAGTACTGTGGTCTGACCTGGTTCATCCCACTTCTGCATTAGCTGACTTCTGCTGAGATTCTCTGTATGGATTGTACTCAGCATGTGACACCAAAGCATGGCTCATAAACTGCCAGCAGTCTTCCCGGTTCGCATTTGAAGAGTTCAGCTGCAGTCTGGGGTAATGTGCTGGTCTTTAAGCTGATATGCTATCTCACACTCTATGCAAACATCAGCACATTTGTTTTTACATCCCTCCTCATATTACAACAATAGAGACAGCAAACAATAAAATCAACCTGTAATGATTTCTTGGCTCAATCCAGCTGCTGAGAATATTAAGGCTCTAACAATGGCAAGGCTGCTGGGTCCTGGAAAGCAATTGCCAATATTGCACTAGGCAGTGTGTCCTGCCTGCAGCTGCCTCTTGGGCCGTGGGAAGCTCTCCCAGCTTTGGCACACCTGGCAGTCACAGAGATCATATCTCCAGGGTTCACCTCTTCCTTCTCCTGCCATTTTGTATAGCTGGGGGGAACTGGAAAGGGAACAGTCCTCTGCTGGTAACTGCTGCAGGGCCAGAAGGTAACTGAAACCAAGTGTCATCTCATGCAGCTATGCATGGGCCCATACAGGCAATTCCAATGGCAAACTGTAGGTCTGGAGAAAGCTGCCCAGGTTTTTCCAACCTATGTTCCTATGTGATTAATAAATCACAGACGCAGCTTGGGATGACATCACAAGGGCATGCATTAAGGAACACACACTGGAAAAAGTAGGTGCAATAAGAAACCCATACAGCTCATAGCTGCCTCCCCTTCTGTTGCAGGGATGATGGGCAAAACAACACCTTGCATTTCTCCAGCTCATCCGTGAAGAGACTTCAAACCACTCAGCAGAAGAATCACTTAAAAACAGTTCCAAAAATTATCTCAATTTTACAAAATGATCTCAATCAAGCATCTTTAAAATGCCTGCCTGACTTGAAAGACCACCCACTCATGCACTTAACCAATGCTGGGGATGTTCAGCCCCTGACTAAGGAGCTATATAAAGCTGCTACCAAGTTGAAATAACCTAAAGCTGCCCTCAAGATACAGAAAGGCTCTGAATTGCGTCCACGTTGCTCTACCTGGGAGCTGCTGATGAACAGCTCAGTGCCAGCACCTCCTCTCCCTGCAGGCAGGAAATCTCTTTTTGTAATTGAGTAAATGGGGCCAAAATGCTACTTGGAATTGTAACATGGAGCAAGGAAGAGAGGCAGAGCAAACCAGCACCAAAAATAGGTAGGATGGGCTGAATTACTGTCCTCTGAATAGAGCACCATCAAGGGATACAGGGCCATCAGAGGGAATGATGTTCCCCTGTTCACAAGTTTTTGCTCTTGCATCAAACTCAGACAGAATTTGCCCATTTTGAAGCTTTCCACCTACATGCACAAAGAACAACATCGGGAAGGATGACTATCAGTAAAATGGTGTGTGGTGTTTAGAAGAAATTTCTCATGCTAGTGCAGTATTTTGGAGCAACACTACAGAGGCTTCAAAAAAAAAAAAAGAAAAGAAAAGAAAAAAGCACAGTAGCAGCGCAGTCTGTAGATATTCTGCTCAGGTTCTGTTGTTTTTTTCCTTAAATCATTCTTGCCTAGAGGTCTTTATCCTAATGGAAAGATAAAACCTCTACCTCCCTACTAAACATTTTAATGAATGTTTTATAGATTCTGTTCACAGTGTATGTGCAGTCAGAAGCTTTTCTGGCTCTTTGGCACATTCTCTCCAGCAGAGGAAAGCTAAATGCTCAGGTATGAGTCCCTGCTAGGGCAGTGGTCCTTCTTTTCTCAACAGGTGAGCAGATGGTCATGTGAAAGGCACTGCCTAATTCTGGTGGACATCACTGCCCAACTGCAGGTCAAGTATTAAATTCACATTATTTCTCATTGCCTCTATTTTGATTGACTGGTGAGTAAATGGGGCTTTAGAGTGCAAGAAGGGGTTGATGCCAAGATTTTAGGCGCCTTATTAACAGCTAATGTGAAAGCACTGGAGCTGCAATCACTTCCAGGCTGCAAGACTGAACTTGGGAGCGCTGCTTGGTGTTTGTCTGAGCAGTGCTCTCTGTTTGGCCACACACAGCAGATCTGGGACAAACCTTGGCTGCACGCTCGCTCTGAGGAGCACGGCAGGGCTGGGGCAGAAGCAGCACACAGCTCCTGCCACACAGCTCTCACCTCCTGCCTCAGGTTCCCAACAATACACCTGGCTCACCGTGCTGCCCCCAGTGGCTTCTCAAGAGGACAGAACTCAGGGCAAAGGAGAAAACTTCAAGCTGGTTTTCACATAGCACTAAGAACTGATGCGGCACTTTTTTGCCCCTGATTTCTGTGAGTGACTGGCAGGTTCACAAGAACTGCTTTGTTTAGAAAGAGATCATTATGAGGCGGATAAACATGCATATTTTTTCCTTTTTTAATATTCTGCAAGTCGCTAACTCACGGACAGCAGAGTAGTGGGTGCCCTGTCAGCTGAAGATCATTTATCAAAACTGACACATTCAAAATAAGGTAAGGACCTGAATTAGTTACAAACCAGAAAAACAAATATAACAGCTAATATTAGAACTCAATTTATATTGCTTATGATGACAATGCTGGCAGACCTCATCATGTGAGATCTTTGAGCTATAAATAAATTTAGTGTAGAACAAACAAACATTTTTGAACATTTTTTACATGCAGGACTTAATGCATTACAGTTTTTTGGCAGAACAAAAAATAGCACCAGACCAAAAACATGTCTTATTTTCTAATGGAAAAACAAGCCAGTAGAACAAACTTCCAAAAAAGGAAATCTCTAATCTGTGTGTGCAAGTACCCAAGCTTGTCTCCAACTCTTCTCATTCAGTTTAATAAGAGAGGAAATCAGGCCAGCAGAAGTTTACAGACTAATGCAATTACGGAGTGGCTCAACAAGAGCTGATTTGTCTGCTATCTACGACACATGATAAAGTTATGGTAACAGATCTCCTTCTCCTTTCCCAACACTGAATTCTCACTAAACAGTTCATCAGAAGGGATGCTTTTCATGGGAGAAAGCAGTGGTCAGCTGCTGGAAAATGTATGAATGACCACTTCTTATAGCTATTTTTAAGATCCATTAGCTAACAGAATAATAGGATTTACCTATAAATAACAATGCATTTTCCTCAGATGGTGTTTAACATTTCTTACATCACAGGTGGAAAAAAAAAAAAGAATCCTCTTAGCAGGTCTAGCATTAAAAGGCAAATAAAACTAATAACCTTTGCGCTGCTTCAGAATTACCACAAAATTCCTGTGAAGACAAGGATACGATGCACTATTAAAAAGTAACTTGCTGTAAAAAACCACTTGAAGACAACTGAGTTGTTTTGCTGTTTGCAAATGGGACAAACATGGGAAACAGCCCCTCTTCTGGAATGGTGCGCGGGAGTCTGCACACAGACAACAGTTGGACCAGCTCCACGTGTATTGAAAGCAGAGATCGCCTCTGTTGGAACCACAGACACTGCAGACCATGCCCTTAGAACGAAAACACTGGAATGCTGCTGCTTAAAGCCAAACTCCTTACATTCGCATCCTGACGCCTTAAGAAGTGGTTTTGAGATCAGACTCAGCTACACTTTACTGATGTGTGTACATTCAAATGTAAATGCTTGACCTTTCAGACGTTCAACTTAGCAACTATTTGGAGGATTTTTCAAGGTCCCGTTCACAAGGGAGAAACAAAACATGTCAGAAATCCAACTGGATTACAGATGTGACTTGTAATACCAAAGAACCTGAGATTCAGACAGAAAAAATGTACAGTGCTACTTAATATTTACTACCACCTCAGCAGAAAAGTTACTCAGACTGCTTCATAGTGTGCTGATGTTTAATTTAAAACATCTCCACAGCAATCTACTTCTCTGAACCAAGCACAAAAGCTGTTCAGCTTGTCTGCTGGTAGGGAAAGGACTCAGTGGGCATCTTGCCCCACTTGGGACCTCTGGTTTGTTGTGTCAGAGCATGGAAAGAGCATGCTGCCATTCCACCCAGATCTTGTTCGCACAGCACTCTAGGACTCTGCTGGGTGGACACCATTGCAGCATGTAAATCTGGACATGAACTAAGAAGTATTTCACAGAATCACAGAATGGCTTGGCCCTTAAAGCCCATCCAGTTCCAACCCCTCTACCATGGGCTGACTGCCACCCAGCAGATCAGGCTGCCCAGGGCCCCATCCAACTTGGCCTTAAGCACCTCCAGGGAAGGGGCATCCACAGCTTCTCTGGGCAATTTTGTATGGTGTCAGCTGGTAACTTCCAAAACCACATCTGGACAGAGCTTTGCTGGAAAAGAGAGATAGGCAGAATTTACTCAAAGGCATACTATGCCTCCAGTCAGGAAACTTCTACCTTCTGAACGTCTTAGCAACTGATAAAGAAACAACCTGGCTAATGTGCTTATCAGTGTGTTAGCACTGACATCTCTTCTTACAATTAGTGTAGTCACAAAAGGATAAAGAAAAGATCATGGCTTTGTGAGGTAACATGACATCCAGCTATTACAGACGCTCTGCAGAAATCTGCAACGTGATGAGGGGCATTTCTTCAAAGCTGAGCTAGCCCAGACTCCTACCTGACTGGTGCATCCCGGCACCACTCTAGTTGATAAACAGAATCTCTCACTCTCAGGTTTGGCAGAAATTCCATTTTGGCTCATAACACAAGCTGTAGTCTGCCTGGCTGCTAGGTTCACCTCTAAACTGCAGTGAGGGATGTACATGACTGCTGACGGTCCTCATTCATGGCAGTGCTCAAAGGACAGGCAACAGATCCACAACAGCCTAGACCAGTGTACAAGAGCCCGTAAAACCTGATGACTTCTAAACTGCATTACATACATGGCACTATGTGTAGCACTCGTGAGGACACAAATGCTGACTCTCTGGTGTGCAGCTCACAGCTATCATGGGAACATAGGCCAACCCCATCTAAAGCTTTGCAAATTATGGCATAACCACAGAATCAGAGAACTGCAGGGTTTGGAAGGGACCCGTGAAAATTTCCCAGTTCAACTCCCTGCTAAAGCAGGCTCTCTACCGGCTTGCAATGGTAGGTGTTCAGGTGGGTCTTGAATATCTCCAGAGAAGGAGACCCCACAATCTCTCTGGGCAGCCTGTTCCAGTGCTCTGTCACCCCCACAGTAAAGAAGTTCTTCCTCATATTTGTATGGAAATTCTGACATTCCAGTAAATGCCCACTGATTCCTGTCCTGTCACTGGGCACTGTTGAAGAGAGCCTGGTCCCATTCTCTTGACACCTGTCCTTTAGTATTTATAAGCACTGGTAAGATCTTCCTCAGTCTTCTCTTCTCCAGGCCAAACAGTCCCACGTGTCTCAGCTTTTCCTTGCAGGGAGATGCTTCAGGCACCAATCATTTTTGTGGCTCTCTGCTGGACTCCCTTCTCCTTCTTGAAATAAGGAGCTCAGAACTGGACATGGTACTCCAAGGTGACCTCCCCAGGTCAGAGCAGAGGGGGAGGATTACCTCTCTCACTCTGCTGGCCATGTTCTTTTTAATACACCTCAGGATGCTACTGGCCACACCGGCACACTGCTGGCTCATGGGCAACCTGCTGTCCATCAGGACACCCAGGACCCCTTCTGCAGAGCTCCTTTCCAGAAGGTCAGTTCCTGAGCCATAGTGATGCATACACTTTGCACTTGTCCTTATTAAACCTCATCATATTCCTCTCCACCCAGCTCTCCAGTCTGCCCAGGTCTCACTAAATGGCAGCACAGCCTTGTGTGTCTACTCACCCTTCACAGCTTCGTATCATCAGAAAACTTGCTGAGAGAGCATCCTATCCCCTCACCAAATTTTGACTAAAGGTAACTAAAACACTGCTTGATCAAGACATTGGTTCTACTGCAGATTCTATGGATGTTATAAATTTATTGTTGTGCAGTCTCCAGTATCAACACGTTTCAATTTTGTAGTGTGAACTATATTGTTAGCACTGCCCAACTATGCCAAAATTGCAAAGATACCTCACCTTGACCAGTACATCTGGAAATATGATTAATGCTTGGAAGCTCTAGGCACAATCCAGTTGTAAACCGCAGTGTGCTGAACACTACTAAAACATAGTTCTAACACAGCAATAATAGCCTTCTGACAGGCCCATCCAGAGCTAATCAAAGAGGTGGATACATGAGTGACAAGGTGAAAGCAACATGAATGAAAAGCAGAAGCCATGCACGCACCATAAGAATGATTCCTAGCCTGAGTATGCTAGCTCACCAACAGTGAGACTTGAAGAGAGATGCTCAGAAAACTTCTTGGATTGTTAGGCAGACTGTAATTAACACCATAAATCAGAACTTCTCCAAAGACCGCAGGTTATGCAAGAAAAGAAGTGATTGCTCAACAAACATCAGACAAAGCTGCCAGCGCTTCAGAGCAGAAAGGAGCATGAGACATTTCTGTCTGCAGTGGGAAGTGTTAAGAGAGACCAAGAGCAAAATAATGCACATCTTCTAACGGGAAACTGTTAGCTGTGAGCATAATTAATGAGAGGAACAATTTAATGCAAGCTGTGATGAATGCTCCCTTGCTGGACATGTGGAATCAAAACTGGATGTTTTTCTAAAAGATAAGCTCTAATCCAAACAGAAGTCAATTCAATGGTCTGTGTCACAACGCTGGTCATAACGTGATCACAGCTGACTCTTTAAACCTTCTAACCCTTGGATGCAATGAATCATGAATATCGACGGTACTGTTCCTTCCTCCAGCGAAGTGTCTGGTGATATGGTGCCTGGATGTGGGTGGGTTATGATTAATGATGCATTTTACTACGATTTTGCTCGAGAACTTTTTTCCCTAACGATTGCTACAGCTCGGACAATACTTTCTTCTGGGAATTACAACAAAAAATGAATTCAGCAAAAGTTCAAATTTTTTACCCTTAAATCCTGGTATTATTTTGCTTCCCAGCACAAGATGAGCAAGGATTTTGGGAATAGAAGCCAAGTTTTAATTAGTTAGAATTTATATCAAAATGAGCCCAGCAGAAATTATGAGCGCATAATCTTTCTTAGAAGTGCCAGAAAATGTCAGTGAAGTTATACAGCCGTATGCTCAAACCTATAACTACAACTGTTGGAAAAGCAGAGTCAAAAGCCTTCTCAGTATATGAGAACAGTAAAAGTGGTGCTCAGCTGGAGACATAGGAAGACACTTCTGGTTACCTATCACAGAACCTGCTGAAACCACCACTCCTTCATTGCCCCAGGTGATCTTTATTACCTTCTTTTTGTGTCCTTCAGCCTGTGGCACTGAGGGTGCTGAGACTTCCATTTCTTTTCAGTTTCATGAAAGGACTTCCCTACGCTTTGTTTCTAGATGGATGGGTCTGCTTATCCCTCATCTTTCTCTGCCTTTGTTCCTGCTTATTCTATTCTTTCACCATTTCTAGGGTCTCCTGAAACCATTATTTCATTTCTGTTCCACTGGCTGACAAACCACTGGGATTCCTACATCCACGGTGTTATTTATATCTATATTGGTGTTATTTACATCTATAAATTCCAAATTCAGGCTGAGGTTAAGTGAGGTGAATGCATGATATTCTGCACACGTGAAGTAATTCTTTGGTGTTTGCAGCAAGTTCTGCCGATGTCTGGAAATCCCACTTGTGGTCTCCTCGTTTTCTGATTTTTGTTAATATTGGTTGAATTATTCCTCTGGTGCCTAGATCACTCCTTGGTCTGGTTCTCATGTTGCATTCAAAAACTTTGCTTCCAGTAATCAGCAACAAGACTTACTGAGGGTATTAGTCTTCATTTTGCCAACAATGATGCTCAGTATCAACACAAATAGATTTACAGTGAAGGAAATGTGAAGAAAAAGTCAAAGCATTCTTGCTTTTAGAAGATAATATTCTAAATTAGACACCAAGGTCCCACGATTATTAACGTATTTTTCTCATTTAGATTTCCTCGACTTTGGAACAGGATTTCTTGTTTTGAAATTGCCATGCTACTTAAGGACAACCAGATAAATATCACTGGACTTCAGGGAACTTACCACTTTCATTCAGCTGATCACCTCTCACTGGAAGCATTCATCCTTTTATTTTTGCTTTTAAAGCCCACAGAAATCTTACTTTTAAAACTTTAATTTTTACAAGGTTTGAGTTGCAAGTTATGGAATATACAAGGAAACATTATTTATGTCGTGTTTCTTTTACTTCTTCTTTTTTTTTTTTTTAAACATATCAAAATATAAATGTTTAACAAATAATAGTTATAGTTTTCAAGAGAAAATTGAAAATGTCTTCCTTTGAATGTGCAGCCCTGAAATATTGCTCTCAAATCCTTAAAGGACAACTATTCAAACTCCATTCCCACAAGCCTTCTCTTCACTAAAAGTTTGTTCTAATTATGTTACTGTGTCTAATTCAACACTTAATATCAGGATTAAAGATGGGCAATTAACAGAATATGCCAGAATAGAATACATCTTTATCCCTGCACAACTGTAGACTTGTCATGGGAAGAGCTTTTATTGACTGAAGCATGAAGGAAGAGAACTTTCTTCAACAGCGCTACATTAACAATGCTTATAAAGCCAACCACAGATTGTCAAAAGACACTGCAAAACCAAGTGTTTATTAATCAAGTAAAATGGGATCAGCTGCACGTGATGGATGATATCCAACACCTAGGTTACAGACTTTGGTTTAGTATCTCACTGGTGAAAATCAGATTGCTGACTCAGCTCTAGTTTTGAAAAAAATGTGCCAGCACCAATTGCTAAGACTGCTGTGCATAATATCTACTTAAACAGAAAGGAACAGTTTAATTCAGTGTTAAGATGTCTGAGGTTATGATGACCATACATAACTGTCTTCAAAGGCACTCTCCTTTGTTTGAGCGAGTAGAAATAACAGCACCCCAGTTAACAGACTATTATTTCTCTCAGACTTGGAGTGGTTTTGCACCTAGATAAAGGAAATGAAGAACAGAGAAATGAAAGCCCGTGTAGCTAAACACCTAATGTGTGTAAAAAGCAAATGCAACAGTAAATGCTTCCACACCTTGAGCAGAGCATGTGGAATCAACGCTAAAACCTGAAGGCTGATAGAGAAAATGAAAGCTGCAAAGAACTGAGATCACCTCTGAAAAGCAGAAGAATGAGCATCATGCTCAACAGGAACAAGCTAGAAGTGGCTGAAATGCCATTTGCATTTGATGATACTAAATCTCTCTAATCATACAGCAATCTGACTAATTCCGTTTGCCCAGACATGATTACTGAAGTCCTCCAAAATCAAGAAACTCCTTTTGAAAGTATAAAACTCTTTACAGAATCCTCTTTATTTTTCTTGTGCTTTTTAAGCACATTTGACAGTTTTTCTCTGCAACCAGAAAAAGCAAGCAACTTTTCCTAACTATTTTTAAAGCAAGTCAACATTTTTCTGTACTTCTTCAATTGTACAATCTGAAAGTTTAAAAGGAATGCTAACTATTGTGAAACTGAGAGCCAGAAAGACTGGCAATACAGGAGGGATGTAACAGTGATAAGCAAGCGCCATCCAGCCACGCTGCGTGTTTGCCGCCCTGTCTTCTTCAATGCTGAGAAAAGGACTGGCGCTGCACGATCACTATCTATGTAATCAGAGAGTCATCTTCTGCTGCTGCATAATGTCAAGCACAAGTCAGCTCCTCCTAGGATGTTTTCACATTTACTTTTTACCAAGACAGACTACCGGTCTGAAATGGCTCCCCAGTTCCAAGATGAGATGATGATTTTCCACCGTGACAGGACATGGATTGTTGTAAGGAGAGTTACGTTAGAAATCAGCCTTAAGAACATCCTTCCTGGAAAATGCCAGGAAATTGTATCCGCTCTGTACTCTGAGGAGAACAAGCCAGGAGTTAATTTATCTGAATCACTGAAGACATAATGAAAACAGCTTTGGTTACCTATGGGAATCTATTTGCTTCAAGTGCTGGAGTTAATAAATGGTTGTTAGAATCTGAGAACTGTCAGCTAGAAACGTTATCTGAACGCAATCATAACCTGAGCACTTCTTCCAAGTCTTGCTGTTAGCATTCCACCTTAAAATGCACTAAAATATGGAGATATTGCAATAAATGCCCATGTGTACAAAGGAAAAACAGCACTGAGCTGAGCAAAATGTACCTCATTGAAGCGAAAGGACTATATCTAAGGCCTTTCAATTTCATCTGAGCTTAAACTCAAAACAATTTACTGCAAACACCAAGAACTCAACAGTTAAGTCACACACCTGGATAGGCTGCGCCTCTGCTTTGGGGAATTTATGTTCCTGCAGTTCCTCCTTGCTTCCTACGGGCTGAGCACAAATTACAGCTTTTTAAATGAGCAGCATTCATTAAATCAAATTACTGGTAAAACTACATTGCTAAATGCGCTCCTAATTAGTCTTAGAATAGTTCTGCTGTGCACCAGGAGACCAGAGGTGGCTGTCTTTTCACTAATCCCATCTGTGCTAACTCCAAAGCCCCTAGCAATAACTTTAAAGGAAAATACACTGAGGGCACCACTATAAATAGTACCATCTAACTACTGCCACAGAATCCACATACACCCACTACCACGTCACTCAAACCAAAAGGAATTTTGCTGCTGGTTTCGTCAGGACTGGTCTTGAAGTCTTAGTGTGGAAGGCAGCCTTCACGCACGTCAAAGGTGAGTAGCACAGTTTTCCAAGCATTAAATGTTAAATGGAGATTCTGGCTGGCCCACTGGCTTGCATAAACAACAAGGATGAAATACTGCAGCACTCCTCCAGAAAGGTCAACCATATGCTCTCATCAGCTGCCTAATTAATATGATTTAATAAATATTAATGTAAAGAAATGCCTGCAAAGGCAAAAGTTAACATGAAATTTACAACTGGCTAGACTAGTTAGCTCATTTTGATAGAGAAACACAGATACTTGGTGGAAAGAAACAAATATTTATATTAACTGATGCTGTTTGTTTTTGAAATCTGCAAGGGAGAACTGGAACCCAAGGGCCATAAAAAGCCTTCCCATCATTGCCAAATGCATGGTTTCAAAGCTTCCTACCCGCAAAAGTCCTATGGAATTTACTCCTCCTGAGCAGAGCTGTGAATAATGCTCCAACCTAGTCTTAGACAGTGTCTTTGCACGTGTATAATGAACACGTGGCTGTGGACAGCAGGCTGTGCCTTCATAGGATGGCATGGCATAGCAGGCATGACCATGTGTTTGGGAGTGCAGTATCATTCTTTATGGGAAAGCCATCTCTGCCTGTTCTTGAGAAAGCAGCTAAGGAAAGAAAGCCCGACTTATTACGAGGCAGTCACCTGCCCAGCAGGTTTCACTGGACTACAAATACACACTTTCTTGTTTGAGTTCGTGTCACAACCACACAATCATACTACAGTGACAATAGAGGATTTTAATCTTACAACCTCTTTGACAGAAAGTGGGCAAATGAAAATTTGATAAGTATGTTCCCCAGGCATCCTATTTAATTTTTGGCTCAGTTAGTATCCTGAATCGAAGCCCAGAGACTGAACCACAGCCAATACTGGCATTCTGTTTTCTGACACCTTAGTGCATTTGGATTTGAACATCCTAAATTTATTGTCATTGTCATTGCTCTACTACTTGAAGCACTCTGCAGTGCATGCAGCTCAATGAAGAATGTCATGCCTTCAGGGATTTGCTGAACACATGGCCAAATTTTCTTTTCATCTACAGCTTCTGGTAATACACAGGGCTCAGACACGCTATACGTTATGACCGCAGAATTGTGTTAAAAAGACAGAACCAGGACAAAAAAGCACTGCACAGAACTTCCTGAATATATATATATATATATATATATATATATATATCAGTAATGCTAGATTAAGACACTGGGTTAGAAAAAAGATGATAAGAGCTTCTGCAAAAACGATCTTTAGAGACTTGCTAACTGCGAAAGCTAGAAGACCATACTGCAGATCTGTATTTCTCCAGAAGCCTTAGCAATACAGTAAGGCACAGCAAATGCTTCTAAATGTTACTCTGTCTTGCTGCTGTATGTGCATGGGGGAACACAATGAGTACCTGTACGTGTCTGGAATTACAGAGGGCTGGGGCAGCCAACAGGACAGGAGGAATAAGGCAAACCATACCAGAATTCATTGACATTACAGGGTGGAAAGGACACTGAGCTCTTTCCATCCTCATATAACTCTGTTCTAAATATATCTAGATCAGCTCTGGCAAAAACTTTTGCAGAAGGAGATCCCACCAGCATCCTGGCGATGCTGTTCAGGGGTGACTTCACACAGGCATCAGCATTTGGAAGTCCTAGTGCTGCCCAACCCCTTCTTGACACAATAAATAAGTAAATAAATAAGCTGGGAAAGCTATAACCCAGCACTCAGCATTAAGAGTTCCCATGCTGAACAGACATGGACATTATCGTGGTCCTGTGAGAGCGTCACGGTCCCAATCCACTGAGCAAACAACACATAGCATGTGTTGTATTGTCACGAGCATGCAGAAGCATAAAATCTGGGATTAATTTTTGGATAACTTTTGGTCCTTTCGTTACTTAAGACAAGACACTGGACATTTCCGAGGTCAGCAAGTAGGTAAGGACATTATTCTTACACTCACTAAAATACATTTTAAAATCTGATTTACTCAAATTAAAACAAGAGATTACTTATGTTCTTTTGGAAGGCTGTTGTATAGATGTTGACAGCACAAAATACCAGCTCCATCCCAAAGCTTACATAATAATGATTAAGTGATATACAGAACCTGTATAGTTTGGATCCCTTAGGATGGAAAGGATTAAAAAAGGCATAGTCAGAATGAACAGGCAACAACAACAACAAATGGAAGACCTCCTAGGAGAGAAAAGCAGTTTAGTATTCTGTTTGCTAGTATGCACTTTCTAGAGTGACTTTTGATATTTCTAGAGAGATTTATGATATTAAACTATCATAAAAGCTGGTGAGAAGCAAGTCTTGAAACGTATACAAACAAAATGAGAGAAATGGCACTTTTATTTTGATTTGCTTTTTCCTCAGTGGAGGGGGACAGCAAAAAAAAAAAAAGCCCATCAGGATGCAGTATTTAGAAGCCATATATTTCGTATTTCCTTGCTACTTTTGAGACTAGAAACGTATTTCAAGAATGGAAGGTATTTCTGGCATTTGTCATTTCTGGAAGGAAAAGCCATGCCAAATATTTCAAGAGCTGCGATAAAATCAGGAGAGTTGAGGACATGCAACAGGTATTTTTGAATTGCAAAGTAACTCTTTCATATTAAATGCCATCAGAGACCAGTGGACTGCTTTCATGGAAAAACACTGCAATGTACTGTGAGATTAAGTATACAAACAATGATATCCCAAGCTAAATTAATTTTACACTTTTCAGATGTCAATCTTGCTGATAGTTGTTCTGCTGCTACAGTTAATTGCTGTGCTTTCGTGAGTCCTCAAGGCTAACAGTCTTGAAGACAATCCAATTTAGGAGACAACCAGCACGTATTAAGCAACTAAAGGGACTCAGAATCAGAAGACCTGGATTTCATTCTCCTATCTGCTGCTGACATGCTGCATGACCTTGAATAAAATACTGAACTTATCCAGGCTTCAGTCCTTCCTTAACATGCAGCTCCTAAGACTGCCATGAGGTATAATTAATTAATTCATGTCTATCAATCTTTCAAAAGCTTAGTGATAGTTGGGACTATGGAAATAAAATTATTAGCAGTATTTTCCACTTGCAGATGGACAGAGTGATGTAAAAGCCCTTCTCTACTGTACTGTTCAATAGGAATAGAAATGCATAAACATACACAACAAACAACTTCTTACTCATTCCTTCAACACTAACAAAATGGGAGTAGACAGTGCAGGAATAAACATTACACACTGCTACAGAGAAAGGGCTCTCTGACATTGCCTGTCCTTCACAACACGTTCTTAAGATTACAAATTACACATGTTTAACAAAAGTATGAAAATAAATTGCTCTTACCCGCAGCCCCTGCTCCATGGACAAGCAGAGGACCTGCCAGGGTGCCGTGTACCTGAACATGTTTGGCCCCTTCTGTAGACAGACTAAATAGCAAAAGGCACACAAGTTTCTCAGATCTCCTGGCTGCTTTTCATCTGAGGGATGCTTGAATTGAGAGAAATTCCTCCAGCAATACACTTCAATAGCCTTTCCAGCAGAATCTAAGACACAGCTACTGCCATTCCACTCGCACCCGGAGGAACTGAATAACTAATTCAATAAGAGGCTTTTTTCTTAGGAAGAGCTTAGCTCAAACTCTATTAGCATAAATAGGGTGATAACCTTTGAACCTCCCACTCCTCCTCCTGGAGGTCACTCCCTCCCCTGCAAATCTTGGATCTGTTTGTTTCCACTGGTGGCATTTGACTCCACTTTAGAAGCTATCAGAGATCATCTCAGCTATTCCTTGCACTTGTTGCAAAGATTTGCCACTTCATTACTTTTGCTATTATGTTTTAGTTGGGCTTGAAGGAACTCCCTTTTTCTGCAGCAAGGATGGATCCCGCCTTCCCCTCTTGGGCATGGTATTCTCTGTTTGGCAATGTGCAGTATCTTGCTGAACAGATTCACACACATGCTGCTATAAGTGCTCCCATGATAAAGCCACTGCAGTAAAAAAAAACAGAAAACAAAAAACAAAAAAACAAAACTCCCAACCAACAAAAAACTACCAGCCTAAATGATATTGAAACGCTTTCTCCAAAATGCATGAAATAAGCTCTTTGAAACAGGAAATGTCATATACTGTCATCTGGCTTGTAATAACAAGCTTTCCCCTTTAAAAGGATCATTAGTTTTGCAGACCAAGGCCCAGATTCCATGAGTCTGAACAACATAAAAGAGCAAGGCTTTGTTATTTGCAGCATTTATGAGATTTTACTGATGAACTGAAATAGCACTTCCGTATCCTGATAATGCCTTAGAAACCTGTGGGACGCTGCACGCATGCAAATCCAGTCACACAGATCAAGCCACTGGCTCATCTTGGCTTTTCTTTTTCTTCAGCAGAGGAAGAAGAAGTAATTGTAGGTTCATATTTACTCTAATCTGACTTAGGGATCTTCACTATTTTATCTCCTGCCACAGTCCCACCCAGATAAGATACAAGGAGGGAAAGGAACAATGCAAGACTCATCCTTATGAGCACATCCTTATGTGCTAAAACAGCAAAGCACTGCAGGTGAGCCTCAGAAGTCTGGGAGTACCAGCACAAACATTCACATTTGATGGTTTTGTTAAAAAGAGTTCTCTGAGAAATTCACTCTCCTCATAAACATGCAGTCTTTCGTGGTGCAGCAGCAGACAGTTACCAGAAAAACCCAGACAAGTGCAGGCATCACCAGGCTTGGGCACCAAGCAACACACAGTTGAGCACCGTCTTGGCTGAGATGTCTGCTCCAATACCCACATCTGTTGCAGAGGCACAACTGACAAGGAAGAGGAGTTGCCTGCAAAAATGTGGAAATGCAGGCCTGTTTCACAGGATCAAAACTATACATTATAGACAGTGCTTAACAGTGGCTTTAATAATGCCAATAGGCCTTTACTTCAGGAGCACACGAAGCTGGGGCTTCATGCTTTGACGTTTCCAAACAGCTTTCTGAAAGCTCCAAATGATTACAGTTTTATTTCTTCAATAGCTGGAAGTGATTTAAGCCAGAACAACCCAGGTATCATGGCTAATATTTCAGCGATTAAAATGCTTTTAGAACAATCAGAACGGGAGCAGATGACAAATCCTGTCCCTGAGTAAGAATCCGGACATGACGCTAACATGGATTACTGGAGGACTTAAGTTACAAAGGCAGGAAAGATGAACTGCCTTGTGCTAAAATGACATGCACTTCTTTGCAGGCTGGGAGTGTGGCCAAGGGTAGAAATGCAAGTTTTGGTGAGAAACAGCCGTTCCAAGCATCCCTTCAACACTCCCTTGGCAGGATAAGCAGATATCTGCTGGAATGGAAACAACTCTGTTCACATGCACTTTCATCTTTTATCCTCTTAATATCTTCCATTTTTTTTAATTAAATGCTTTCGTCATTACCCATGTAACACATTTTCATCACAAAATTTAACTCTGAAGGCAAATAAGAATATAAATAAAGAACAGAGCAGGTGAGAAATTAAGTGTCTGCAGAGTCAACAGTGAAATATGCCTGCTACAATGTCCCAAACCTAAGTTATCCCAAGAAATATCCTAAGGTTAATATTTTTCTGCCCAATATAGCCTATTAAGCAAGCTTCTTAATGAGAAAGTCTTTGATCTCTGTTTTCTTAGAGGACAAACTTTTCAATTTTCTTGAAAACTGCTAGCCAAGAAAGCATACTATGGCACTTCATCCTGTAGGATAGTTATTTAGAACAGTTAATTAATTGTAAACAACAGAGTAAAGCTGTTTTTACATCTTTTGCATTATGAAATATTTGTACTCAAAGCACTTGATCCGCACCTGTATGAATACAACATGCTTCTTTTCCCAAAAGTTTGCCCTCTTATGCCCCTGGCATTACTGGTTTCCCTCCCTCTCTTATTAGCAGAACGACAGGACTACTGGAACCCTATTGTTTTAAATGAGAGATGTTCCTGTTGTCAGGAAATTAATATCAACACTCCCATATACTCCATAATATAATTGTTGACTTGTCTTCTGGAAAAACAGCAAACAGATACCAAATGGAAACCATAAAGAAATACAGATGTAGCATCTGAGTGAGGGACCATGTACACAGATAGTACATGCCAATGGATGCTCACTCTGCTGGAAAGTCCATCCCTCTTCCCTCGTACCAGACAACACTTAATGCCAGAAGGGAGTTTTCTGGGTGTCAGACATTAGTCAAAATGAGAGCACACTCAGCATTTCTCTCCAATGGGATGTTTTCAGGAAAACTAGAGTTGAAATCTTCCTTGAAAATGTAGACAGAATGTAGTAGCAATGTCAAATGCAAATGGTCCCCACAGGAGAATACGAGGCACATACCAGTAAGCATCACACCCACATTTTGTGGTTTGCATTTCTCAAGCAAGGGTCATTCAATTTCCTGTGAAATTCCAAAAGACAGCACAGGATTTACCAGCGCTGCCTTCCTACACCTCCTTTTATTTCCCATTAAGGACAAAGCCTTTGGATACAGTTAAGAACTCACACAAGTGATCAAGCCATTAACGTTGTTTGCTGTCCAGTTGTCCATGAGTAAAAAGATGAGATATGATGTCAGATAGACGGAACCTCCTGCTAAAGAATGCATGTGGCTAAAACACCAGGCTGGAATTTATGAGGTCAAATGCAATCCCAGGCCACGATGTCTTGGGGAAATCATTTAATTTCACTGTGCTTTTTATCAGAAAGGCGTTATAGCTTATTTTGCAAGTTCTGTGCAGAAAGCATGCTTATGAAGATACTTGCTGGAAGTGATACTAAGGTACAGAGTTACTTTATACATTAAGGTACTAAGGTAGCAGAATTTCATGAAAGTCCTGTTTTTGTATGCAAAGTGCAAACAGATTTGGTGAGAGAAAGAATGCATGATAGTACTCTGTTTTTCCGTAACAAAAAGTAACAAGTTGGAAACTGGGTTTGTACCTGTAGCCTGACTGGCACAGGGCACTGCTATTTAGGAGCCTGAGACCCAGCCCTGGAAATGAATACTTAAAGGCTTTAAGAAATTGGAAGGTTTGGCAACAGCTAAATACGTGGTCTGATGGTCAAAAATTTGGGCAGAGGTATCTGAAGATGCACTTGAGAGCTTAATCTTCCTAGTCTCAATCTGTAACTACTGAACTTCTTGTGCGCAGTGTTGTGAGGAACTAGCGAACTAGCCTGCAGGACTGAATAACAAAGCTCAAGAATTCAGCCTGCTGAGCTCTCCATGAAAAGAGTGATGGGTATTTCTTGTATCTGTTGCTCTTTATTATTATTGCTATGGTTCAACTGTACCGCTCCTCCCTCTATGGCAAGCGTTCTCCTGCAGGAACACAGACCTGTTTTTCCATTCCTGCCTCCTAATGGGAAAGGAGTGAGCTATAAACTTTGAAGAGGCTAATCTCTAAATCACCTGATTTAAATTTGCCACTCTGAGCATCTCGTATGTTCTCTTCTTTTTATTACCCTATTTTACTTGCAACATGAAGGAGCAGATTCTACGTTATCTCTAGCAGTAGGCAATCTGTGCAAGACCTCAGACAGTACACCAAAAATACATGATGTAAGCACATGCCCTAAAAGGCTAAGTATATTTCTACACACAAGTAAAAATGTTTAGAAAAAACAGCTATGTTTTATTAAAGGTGAATGTGAAGAGCATTCTGTGGCGTTGTGGAAGAAAGTTAAGTTCTCACACCTGAGGTTAGGATGTGACCTGCTGGAACAGAAGGACCTGGGGGTCCTGGACAACAGGGTGGCCATAAGCCAGCAGTGTGCCCTTGTGGCTAGCAAGGCCAATGGGGCATTAAAAAGAGCGTGGCCAGGAGGTCAAGGGAGGAGATCCTCCTCTTCTACTTTACCCTGGTGAGGCTGCATTTAGATTATTGTGTGCAGCTCTGTGCTCCCCAATACAAAAAAGACAGGGATCTCCTAGAAGGAGTCCAGTGAAGAGCCACAAAGATGATGAATGGCCTGAAACATCTCTCGTATGAGGAAAGACAGAATACCCTGAGTCTTTTCAGCCTGGGGAAGAGAAATCTGAGAGGAGAGCTGATTAATGTTGATAAATATCGAAAGGGAGGTGAGAGGCAAATGGATGAGGCCAGGCTCTTCTCGTGGTGTGCAGCGACAGGACAAGGAGCGATGGCCTAAAACTTGTACAGAGGAAGATCTGTACTAACATGAGGAAGGACTTTTTCATAAGGGCGACAAAGCACTGGAACAGGCTGCCCAGGCAGGTTGTGGAGTCTCCTTCTATGGAGATCTTCAAGACCAAGCTGAACACCAATCTGTGGGAACGTACTGTAGGGTACCTGCATTAGCAGGAGGGTTAGACTCGATCTCTTGAGGTCCCTTCCAATCCCTGTGATTCTGTGATGAGAGCTGATGATTAGGTGCTAAACCCAAAACTTTGTTCTTTTTTCCCATTTCTTTTAGTTGTTCTTATAAAAAAATGCAGATTCTTTACATAAATATTTTTCTCATTTCCATCCACAGAGGTTTACAGTTTTCTTCTGTAAGCCTCCAGTAATATAATATTGCTATTAATACCAAATGTCCATCCAGCTATCGAAAAAGTGCAGTTACTGGGGAAACACAGTGTACTGGTTACAGCATTAGGTTATACTAGGTGCTCCACTGGAAGGGGCAGTTCAGGAATAACACAGGCAAGAAGTTTCTCAGCACCACAGTTTTCTCAGTACTTAACAAAATCCCATGAAGAGAAAAAACATTTATTCTTAAAGGAAAACAAACAAACAAACAAACAAAACCAAAACAAACAAACAAAAAACCCTGTTAATTAGATGACTATGGTCTGGACTATTAAAGTCTGCTAAGATGAATTCAAATAAACAATAGAAACTTGAGGAACACTACTTTTTACTGTTTGAAAGGAAAATCAGTAAGGAAGAAGGGAAGGAAAAAAAGAAGACTGCCCAAATGCCCTGTACAACAGCTGCACATGAGAGCAGCTCTTTAGACCGCATTTCTCAGAAGGAATGCGTGACATCACAAAGACCAAGATCTCACTAGATGCTGGATGCACACCTCCCTTGAACACACCATTTTGAGCCCTGGTAATGATAGAGCTGCATGCATTATTTTCACACCACACAGAGAACAGCTTGTGAAGGTGAAGACCTGTGAGAGCTCAACATATTGCCAAACAAACCTTGCCACCACAAATGCAGGAAGAAGGGATTTTGTAAGGCACAGTCTAGCCTTGGGATCTCAGCAACCTGTGTTTCTGAGACCTGGCTCACACCACACTGAATTAAAAGGGCATCTAACCTTACTGTGCTTTTGACTGGGCTCATTCACTGTTAGTCACATGGCTCTGTAGGCAGGAAATCCTGAATTCTCACTCATATTCTTTTCACGTCAGATCTAACTGCTGCTTACTCACCTTTTAACCTCCAAAAGACCAAAAGTCAAACACTTTTACAAGTGAGAAAGATGATAAAAATCCTGAAACAATTAATAGGACACAGATATTCCTTTGAATTTCTGACTGTAACCAGGATTTTTATTATATGATCCAGGTCAAGCTTGGCTGTCCTGAAAGATACTGAATGACTGCTTGAAAATTGTTCTCAGATTTCCTTGAGTACCTCTCCTTAAGCAACATGTCCCAGTCATCCCTGAGCTGTTCATACAATGCAACAGTCATGATAGCTCTTTTGGTTTGAAAGATAGGCAGAAAATGTTGGTGCTTATAAAACCCAAGTCTCAGGATCACATGTAGCATCTCCACAGAGCGCAGCTTTCATGAGTCCAGCAGCAATTCTAACAGAGACACCGTGGCCGTGCTCAGCTCCTCCCTCATCATACTGTTTTGGCTGTCTGTCTTGTGATACGTCTGAAAAGCAATCTCAGTAAAAAGGACAAAAAAGAAGCAGCAGACGTTGAGCTGGATTCAGCTTCCAAATGAACAGAGGCATCACCCTGCCTGAAGTGTGACATTTACTTTGGATGGCCAGCTACTAATCCAGGCATCCCCTAAACCTGTGAAACTCCTTCAGATCACGGCCAATGCAGTGTGTCTGTATAGCTCAACTCCACAAATATGCTTGCCATTTGCAGTGCCTGAGGCTCACAGCAAACCTGCTGCAGGAACCTTAATAAATGCATGCAGTGTTTACACTGACACAAGAAGGAAACAAGATCTCCCATCTCATTCAGTCCCATCACCTGTTTCAGCAGCAAAGTATGTCAGCTAATCCTCTTCATAAGCTTAGCCGAGCTCAGTCTTAAAAACAGCTATGAATATTTGTCCCAAAGTTGCCATGGAAGTATTCATCTGGTCCTCAAGGACTTGCTTCCAGTTTCTAGTCTACATTCACCAAAGGCTACTTTATTTTTCTTTGCTCTTTTGCCAGCCCTGAGCATTTGCTTTAGCAACCTACAGCTCTTCTTGGTGCTTCCTTCCTTGAGGCAGACATAAAACTCCAATACCCCAGTCTCCATTTCCCTAGACTAAACAAGTAAAGTTCCTTCAATCTCAAACTGCATGCCAGGCTTTCCATCTCCCTGTAGACCATGCAGGCTCTCACTACAGCATCAAGTCATACTTTTGGAGCACAGCTGAAAGAAATGCAGATGATACTGCAGATACATTCCTCACAGTGGCATCTACCACAGCATTCCCATTTCTCTATCCCCTTTGAAAGTGTTTTGATGACAACTGTCCATAGCTGAAGTATTGAGAACTGCTCTTTGCGCAGCAGAAAACAAGCAGGCAGGAGTAGCATGAGGCCACAGGGCACACTCACAGTTGTGCTGCTCTCTTCTGACAGGGTCACGCCAATGAGATTACAACAGCTGCAAGCAGATGGGCACTTCAAACATAGCTATTTTCTCCAAAATGGTCAGCAGCAGCAAGCAGCTGTGCTTGAAAGGCAGTCAGGCAGTGCACCAAGAAAGTATGTCGTCCTCCCCCAGCCACCTCTCCAATGGGCTGACACAGTTTCTTACCCTCTATTTGTCTTCCAAGAAAAAACGACACTGCGCTAATGAGTGAATGATTAAGAACCAGCCCAGGCTTCTCTATGCCCTGGATACAATTACCAAAGTTACAGTGCCAAGCTAAGCACTTGCAGCTCATTTCCTTTGCATGAAATAGCATCAGAAGGGAAAAACAAAGCAGAGGTTGCCCGCACAGCTCTCTATCCACAACTTCAACAACTTCAGGAGAAAATCCTTTCTTCCTTCACACTGTGCTCAGTTTGATGATAACCCACATCTGAACTCATGGGCACTGACTTTTCCACTAGAAGAGATCAAGCTGCCCAGGAATGGAAGGAGGGAGAAGGAGAAAGCACAGTCCCTGTCAGGAAGCCCCAGGCAGCATCAGCCATGTGAAGGCAGGCGACGCTGTCAGGACAAATAGCCTGGCCATTGAGGCTTTAAAATAATTCACACAGAGTATATTAAAGCCAGCTGGAAGAAAGCCATTCTGGAGAGGCAAAAGGAACACATCTCTGCCAGCAGAGTGAAATGATGGCTTTAAAGACAGTCTTCCTTTGCTTTTTTTGTTTGTTTGTTTGTTTGTTTTTTAAGAAATCGGGAGGAAGATTTGAGCTACACAGTGGAATAAAGATGTAGTCTTGGATGCATCTTCTGGAAGCATGGCTCTGCTAAGCATTTATCTGCACACCTCAACAGGGAAGCCCAAAGAACACCAGATTTAAGAGAAGAAAGTATTAAAGAAATATAGAAGTAAAAGGTAAGTTTACAAAAAATGGGGGATTTCTCTTCTTCACCAGCACTGCTCATCTGATGGAGACACATTCACACCAGATGTCTGGAGGACACTTCTCTTAACCATGTAGCTACTATGGTAGTATTATGACTTCTATAATATTCAAAGATTAATACCGTCCATACATACTTGTGCCAGATAAGGGATGGAATCACACACTTCCTTGGAGATGAACCTGGCACCATGAACCATTAACCAGGACTCATTTACTTTTCCTCAGAGATGGTTGATTTTGCATCACAACACAAAAAATTCAAAGTAAACTGTCCCTAAACACAGCTTGGGTAAGTCAAAGTGCCTGGGACCAGCTTCACTCGGCCTCAAATATCAAAACTTGCAGCATATTAGCTCCTTCCCTCCTAACTCCTTCACTGCTTCCTGAAGTGTCAATTTCGTCTTTTATACTTCTGCAGCGCTCTAGTCTATCCTTTCTGCAGCGAACTATTCTATCCAAGTGAACTAGTTCTATCCAAGGCCTATGTCCTGCTCAATCTTTGGACAACAAGTTATGTCTCCAAAATACATCTGCAGGCACCATGTTCTTTGATAACTTCTGAACCACTCATGGATGAGAAACAAGGATCCTTGAGTTTACCAATGGACGAGTTTCACCATGAGAAGTTCAGGTTGGATATTATAAAAAAATTACTGTCAGAAAGAGTGGCAATGTACTGGAATGAGCTGCCCATGGAAGTGAGGGAGTCACTGTCCCTGGAGGTGTGCAAGAAATGTGTGGATGTGGAAGTGAGGGACATCACTGGTAGGCATGGTTGTGATGGGTTGATGGTTGCACTCTATGATGTTAGTTCCAACCTTAATGATTCTTGATGACAACCTTAATAACAAGGATAAAAGCAGAAAATGTATGTCTCAGCAAGAAGATATAAAACAACTCAGTGTTCTTGGTTTTCATAGAGGTGGAATAAGCAAAAAAAATTCTTCTGGATGAACTCCAGTAAAAATCCAGTCCGGCTAAATTCAGTTAATTCAGTCAATAAATTGGTCAATTCAGTTAATAAATATTCCACTTGCTCAGCTCTGGTCAAATGTTTCTCCACTTCTGTGTGCAATTCATGTAGAGCTTTGATGGATACTCAGCAGTGCCCTAGCCCTCACTGCTGTTTTTTCATTTCCTATCAATACACAAAGTTTCATCCTATTTTAAATCTCAGCAGAAACAACAGTTCCCATTGTGTGCAAAGCACTCAGTTGCCTTAGGGCACACTTTCTTCCTTTAATCCTCCATTATAATGAGGTTTTTTTTCTTGTGCCTTTTAGCCCAATCCCTTTAAAAACAGGGAGAAAGTCTCCAGCAGGATTTGTACAAATCCACTCATTTTCTGGTCGTTAATTAGTTATAATGAAGCAACATTTATAAGGGAGCTATGAAAAGTTACTACCCTGTCCCTTGAGCCGCTGTGAAAATTACTGAAACAAAGGAGATCACTGCATATCCTCATGTGCACTCCTCCTGGCCCACTGACTGGCACAAAGTGTGAGGCAGCCGCTTGTGCTCCACACCAAGACAGCTTCATCTACTCCATGTTTCCAGCTAACCTGTGCTTTTTTCACAACAACTGGAGCCTTTTCCAGGTGGCAATAATTGTGCTTAACGAGTAGTCCAGAGCAGATGGAGGCTGCGCCAGGCAGAGCTTTCTCTTGGTCCAGATATCAGCCCTGCATGGCACAATCATGGGAAGTAACCTTTGCACACATACAGTTACATCCAGACGTTCTGCATTCATCTGCAATCACAAACAATCCTGCTGCCTCTGCTAACATTTTAATAGCAACTTTTCATGTTTCTTGCACAAAACTTCATGTTATCTGTTGGGACAGATAAAGGCTGCTGTTGAAAAAGATTCTCATTTTGAATATGAAGTATTTTTGGAAAGTGCTCCAGGCATGAGCAACTGCCTGGAAGCCCGGAAGAGGCTTTTTTATGTTCACTGTGTCACCACAATACATTTAGACAACGTATCTACTGCTAGTATTTAATTGGTAGCCATATTCCTACTGCACCAGCCCCTCTGACCTGCTTCATGGTGTGCTGTGTGGATACTGGGATGGCTGAGCATCACGCAACCACAGAGACTTCTTTGACTCTGAGCACTGAGATCAGCTGTTTCTTCCATGGAGGACTGTCGTTGGATTACATGTAATTAAAAATGTTGAGAAATTAGTTTTAAACCCCAGGTTCAGTTCAAGAGGTTGCTTATGTGCATGAAGCCATTTGTGGCTGAAGTAGGACCCCTTTCATCAATGCTTGCAGCCACTGTTTGTAGTGATGGGCATAACACAACAAGAAATAGGATTACTAGATTTGAGCAATGTCTGGAACAAGGCTGCTCCAAAAGTAGTGCTGCCTGTTCATATCCATGTAAATGACAACAGATACAAAGAACACAATAACAGTATTTGATAGAGCAAATTCTCTGCTACAAAATACCGTTTTCAACACTGCCATCACCATTAGCTCTACATTTGCTCCAGCGATAAACAAGAGCCTGCATGCTACACTTATAAAAATCTGTACCAGTGGATGTGATCCACTGTCACTGTGGCCACTACTGAAATGCACCACCCATCACCTCACTGTGCTCACATCCACCAGTTGTTCTCCACTAATGTTCACAAGTGTCTATGAACGTCAGTGGATGCCATTTTTTCCACATGGAGGAATTCAACAACATCCCTTTGCTTCATCTACACATCCATGTCAGATGCTGTTCTGTCAGATTGCCCCCCTGCTGCCATCTGGAATAATGATGGGAAGATTCGATCTCTACTCCCACACCATCAACATCCACTTCTGACTTTGTGGGTCGGTATAATAAAATAGGAGGTATTACTTTTGAAGCAGCTTCTTACATGGAAACCGATCTTTTCTCTCTTTCACGGGTAACCACCAGCATTCAGACAGGATCCTAACTTCCCAGAACTGAGCAGTGCTGCATATGGAGGGATATCTTTGCACCTTGTGCTCTCTTATTACCATTGTCATTGGCAAGGCAGGCAAAACAAATCACCACTCTTCCAAGCTTATTCAATTTGCAAAAGAAAGCAAAGCACAGATGAGAGCTGCATGGAGACAGGCTCTGACTAACAGAAGCAACTCTGGGATATGAGAAGCTCTGGTGCTGGCTGAGGGGAATAGCTTACCTCTCAGGGAGCCAGAGCAACTCTCGAAAGGAAGCCCTGATGCTGTTTGATTAGTATTGTTTCAGGATGCCTTGTTGAGCCAGAAAGGAAGCAGTCATTTGGTTTCTAAGGTGCACCACCAAAAAAATACCAACAAAACAAGATAAACGCTGCAGTCTGAACAAGTTTCTCAGCACGTAACTCCACCTAGGAATTCCTCTTACGAAATCGCCCTCTCCCGTTCTTCCCGATCCACCCACTGGGAGCCACCAAGCTTGAGAAGCACTTCCACTGGTGCAAAGTTTATTTTAATGTGTTACTGAAGACATGTAAGGCTCAGTATCTACTGTAAAGCACTGACACCACGCTCCAAAAAGAGCTGCAGTGTATAGCACAAGTTTCCAATACCAGCAGTGAGCATTAGGGGAATCACCTGCATTTTTAGAGACCGTAACATCAGAGAATCATAAAGGTTGGAAAGCATCACTAAAATCATTAAGTCCAACCATCAATGTATCACCACCATGCCCACTAAATCAGGTCCCTGAGTGCCACAAAAACACATTTCCTGAACACCTACAGGCACAGTGACTCAACCATCTCCCTGGGCAACCAGTTTCAATGCCTGACTGCTCCTTCAGAGAAGACATTTTTCCTGAATACAACTTGAATGTCCCCTGATACAATTTGAGGCCATTCCCTCTCATCCTATTGCTGCTACCTGGGAGAAGAGGCCAACCTCCATTTTGCCACAACCTCCCTGCTGGAGGGAGCTGTAGAGGGCAACAAGATCTCCCCTGAGCCTCCTCTTCCCCAGATTGAACAACTCCAGCTCCCTCACCTGCTCCTCATAAAACCTGTGCTCCAGACCCCTCTCAGCTTTGTTGTCCTTCTCTGGATGTGTTCTAGGGCTTCAATGTTTTTCTTGTAGTGAGGGGCTCAAAACTGAAGACAGTACTCGAGATGTGACCTCACCAGCACCAAGTACAGAGGGATGATCACCTCCCTGCTCCAGCTGGTACCATCTTACCTCTCTGAGAAGCCACTTCCAAGTTTTCATTGTGCTGTTCTTTTCACTAATTCACTGCAACCCCTGACTTAGGTAGCCTATTGACCTCAGGCAGAAACATGCCAAAGCTATTTCTGTGTTTGTCTTCTCCATCAGTATTTACTCTTTAAACAGTTGTGGCTTAGTTACAACAGTGTGCTTATTCCTACGACTTTTGTATTAAGTGTGGGTAAGGAAAGTCAAGGTCACTGCAAGGCTTTTTTATATCGGTAACAAACTTTTCTATTTCAGCCAAAGAATAATTACTCTACCTTCAAAAGGTGCTGGTGAGAAAGATCTAGGAATTAAAGCAGACAAAAGAAAATCACTGGTGCTACTTGTCTGAAGCACTTTCTCATGTCTGTCACTAGCTTATCTCCTTATTTCTAGTAGATTCATTGTGGAAATCATGGAAAGGAAGGCTACAAGAAAGGTTCCTAATGAGATTTGTATTAGGTTTGCATCTTACTCTGTAGGAAAACAATTTCAGGCATTTGCAATGCTGTGGACAAGCTGGTGGTACCTTCCCTTTGCATGCTTTTCTGGGCTAGAGCTCTTTAATGTCTTATTGAAAGCTACACACAGTGACAAATCTGAATGTTATGAACATCAGGAACTTCTGATTGGCTGGCGAAGGCAAACAGAGGGAGTTGAGACTGCAGTAAGCATCATGGGTGTGAAGAGCCAGAAGGTAGTAGACACGGTGGTTTCCCTTCAGAGGTGAAGGCTAGTGTTAAAGACAAGGGAGCTGTTCAAGCAGGGAGAAAAGGAGTACAGAGGTTAATTAGCATTCACAACATTAAGCTTCGCCACTGTACCTAGTCTTCTCTAAGATTAAAGTGCTCCAGCCAGCTGTAGAGAAAGAAGCCATAGATAGAAGGAGTTTGCCATTGCACAATTCAAGCTAAAACCAAACAGAAAGTGAAGAATATGCCCTACTTTATTTTTCTTGACAGATCCTTGCCTAATTGCAAGTTTTACAATTTTTTTCTGGCAATCCCAGTGTGGTTTTCCCTGATAACTGCTCGAGGAGACACTGGTTTATGGTAAGAAGAAAAAGAAATGCAGGACAGATCAGCACAAAAGCTTACTCTGAAGGAGACTAATAAAGAATAGCCAACTGTACCTGGCCTTCATAAATGTTAGAGGGGAAAAAAGATAAATTTTCTCCTCTTTAACAGACTCTTGACTTTCACCTCCTAAATTATCAGATTGTATTATTAGTATAATTAGATGATACATTCCATTGCTATAAACTGGAACTGCTTGGCATCCTTTCCTCTCATTAAGGAGAACTGCTTCCAGCTCAGTATGGCACCACTTCAAGTACGGCCACCAGTTTAGGGCATTCTGGCTCTCTCAAGATGCTGGAGAGGGCTCAGGGAAGGCTTAGCTAGTCTGATGCCATGCTGCAGGCAGAGGACATTGCCCAGGTCACTGGAACCAGTGGATGCACTGTTAACACACTGCACAAGCACTCAGCAGACAAAGGCAGGTGTTAAGCCTTTAAGGGCATGGGTGCACATTCATTCTTATCTTAGAAGAGCTGGCGTGGGATACTGTGGCTCCCTGTTTTGCTCTTAACACCTTTAGCAGGATGGCTAATCAGCTGCACACAAATAATGGCAGCCTCTTTTGCAGTTGCTGGGTGGCTAAAGATGGCCTTGGGACATTCCTGCTTGGAAGAGCAAGGATTTGTGAAATGCTTGACAAGTAGCTCAGCCACCTGCCTAGGTGGGGCACAGGATGCTTAAAATTGCAACCTAACAGCTATGAATGTAAGTGCCCTCTCTCTGAGTCAGTCTTCAGTTCTTCCTGATACTCCACTTATCATGCTGTTGTTATCTCTCCAGAATTGGCTTATTAAGAGGAAGGACCTGGACAGCACTTCATCTACTTCATGATGGTTACTATTACTCTACATTGAAAGCAAGAATGTCTGTTTGCTGAATTAAAATGGAAAGGCATTCTCTTTTACTTTAAGGACAATTACCAAATAAACATACACAGCCACGGGTGTGGAACTCTATCCCCTGTTTACAGGCAGCAGCTGGAGGTGCTGTTTCCCTCTCAGCAAGCAAGCTGAATTGTGAACAGGCACAGGGATTTTCTCCAGCTTCTGGGCTGAGCTTCAGCAGGAATGGCTGCATGCCTCTGTCTGACAGAAACCCCTCTAAGGCAGAAACACGAAATGCTGAGCCCCGGGATAGTCGGCCAAGCCCTGGAGAACCTGCCAGCCCATCCCCATTTTTTTCATTCTTGTGCTCTCCCTACTAGTGCTGTTAATCCCTATGATTCTCACTGCTGAGGCAGAGATCTCCCTGCCAGAGGGGAGAGAGGCTGCCTCGTGTATCTGAGGAGCACAATGGAACACTTCCCAAAACCACCAACCCCGTCTAATTTCACCTAATCTAATAATCACAGTTTATCTCATCGAAACTAAGAGCAGAACTTAACTGACTTCAGAGGGAACAAAGCAGAGGAACTGCTGAAATGTCAAGTATCTTTGCTAAACCCAGACCCCACCTCATGCCAGAGAAACTGGAAGGCAATACAAACTGCAGAGCCCCTAAGGGACTCTTGGAGTGCATCCTCCTCAGAATTTTGCATATGAAATGAACACCTGAAATGATGCTAGAAGTTATGCCTGAAGGTCTACTAAAGAAGTGATGAGAGAGTCCAAGCAGCAAACCTACCTCCACATGTCTGCCCCCCTTCAGAGTTCAAGACAACACTGGTCTGTGTTGCAAAAGCAAAGGACAAATGTCCACCTGTGTCAAATATCAGCACATGTGGCTTGCTGCCTCGGTTTGTCAGTGCCCTCCTTATCATTTCTTCATGCTAAACACAGTTATATGTACCGAGTTCTCCCCAAAAGGTACAAAGTGTAGAATTGCAGGGCCCTCCTTAAATTCACAGAACTGCCCTGTGTGACTGCCTCAAAGGTCAAAAGAAACTGGGGGAACAGTTTTTACACTGATAATAAGACATTTTAATAGGTTAATTACAAACTAAGCATATCTCAATACACAAGGGCCATTCTTAATGACAACTGCTCCAGTGTTCACATGCTACACTTCACCTTCACCATTCTCTATGACTTTTTAAGCCCCCATTTAAAGCTATAATAGGCACATGAAGAGTTGTATTTGTCAAAAATGATACAGTTCATGTGTCTTTGGAAAAAAAGCACACGCTGTCATTAAAAAAAAAACACATGCATCCAAAGCACAATTGGTATGAAAAAGAGAAAGGGGAATTAGTGAAAAATGATGTGATCTACGAAAGTTCCTGCTTAAAACTGTGCATAAAAAGATTGCCCACATAGAGAAATGCCAAAAAAATCTGAATTGTTGTTTTGTGTACATTGAGCCCATTCCTCAGTGTTTTGTGCAAAAAAACAATCAAGGAAAAATATGGGTCTTCTTGAAAACTTTACTGTTTTGAAGATATAGAATAGTACTGACTAAAATGAAGAGATCCCGTAGGAAAAAAAAAACACAAATAGCTATGCATTTTCCCAGACATGTTTAAGGTCTCAAATCACTTAAATTGAAAAGCCTAAACTGCAAAGTTCACTGCATTTCAGAAACTCACCAGCTGTGCCACAAAAAATACTTCTCATCTGCTATTTTTCTCTCTCTTCTTCTCTTGGATCATATTAGTGCAATGTGTAGATCTAAGAGAACATCTCATTTTTTCTGCTTTCCTTCCAATCCTATCTTAGTAACACTGCCGTTGGAGAAGAAAGTAAACTAAGTCCGAAAAAGATAAGAGAAACCCTCTGTCTGTCCTTAGAGTGCACTGCTGATTCTGGTGCCTGCCTGAGTATTTTCATCCACTCATGCTCATTTTGCAGTTTCCGTCTGCCTTAGACCATAAACTTTGCAAACTGAGCTTCTTCAAAGCGAACACCATCTGGAACTACAAGGGAAGCAAAAGTGCCACAACCACATCCCAGTGTATGAAGTGGGAAATATGAATAATCTAAATCTTTGTGTCTCAGAACGTCCATCCATAAGGATAATCCATATTCCCAAAGCACCTCCCTTGCTTTGATGGTCTTCTCAACGAGACGTACTGACTCAAGGAGCCTCTGAAACTTTCATGCTTCATTGCTGGTATGTAAGCAAATTTGTAAACAATGTATTTCCTCTGGCACAATTACATTCAAACCCTTAACCTACAAGGGGGTGAGCTACCTTTTAATACACTTTTAAATCCTGCAGAATGAGAAGCATATTCATTGAAGACAGGTATTTCAATGTACAGTGTGAAACTTTTCTGCTGGCAAAAAACACTGTATCCTATTAGCAGGCATTTTCTGATACATTCTCTGGAAAGCAGCTACACTGTGCCTATGCATGATGAAATTACCTAAAATACAACCCTGAGCTTCAGCCTGAAAACACCAGTTAATTTTCATCACCTTCTCCCATTGTCTTCTTGACCCTGTCATATTCTGGATGCACATCTGGGCATCTCCTGTCACTGAACTCAGGAGATCAAAGTGGACGACATGCATGCTGACTTGAGAGATGGGATCACTGCATTTTGTTACAGAACTGGTGTACTTTCAGATGTGTGACAAAGATAGGGTCTGTGGCCCCTGTGGATGTCAGGGCACAAATTGCCAAACCAATTTAATGCCTCAAAAGTGAGACGCTGGGCTGTACAGCATCACAGGTGTCTCCAAGGGAGGCATCATACCCCATTCTGGCCAAAAAAAGCTCTGCAGGGAGGAAAACTTGACTACGCCTCTTCCCCCACTCCTGGAGAATCACTAATGATCAAGCTTCTTTCTGTTCATCATGCTTGACCTGCCACGAACCCCATCTTTTGTAGATAGGGTCAGCTGTAGGTTAAGTAGATCATACCAGCAACTGCTCTGTTGAAAGTATTCAGCCAACCCTGAATTTATAAGAGATTTAAGGGCACTTTCAGAACTGCTCTGTTCCACTAGAAGCAGGCACTGGGAGCACTGCTTTTAGTTTGCCAAGAACAGGTGTCGTATTTGTTGAAAACAACTCAAAGGCAAAAGATCCATTTACATTCCAAATCCAAGTTTGCTCTGACAGACTTATAAAATCCTTCTGAGAGAAAAAAAGAAAAAAAGAAAAAAAAATAAATAAAGCAAAATAAAGCAACTCAGACCTGTAGGCAATTACATTCTGCCTCAGGAGATATTTACATTGCTGCATTTTTTGAGCAATGTAAGAATAACAATACATAGAATAATTTAATGGACTTTACAATTCATAGGCGTAAATCTAGAGTAATAATCTGGTCATAAACCATGGGGGCACATGGAGAACAACTAAGGACACATGTTCTATATGAAGAGTCCGAACTTACTTGTCACAAAAGTGCAGAAGGTTTTATCTTTAAGGTGACCTCAATGAGAAATTACTATGTTCAACATAAAAACATTCTGCTTGTTCCTAGGAAATAGAATCTTCTACAACACATTTGCTTTTAATATAAAATCTTCATGGGAATTAAGGCTATTTCAAGATCACTCAGAAATCGAGTGTCTACATGTCAGCCTTTGTAATGCAAAGCTTGTATGGCCAAATTTGTACGGCCTAGCTTTGAGAACACAGCTTGCTGAGATGCTAATAAGAACTGTGAATGCTGTATTGCAAGATCAGAACATAACTAGAAGCTGCAGAGTAATACAATGGAACAAAATCAGTATAATAATATCAAACATATCCAACCAAATGATTAGTGGAAAACCCAAAGGCAAAACATTTTGTCTTGACCTATTTTTCTTCTCAAATTTATTTCAGGAACTCCTCCTGGCTGCGTCTTTAGGTAAATTCAGAGATCTTCACTTCTGCCATAGCCCCGAGTCTCCTATTTCAAAGAAGACAAAATATGCATGACAAAACTTGTGCTGAAAGCACTTCAACAGCAATTTCTGCCTTTAAATGTTGCAGAATACTGTATTTTAACAAAGCTTTCCACCTGGATTGAATAAAACAGAGATAATGTGCAGGGATTATCTGGGAAGCCTGTCTGATTGCCTAACACAGTGATAACCTTTTACTACTAAATTCTGATCCATAAGAACACTGACCATCATCGCCAGTGCATGTTCACATCTGTCCTACAGTCAAGTTGCCCTTTGTTCCTGTATACATGGATCAGGATCATCATGATTTGGCCTGTTTGAGGGATACTTGCAACCAGAAGATATACAAGAATTTTTCATGGAAATATCTAGGTTTTCTTTCATTCCAGACTGGCTCTGCAGGATTTTTCACAGTTCCTGGTTTATGGTTATGATGCCCTCAAGAGGCTCTCCATGTTGCTCTGAAGGCTTCACAGATGCTACAGGATGTGCATACCTTAGTTTTCTTAGAGACCTGAGATGTTTCAGATGCCAAACCTCAGCTCTTCTAAGCCTGACATGAAGAGCCTGTGCATCACTTTTCTTGGAGTCTCTTAGAGGCTGTATGGTGGCGAGGTGAGAACCACCATGCTTTGTCTCACTCTGCAAGTGCTGAGAAACACTGAGAGATTTGCATATAGTCTACCTGCAATTAGAAGATCTGCCATCACCACCAGTAATGTTTCTTGCTCAGATCAGACTCTGTTGTAGATGGAATTGGATTAATTATAGCAATATATAACTATAGCAGCATTCCAAATGGAATTCAAGAATTCTTGCTGCAACTTCTTTTCTGTATGCTTCTGTAAACTCCAACCAAGCCATTAACCACAGAACAGAGAGGCTGATGAAAAGTACTAACTCATATGCGATTTCCATCACACAATACACAGTGCTGCGTAAATATGCTAACATGAGAGTTGCTATCTCTTGATTTCTAAGAATAGGTTAACTTTTTCTAAGGACTGACTGACAATGTGGTGAAGAGAGATATTAGTAAATTAGATTACTAGGGTTTCTTGCAGTATACAGAATACGCGAAGTACTGATTTGAAAGCACAATCTAACTATTCTCCAAAACACGAGAGGCATCTGGTTTACAGTTTTTCATTATTGCTACTGAACTGAAAGTGGAAGGTACAGAGTCAGTTTTGTTTTTACATGGATTTCAGCTTCTAAAAATCAAAAAGAAGTACCTCTAATCTTGTTTTCTCCTTATCCAAAACTACTTACATTTATGAGGTTCAGAAAGATGTCACCTGTTTTCACCTATTCTACTATCAAATACAAAGATTATTCCTTGAATACGGTGCTACTATGCAAGAAGGCCAAACTGCAAACACTGATCTTTTGCCTGAGCCCATCAGAAAACAGGCATTTAAGATAAGCATTTCCAGATTTATTTAATTTGTAACTAGAAAAATGAGAGTGTTCCAGAAAATATGCATTTTCTAAGTGCTAACTTTTATGTAAAAAATAAAAAGAAAAAAGATGGCAAGCTGTGCAGGAAGAGGACAAATTGTTTTTTGTTTGGACAATACAAAACATATTTCTTTGAGCCTAACAAAAACATAGTATAATTTCCTCTGACAGGTTTTATCTTGCATTTTCCCATATATCTAAGCTGGTTGTTTCTCTTTTATCTAATCAAACAAATCTTTTTTTTTTTTTTTTTTTTTTTGGAGGGGGGTGGGAGGGGTGGAGCTTAGAGTAGGCCTTATTTTGGGCCTACAACAATAGCCAAACATACAATAATAATATGACAACCTGAGAAATGCAGCAGGTGACACTCTGGTCACAGTGACATTAGCAAGGTGTTTAGCAGTAATACAACCAGGATGAGCACTTCTGCTGGTATTTGGGGTGGCTTAGCAGGTCACACATGTGAGTTCATATGCAAGAAAATTGAAGACAAGTTCCTCAGGCCTATTCTTCTTCAGAAATAAGTGAAAATGTCGTATTTTCAGGAGAGAAAAGAACAAAAGCAACCAACTTTGCATCTGACTGTGCAGTCCCATGGCATGGGATCTCACCAAAGCAAATGCAGGGAGCTGGTGTACAACTTGGGTTCGCTTCTCTAAGACACTATTTTGAGCAGCTATGTCAGACACAGCATTTTTGCTGTTCCTAGGCTCCGGATGCTGATGTTCCCATTCCCGCATTTGGAAAAACATATACCTAAGTCTAGGGGGGGAGAAACAGGGTTCAGGATTGGAACAGACCTGCATTAAGTTTAGGAGTGAAAAATACATTCTCCTTAATAGCAAAGATCATTAGTTTTAATTTTATTTTCTTCCCTCATCAACCACTACATCTACTGTTCCAGCTATATATAGCAGTCTTTATTTCTTGCACAAAAAGCACATAAAGATGGAGAAATATCTCCCTCGGTCTTACACATTTTTAGAGCAGGACTGTTCTATCATTGTGCCTTGTTGGTAATCCTCAAATCTTTTTCTTGCAGCTCTGTTAATGGAACAACATCCCATTTGTATGTGGGCAGCTTTCAACAAAAGCAGGATCTGCCCTCTGGGATTCATATGCTCTCGCTTTAATTAAAAAGAAATCCCATTAAAACCTTCCACTACCACAAGTGAATCAAATTAATTAAAAAAGAAAAAAAGATGGGAAAAAAAAACACAAAACTATTTTCAAAAGGAAACAATTGCAGTTTAAGTCTGTACACTTTTAATAGTGTGAATTAAAACTTAGGATTTGGTGGTATTTTACTCAGGTCTGAGGAAATCCACCAAAATGGTGCAGCAGTGAGCAGTGCTGAGACCACTCAATCCAGCCCCAGGAAAGAAACACTGCCTGCTCCTAGGTCCAATCCACTCCAAACTGCACACATGCTAATGATGGACATAAAATTTTTTACTTCTGAGGCAAAAACTGTTTAAATATTTACTTCCATTAAAAAAAAAAAAAAAAGAACAAGCCCAGAAGCAGAGTAGAATTGTTCCACTTAGATGTGGAATCACATTTGGGACGTGTTTGTTTCAGAGTTCTGAATACCTTAGCAGGATGTGTTAGACCTCAACTTCCTACTGTTGAGAATGGGTTTGAACCTACTGTGGCTGTTGAACTGCACGTGGGTGTGCAGTGGGATGAGGTCAATGCTGGCAGAGGCCTGGACACCAATGACATTGCCACTGTCTGTGCTGACTGTCGGGCCTTCCCTTCTAGCCCAGGAGACTGCAGGCTTACAAAGCATAGACAGCCAGGGCCTGCTAGATAGACCACACACTGGGGTCAGGGACTGGTACAGTAAGAGCACTGTACGCACTGAAAATCACCAGTTTTGAAAGAGCGTCTCATGGCTGGGTCAGGCCTGCAAACCTGTGTGCACATGTATAAGCTGCCTGGTCCTGCAAAAGCTCCGAGTCCTCCCAGGGCCTAGAAGAAATGGAGAGCACAGGCCATCCCCAGGGAGGACAAAGACTTCCTGCTTGGGCCACCCCACCCTGTCCAGCAGCAGTCAGGGACAGGGCCCCATGTCACGGCAGGGAGGGAAGAGTCTTCTTTTTGGATTGGGGGAAACCTTGGATGAATACAGGCGTGCATGGATGGGGCTTCAGCCCCTCAGCTGTCACTGCCCTGAACATTCCTTCAGCTGTGCTGCTGAACAAGATATTAACTTAATTAAGCAATGCCTTGACATCCATATCTTCAGAGCAGAACGTGATATTAACTTAATTAAGCAATAAATTACTACAGCAGATGAAAGCTCTGACAGCTGTCCACGCTCAGCTGCATTACCATGAAGCTGAACAAGCTCCCCCCAAACTTTTGGCGAGAGAGGAGACATAGCAAGGGTGGGGACTGTAGGAGTAATCTCTTCCTTTGGGAGTGCAAAGACATTATTTGTACCACATGAGAGATGAGAAACTCTGGCTGTGGTCTCTAAGCTGCTCCCAGATATTACTTGCTCAATTGTCCACATCCCATTTAAAACTGTCGTATACCATAACTACAGCTTCATCTTTTTCTGCTCTACCCAGGTAGCCCAAGTTTTGCCAGTCAGTCCCACTTTCAAATGTCAGTGACCTGCTGCAGCAAGATCTCAGGAGCAACACTGACCAATTTAGTTGTCCCTTCTCCAGCTGACATTTCTATACTCACATAGGGTTTCAATACACACTACCAATGCCAGACTTCCTGCAAGCAGTCTAGGTGACTTCCAGGGTTTCCTTGGGCACCACAAGTACCATCCTCAGAAAGCTGAGCACATGGAGGGGGATTAAAAAAACAACTCCACCATCAAATACCTACATGGACAATGATCTGGTAACACAGTGGTAAGAAAAAGCCAACTAGGAAAGGGTGTTACCTCTGCTTCTTTCCTTGGCTAAACATGAAGTACTCTTCAGATCAGACAGAAATCTCAAAGACTCCACGTTACAACAGTCTCATCTGCAAGCTTGCCCAGCTGTTCTTGTTTTCAAACAACAATTGTTACGCCTCACTCTTCCAAAACCTATGTGAGCTACTGTCCCTTAATATACCACTGAAAATAAACAAATGTTGGCAATAAGCCTAAGTATCAAGCCACTGTGGATAACAGTGGTCTGTAGACCTCTCACTCCACTTTTCTATGCAGTCAGAAACTTCAGCATGCTGGGAAAGCTCCCATAAACTTGGAAAAAGTCATAAAGTATGGACTGCCCACTCTCACCTTCCAAGGCATATCTAGTTCAGCATCCCAATTCCTGAACGTATTCATGTTTTAAATCAAAAGTGACACTAGAATGTCACACAGTCCTATTTACCTTGTTCTGGGAGGACACTGTTTTTCTTCATGGATCAACACTACTGTAGCATCATTCATGACATAAAAGGACACTTAGGTGAGATCTACTCCTGCCAGACAGAACTGTTCATAAGACTGAGGTGTTAGGGATGAATACCAGTGGGATCATGGCACTGTAATCAATGGAAGAGCTTGGCCCAAAGAATCCTTATTGTAAATAGTGAGGGTTCCTATCTCCTCTGCAAGACCTAGAGCATACTCTGAGGGAGAAAACAAGTGTTTGTAAATTTGCAGACACATCACACAAAGTACTCCTGGTCATTTTCAGAGTGCTAGCTCCTTTCACGGTATGTCTGAGCACTCTCCTTTCTGAGTTTTTTGTAAGAGCACCATCAGAGAGACAGAGAGGAAAGCAGAGACGGTCTGCTCATGCTTACCAGAAGACACAATTGGAGTCCTACAGAAGAAAGATTATCACTTATTAACAGATTAAGAGACATGTATGATCATTTCTGTAGAGAATGTGGATGGATTACAGATCATCTGTTGATCTGTTTCACCCTGGTAGTACACGTGAGCATTTTTTATATGTGCAGAGCTCAGATCAGCATGCTAAGTCTGCATTCCCTGGTTGCTTTGTTCTCCACAGCCATGTAGCTCATCTGGGGTGGATGACTGTCCCTCCCATCCTCTGCAAATCATTTTCCATTGCTTTTAGCTATCCCTCCATTGTTTGAAATGGAAAACAGTGCTTAGGGGAGACTGTGAGCTTCAATCCTAAGGATTAAATTTGGCCCACGTTGCACCTGAGAGATAAGTCTGTAAAGTGCATAGGAGCATAGTATAAGGAAGAACAGCCTCAGTCACTTTTTTATTTTTTGCCTTCCCCAGATGAAGATCCAACAACTGTAAAACACATTTTGAGAACAGCTGTTAAAAACCCATTGCTCTCTTTCCAAATGTTAACTTGAGCAAGAAGGCATTTCTATTCTGCTAATGTTTTCCTTTAGATATTCTGCTTTGTTCATATCCACCACAACACTATTTCAGCGATGTTCCAGTTTTAGAGCAGGTTGTAACTGGTGAGTTAATTCAGACCGAAAGACCTCAGGCAGCTTGCCACAGCCATGCTAATTAGTTGGCTGAGCAAGAAGCAGGTTAGCTTTATTGCAACAGTTACAGTGTAAATTCTGCTGACAACAAAAAGGCTACCATGCAAAGCTCAAGAGCGTGTATGGTAAAAAACTAGCACATAAAACGAGCAGCAGAAGACAATCCACTGATCTCAAAGACTCCAACTTTATGGTGATCAGACAAAGTCAAGCTTTTATTACAAATGGATTCTGACCAAGACACTCCTTACCAAGTAGACTAGGGAGAATAATTTGAAATTCAAGTGAACACAAACTTAGATCTGATTTCAAGGAGAATTTCCATATGGAAAAAATGTGAAGAACTGGTGAGTAATGGATATATCAAGGACTAGTTAAGTTCCAAGCTGGAAAATGTATGCATGACAGCAGTGAAATTTCCAAACCGTAGAAGATTAAACCTAATTGGATTTGAAACTGCTAAAAAGGAACCTTACATTTCAAGGTAAACAAAACCATATTTGCATAGAGTCCTCTCCATCATAGCATAATTTCCCTAAGCATGATTACTGCTGAAGTTACAAAATGAGCTCTTACTGATTCAAACTTGTGTCATTCACTGCTGCACCCTGGGATTTTCAATCACTTTTGTGCAAGGCTGCCCCACATATTTTCCATTTAGCTTCTGCTAACAGATGCCAACATGGAAGATTTTTTTTCCTCGCGTTTTCAATACTGTCCCAGTTACGCATCACTAGGGAAATTTCAAAAATTTCCCAGTAAGCTGTTTTAATTGACTAAAAAATAGTGAGGGTCATATGACACAACATGATCTCCTAGCTTTAGATTCTTCCTATAAACCTGATTAGTCATATCTTCTGTCCCAGAACACCGACAGATTGCTCAAAAGCAGCAGTGGAGTGGCCTTAATCAGATTTTAGACCAAGCTGCCTCTCTCTTTTTCTTTCTCCTTCTGCTTCTAATTTCAGCTCCTTATCTTAAATCAGTCATGCCATCTGAAGTGGAATGACAATTATGAGGGCTACTTGGAAAGTAATGGCTCCTATCTTATGATGTTGGCCCATGATGCCAGAGGTGGATGTGACTGGGATGGCAAACAGGTTGAACTTTCCTGCCATTATCTTGTTACATGCAGTTGCTGTGTGACAGATGGCAGCAGAGGGGCAGTCTGACAGAATGGCATCAGACATGGAAGTGCAGATGAAGGAAAGGTGTGTCACTGAATTCCTCCACGAGGAAAAAATGGCACCCAATGACTTTCATCGACACTTGCTAAACATTTAGAGACCAACCAGTGGATATATATAAGCACAGTGAAACAGTGGGTGGTGCATTTCAACAGTGGCCACAGCAACATGAAAGACAAACCACATTCCAGACAGCCATGCACAGCTGTCACAGCACAGAACACAGAGCATCTTGATCAAATCATCTATACAAATCAGCAGATTATAATAAGGGAATAGTGTATGGAGATGAATATTGGCTTCCATGTATTGGAAGCAATAGTGGCAGTGTTTGAATAGTGAAAAGTTTGCACCAGGCAGGTCCCACAAACGTTCATACAGGAACAGAAAGAATTCCACGTTCCAATTTGTCAGGACCTACTGGAATATGAGGCTGAAGGTGACAGTTTCCTGGATCACATCGTTACCAGTGATGAGACATGGTTCACCACAACAAGCTGAAGTTAAAACACATGAATTCCCCACTGAAGAACTTAGCCCTCAGCATGTAAATTGATGAGTCTTTTTGGATAGAAAAGGGGTGATCCTTCCAGATTTCCTGAAATCCAGACAAACCATCAACTCTGCTACAACATGACACCTGATGCTGTCAGGCCAGAGAAGAAGACAACCTTTACATCTTGGCATGGTAACACCAGGTGCCCTACGAGTTTGAAGACCACAGACAACATTACCAGTCTTGGCTGGACTGACCTACAAAACCCACTGTGTAGTCTGGATTTGGCATCCTCTAACTTCCATTTGTTCAGGCCGACAAAAGATGGACTGTGGGCAACGTTTTCTTAGCAATGACCCGATCAGAGCAGCTGTGAAACAGTGGGTCATCTCCACTGGTGCAGATTATTACGAGCATGGCATGCGGGCTCTTGTTCACTGCTGGTAAAAATGCATTGCTAATGCATAGTTGGAGACCATGTTGCAAAATGTCTTGTAGTTGAGAATTTGCTCTATCAAATTGTGTTACTAAGCTCTGTTGAAGTTTCTATGGAAATAAATAGGAAGTATTACCTTCAAAGCGACCTACATAAATCCAAATCTATCTCAAATCAGTGGAAAACTTTCTGCTGGCTTCAGTGTTTCTGTACGGCCTCTGCTGCCTGGCAAGAGTGCTGGAAGCCTTTCATAAACAAGATATAGCATAGGAACAGCCTGATAGGCAGCTCTTTACTTAGTAAGAAACAGGCTTGAAGAATACACTGAAATGGGCACTAAGTCAAGAAAGCTATGAATGTTCTAATGAGACATTCAGCACACACACATCTTTCCAATCATGTGTGTTCAAGACCAAGAGTACTGGTGATGTGTGACACATACACAGAGACACTTTCAATCACATACATCTGCACCTTTTCAATTAAGAAAAACGTCTGCATGAAACTGCAGACATGAGTGAAAACAGCTGCGTGGAAAGACACATCAACATGGAAACTTCTTCACAAATCTGCTTGATGTGGTCAGCCTTGAGGAGATGGTAAGTTGATGCAGAAGTCAAATGTTGGAGAAGGAGTTAGAAGCCATTCATGTCTGGAAAGGAATGAGCTGTTCTCATTTTGGGAATGTTAGACTCTAACTTGGAAATTAAGGGGTAACTTATTTTGGAACTAAATAAGCCTGTACTCTCTTCCTGCAGAACCCTTTGCAAATTACCCCAGCTATATCTCTGATTAAGCCTTGAAATCCTCATGCTTCTGTACTTAGACTATTTTAATCTATGTATCATTGCACTTGAATGAAATAACTAAAATACACTGATTTTGAGAATATATCACATCTAACTTTTGTTTTTACTTGTACATGTCCATAGTTTTGCAGAAGATAGGCGGTGTTTTACAATGCCTATACTAAAACCAGCGCCTTGAACTTAATCCACCATATTCCTTTAATCTCTGCTTCAGAAGATGAAAGCAACTTGTAGACAACAGGCATGCTTTAGGAAAGCCCTAAGAGCTAAGTACAAGGTCTTCTTAAGTTATCATTATCCCATATGCCTCTGGACAGGCTACTGCCGATCTGAAAACTTCCCCTGCCAATCCAGAGCACAGCATAAAGCTACGAATTTTCATTCTGCTTTGATTATCACCACACACTGCAACCATGCCACAGCCCAGAGTAACAAATTGCAGGCGCTCTGGACCAACCTATGCTATCATCTTTGCATCTTTCATGTCAATCCAAAAGTCAGTGAGCATGCAGGTGACTCTTGTCTCATTGCTCACTGCAGCTGTGGCACACAGGGCATTCTCATTGCTTCCCCACCCATGTCAACTGGGGCTGTATGATTCAAACCAGTAATTAAGAGTACAAAACAATTATTCTTCCTGACATCATCCCAGCCTCAGACCGTGAGAGCTTCCTCTCGCTTTGTCTCTGCCTCACTGTTTCCTCCAACTACTTCCTAGACACCACCGTATGACAATTCCAGGGTGGAGCAGCTTGAGACCAGAACTACCACTAAACACTGCATGATTCAAGCTATTAATATCTATTCCACCTGCAGCTAAGGAATACCCGTTCTAAGCAATACAGAAGGCTGGGTGCCTTACTGTCACCAGCAATACACCTGATCCAGTGCTGGTGCAAAGGAAAAAGTTGGTTGTGGCCTTTGAAAGCTCCTCTTAACTTCTCTGACTAATTGCACAGTCAGCCAGAGTTATGATTCCATACTTGATTTTTAGAAGTATGTCTACAACAGTGAGAATTAACCTAAGAAGCTGAAATTAAGAACATGCCCCACATCTTAACTCCTTCTTTTCTTCATCCATTGTAGAGGAGCTGACCTGCAGTGTATCATCAAATCAAGACCTGCAGAAGCCTTAGCCAGTCAACCACAACCACTGAAAAAACATTTTCAGTTTGAACTGTACTGGAGCTGGCACCGAAAAAGGCAAGGTGATGGTACTCCTTTCTGGGATTCTGCAGCCCTGTGAGTCTATGGGTAGCAATGCTGTTTACTGAACAAGTCCAATCCACTTCCTTTACTCTCTCTTTAGACTACTTTTTGGGACAGAAACTATCACTTATAACTGGTTTATAAAACTATTTATATCCAATTTTCAATCTTAATTAGGGATGTTGCAGTGAACTACCCAGAGCAGCATTAATCCACTGCTGATGTTTCACATAAGTTATAACAGGAAGCTAGGCCATCAGGGAAATGAATTAAAGAAAATTCTGGATTTGAGAGAACTGTCAGAGCAAGAGCTTGGGATCTGCATTCCTGCAGCAGCTTGTGTCTGTGGGAAATCCTGAAGGGACCAATGAAAACAGGAAAAGGTGGGATGGTGGGCCTACTCATAGTCTGATAAAGTAAAATAAATGCATGGGGCATTGCAGGATTCAGCCCCCACTGCGAGTGTGTGCTTCAAAACAAACTAAAAAAGGCTAGAGTTAAACTTGAACTTAGGCATCTTGTCTGATAAATATAGAAACTGAATATACCCCACCCCAACATCCTTGAGGAGAATTTTCCCATTTCTCCAACAGGAGATAGATAGGACCAGGAATGAATAATTTACATCAGAAGCCAGTGATGCTTCACTTGATTAGGATGCCTCTAAGGAAAAGCCAGAATGCTGTATATGTAACTGCTACTGATTGACACAATCAAATCATAGCCATTCTCCTGAGAAAAAAACCTGACTGTATGCTGAGCAGCATCAGTATTTTCACAAAGAAAAATCTGTTATCTGTTGAAACAGTTATCAGACTGCTTCATACATAGCATCATAAAAAAAATCATTTTCACCGTACAATAAAATTAGAGAGTGGAATGTCTGAGTCTTTGGAAGAGTATCTCTTTTTTATTAATGCAACTGAATCAACTATGCTTTAAATTAAAAGGAAGCAAAAAAAAAAAAAAAAAAAAAAAAAAATCAGTGAATTGAATGGAATCACTCAAACCTTTGGAGTGACAGTTGTGTCTTTAAAAGATTTCAATAAAATCACACAATAATATCCTGAGGAAAACAAAGCCTTGGTACTTTTTTCCTTCTCAGCAATATCAGTTTACAGCTCAACAACACAACACAAGGGTGGAGGAGGAAATTCCTTTATTCTCACCTTCCCCCCCTTTCTTTTCCCCCCCCCCCAAAAAAAAAAAATTCCTTTCAACAAGCTGTAATACAATGAATTTGTCATCTATTGTTTACAGGAAAAAAATCCACATTTTTTCCTTCTATGCAATGAGTTTGATCCCAGCAGGTTGACTTAATTTTATAAAGAAGGAAAAAAAGCTACATACATACAAAATGACAGGCAAGAACCATGTCAGTGCCCAAGATCAATAAGTCTACACAATGCTCAATAAATTTATAAACACAGGACCATTTAGCCTTGAAATGGAGAAAAAAGGCATACGCACCCTCACGAAGTAACATTAACAAAAGCAGAGAGCAGCAAGTGCTTATTCCATTCTATCAGGTGGCAAATTTACCACTGCACAGAGGAAGAAAATAAAAGCACACTGGCAGCATTCCCGCTACAAGACTGGACTAACAGGCATTCCTAATTATCTTTTAAATTTGGGTTGTTAAAGGGTGCTGTGAATAAATGACGCTTGCAGAAACAATACTGCAGCATGAAAGAGGAAGAATTTAACAACAAAAACAAAATCCTTACTCTTACTAATTCCCTTTAAGAGATTTTCTCTGGTGAAAGAGAAAGGTTTCCAGCTACAGCAGATGCTGATGACTTTCTGATGCTGCTTGTTTTGGTAACTTCTGCTAAAGATGAAAAAGCCAACTCCTGCGAGATCAGCCTGGAAAGCTCTGAACTTTCTTTGAGATATTCAGCAATGCAGTAACTCACAGCTGTCTGAGAGAAAGTAACAGTCCAAAAGGAAATTGAAAGGCACGGACACATTGTGCTTTATGGTTCTTTATACATATCACTTACATTAACCACTACAGATACCAAGATCAGAGCATCTCCTGATGTTTCCCTCCCTAGAGACAGGGGACTGCTCCTGTTTTAACATTTCTACATGGAAGCAGTGCTGTGGAAGAGACCATGAGTAAGATGAGGCTTTTAATGTCTCCTTGCGGCTTCATGTTCTGAATGACTGTTATCTATGTTACATTATTTATAAATAGCTGATATTGAAAATCCAGACACAAGATGGATCAACAAAGCAAAAGGACTCGTCTGGTGACTGCATTTCATTCTTTTATAGATGCAAGAATAACTTAGGAGCAAAAATGCAATTTAGTTAAGCTATTCTAAGGCAAAGTTGGAATAATTCTGTGGTGAATCAGACCAAAGCACTGACACGTTGACATGGATCAAAATGTTTTTCTCTGCCACATCACTGAATCTGTATTAGTTCCCCAGCAGTCAGGGCTGCTACTGACATTCAGCTGCAGCTGGTAGCAGAACTTGGAGCAACTAATATGAAAAAACCCTCCTCTGCAGTAGTAACAGAAAGCCAGTTTCCCTTTCATTTTTAAAGCAGATTGAGCTATTAAGTACATCTCTGGTTTTCGTTGTTTTAAAATCTTTCAGATTTTAACAGACTGCAATTTTAAGTTGTGATGGATGGAAAGACAGAATAACCTTCTCATGGGTTCCTTGACTGCTCTTCTCACTTACTGTGTTTATCCTCTTCTACACATGGCTTAGGTGAACAAGAAACCTCTATCATTGAGTTAAAACAATCAGAGCACTTCCCTGAAAGAAAACAGTCAACTTTCCTCTCAGCTTCACATAAATCATACAATGACCAGAGCTGGGATGAACTTAGGATATGTACACTTTACTTTTGCTAAGGCCTCTGACACCCTTTGAATACTTCAAAGGGAAACTCATAAAAGAAGAAAAGGACTGAGACTCTGCAAGACAAGAAATACCTTAAAGATGGTGGGATGGGACAATGACCCACAGAACAAGGAATGGGAGATATTCACCAGCAGGAAGGAAAAGGGAGCCATTGCCGGGTGGCTGAGAATGGAAATACGCCCTACAAGAGCTGCTGGTGCTCTTTGCCTCCAGCTGAGCAGAGACATGCATCAACACAATTGCCCTGCCCAAAATGACTGCTCCAGTGCACAGAGAAGAGTCAAGAGCTCTGGTGGATGCTCTTACTTCCATCTCTCCACCTCTTCTTATGAACCTTCCCATCACAGCAAATCCACATCAATAAACCCAAACAACAAATTCTGGCACCACTGTCAGGGACTGGAGGAAACACTGAGGGAGATTAATGGCATATTTATCTATTCATCTGTGTTTGTCAGCAGAGAGAAAAATCACAGGATCTTCTCTTGCCAAACCATCCTTACTGACATTACTGAAAGGCTGGGTCTCAGGTTTGAAATATTTGGCTTCTGTGGGAGGGGTAGTTTTTATGAGAGCTTTTCATTGAATGGTATAAACCTAAACATCTGAACAACAAAAACAACAAAGGCTCCAGAGAGGTCATTCTTTCAGACTCTTCAGATCTTTACAATACACTTGAAATCTAAATGTTTTTACTAGTTTTTTCTCTTCAGACCAGGAAATGATCTGAAACTTTAAAGATTCAGAAGAAAAAAAAAAAAAAAAAAGAGATAGAAAGTCACAACTTGTTGTGAAGTTTCTCTTTATTTAACAGATTTTACTCATATTTTTAAGGGCTTTTTGTAAGCTGAAGACAAGCAGAATTTGCTCTTAGTTTCTTTAAGAAGGCATTTATTCTTTTACTGTGGAAAAACATGCACCATCAGTAGCAAGCCCTACATGAAACCCATAGAAGAAAGTAAACAGGCTAAGTGAAGTATTAGAAGCAATGAAGTGAAGTTGCCGTTCTTTGTTCCTTGATACGTAGCCATATCCATTGCTGACACAGTCCAGGGAAGCACCACAATCAGTCCCTGAATTCACAGATAACTAGACTATTTCATCTTGAACTACAAAGTCCAATTTTCAGACCTAGCAATCTCTACCGCCACTTTGCAGTCCCACTTGCAGTCATCCACCTTATAGCCTGACACATTCATCTGATAAAGCCCTTCCCCACATGATGAGACCCTTCAGACACCGCCAGACTGGTGCCTGATACGAAGCTCTCCATCAGAAGAAGTAAACTTTGAATACTCATTTTCTGTGTGAATTTCTCTGCTGGTTTTTAGCACATTATCATCCAGCAACAGAATATACGCATAATGCGTTTCATCAGCACAAAGCTAAATGTATGGCTCTGTGTCAAGTCCCAGACATGAAAAGCAACAGAGCAGCACAGGCCTGTTTCCACACTGCCTAAAATGTCTAAGGTCCAACTTTTTGTCAGCATGACTCTCAGCAGTGAACCTCCTCCAGTACCGTAGCCTACCACTTCCCATGGGAATGGAACTGGCACATCGCTGCAAAATCGCGGCACCATGCCTAACAAAATTAAGTCTTCTTGCTGTGAAAGTGAGTTGTCTTTTTTTCTTTAAAAAATTAATGTATCCTATTTCAAACTCGTATTTGCCACAACAGGAACTGCTAGGCCTGCAGTGTCTCCTTTCCCTTCCCCCCTTCTGCCTCCCAAAGAAATTAAAGTATTCATTACCTGTATCAGCTAGAAAGAAGATTTAAATGGCATGATGAATTACCCAAAGCAGCTGCACCTTGACAGATAGCTGATGCTGATGTAATGTTAGGCAAAACACACACGTATGTGCAGGCCTTTTAGCTATGAATTCAGTCTCAGGCCATAAATTACAGTAGTACCACTATGCATTTTTGTTACACTCCCACTAAACTGAGAGATCTCTGAAGAGCTGGTAGAGCATCTGCAGTGGTAACTCAATATTTTAGTGTCAAGATATTTGTTGTTCACTTCCCCAGTCTGGATCAACAGCTTTACCTGTTCTGGAGGACACAAGTCCACTCAGAGGAAGCGTGAGTGGGGACTTCTCGTCTGATGTTCCACACCTTTTCTGTAGAAGTGCAAAAATCTGTAGAATATCTGTTGCAGGTAAGACACTGAAGAGTCTGTTTCTCCTATGAAACTGAGATGGGGATCCAATCTGAGTCCAACCCTACAGCCCTTCAGAGATCACACTGGTGCAAGAGCTGCTCATGTATCATAAAGCTAACCTGAAGAAAAAAGGGGCATGTGTTATGTCAATAGAAGTGCTTTCACCTGTAACTATTTCAGATTCTCTGACTCTGCTGATGAGTGCTTTGGTTAAGACATCCTGACCACAGCTTTAAACACCATCTGGTTTTCAACTTAAGGAATGTTCGTATAAGTGATCTCCTCTCACTCTCCTTCTTCCACTTAACTCTACTATTCCTAGAAATGGATCTGCTTGTGTAACAAGATTTTTTTTTTTGCCTCCAGATTGCACTCCACTACCAAACATTAGAACAAAATCACACTCATCTGCGCCTGAAGGATCCCATTCTGAAGAAACAATCCCATAGACATAGGAAAAGGCATTCTTCAAAAAATACCATGCACATAGCCCTCAACCCAAGAGACCTACAAGCTAGGCAGCTTAGGTGAGCTGGCAGTATCCTCTCAGATGATCCTGGAAAGTTCCCTTTTTGACAGTCCACACTGTTGAGAACACAGGGTGTTGACTTGGCTTGATTTCCCTCCACAAAGCTTCTGATAGCCTACTGCCTTGACAAAAGCATGAGAACAGCCTTATTGTACTTTCTTACAGAAACAAAACAGGTTTCCAGGAGATGGAAGGAGATGGTTTAACACAGTCCTATTCCACAAGTCATGGAGGAGCTGTGTCCCTTGCCCAGGCCAGGAGATACACTGAGTTGCCAGAGTCAACAGGAACAGCAGGCAAGAAAGGCCTGAGGGCTCAACTTCTGGGTTTCCCACATATCCCACAAGAAGCAGAGCAGAACAAAGACAGATTGCTATCCAATCACTTCTGCTATATAACGAAACCCCTCAATCAGAAGGAATCTGATGGTGTCCAACAAAAAAAAGTGAGAAAGAAAACCACCCCCAGGAAACCATCTGGGGTAACTCTGAAAGATTGGCTTACTTGTCAGTCACTCCCATCTGGCTCACCTTTAGGAATCTCTCATTGTGCACCTAGCTGTTGCCAGCTCTCGAGTGACAACACTAAATGTCATTTTTTTCCATGAGACTGGCCCTCCTAAAAATTCCAGTTACCTGAGCTCCTCATTGATATCTCTGGGTTATTGAGATGGAAAAACGTTTTCAAGAAATTTAAGGGCTTAAACATACATCCTGGTCAGAAACGTCATGTAATTACAAGATATTTTTAACTTAAAGTGAGAAATATTCCCTAGAAATCTTTGGCAATATATATTCTGACCTGTAGTACCATGCCACCTTTGTTCTTATTAACCAACTTGACAAACACATTTTACGCAGCATGCGAAATGTGAGCCTGGGCCTTACACATATATAGTCCAGAATGCCAAAAAGGCAACAAGATAGGGTAGTTGAGAGTGCCTATAAAAACACTGTTAAAAAGCCTCACTTTCAGAAACTGACACTTCACCTGCCCATGCTGGATTCTCTTATAAAGCTAAAACAGGAGTGAAATACCAAGAACTCCCCCAAAGTTTGGTTACTACTCTGCTTCCTCAGAGCTGTTGCTAGGGATTCTGAGAGACTCGAGACTCAGACAGGAAGAATAAGCCTGCCCTGGCAAGAAAATATGGTGAAGGAAGCTAATATGTGTCTGACATTTCTAAGTTAAACAAAGTCAGGAACTGATCCAGAATCATCTAAGTGAATGTACAAATAACAGGCAATCTAAAGACAGTTATGTGAAGGACTGTGAAAACTGGGAGCTTCAAATAGGTGCAGGACACGCTTGGGCTCCAAGTGCAGGAAACAATAGTAAACAGCAACTACAACCAGTACAGGTACTTAGATGCTGCTCTTTAGCTCTGGCTGAATGATCAAAACATTTATTTGTAATTAAGCCTATTTCAATATATTCACTGCTTCCACAACAGAAACACGCTGAAATTCCTTAAATAGTCTGAGCATTTTCAATATATAGAGATAAGGAAAAGACTTGAAAAGATAAAGCAATCTATCAGGCCGAAACTTTGGCTGAATTTTCCTTTCCAGTGATGGCAACAAGCAGTGGCAGCAAGGACTGGATCAATCTTTGTTTAGAAATGAATACCACTTGCTTCACAGGACAACCTGTACATTCATATGATGTGGTATGGAGACCTGAACACCTGAACTGTTGTATTTTCTCCTGAGTAAAACAGCCGTGCCAGTAACACACCTCCTGAACAGACAGAAACATCTGGAACTTCAAATGGTGCCACTAGCCTCTTCACCTTGTGCATACTTCAAATACTTTGAAATCAGGTTAAGCGTCTCTGGATTTATTGATAGCAGTTCCCATGCCGGCATGTAGGTTCTCAAGAGCACTGTGGCCAATATCTTTTCTTAGGATCACTCTTGGGGCAGGGTAACAGCTAATGGGGAACTCTAAAATTGGAAATAATGTGACCTATTTACAAAGAAAGATGACAGCGTAATGTTTAAAGATTTGAGACTGGTTTCACTTTGTCTTTTTTACAAAGCTACAGGAGCACTGTCATACATTCTAATAGACCAAAGAAGGAAAAGATTTGTACAAGAACTTTTCGCTCAATCCCATTTTCTTCAACAAAAATAATCTTTGGTGCTTTACTGTGGAAAAAACTCTAACCCTTATTAATAGACTTATACAAACTTAATTAGTTTGACTGTGGGGGCTGGTGCTAGATGCTAACGCTGGTGTGCACTTCAGCTGGTCCCTACTTCTAGTGTAATGTCTTCCCGAAGCCTGCCCAAGATGAGTTATTAAAAAAGTGAAATCTGTAAAAGTGAAGAAATTTGAAAGATGGATATATGTTGTGTATTGGCAATCCTGTTAGGGAATTATTCTGAATTGGCACTACTAAACTTGCCCCAGGTTCAATGAGGCACAGAAGTAGGGTAATCCAAACATATATGCAGATGGGGCCTTGTTTTTCCCTGCACTGTGGGGGAGAAAGTTGCTGCTAGAAAGCTCAGTTTGATCTTAATGTTGGCACTGCTGTCCCAAATTACAAGACACAGGATGACTGTTCAAATTCTTGGATTCATAGGATAAAAAAAATAACAGCTGTGATGTCAAGTATCAATCCCTGAGAAGTGCTGGGAAGGAAGGGACATGACTGCATGACCATATGCACTTAAAGCAGGCTCAGAAAATTGTTTACTTGGTTACTGTGATCAAGGCAGCAGTACTTTGTACTCTTTTCTTATATTTAAATCAGTACTACACTGACATATTGCTAATTTAAACCGTGTTTTGAAATTATCCAGGCAGAAGGTAGTTCTTCTCATATGTTAGCAGCGTAAGCGTTAAACTTTCTTTACTAGAAAGCCACTCTTTACTGGTAGTGCTACACCCACTACACTCTTAGAAAAGTTTTCCTGCTTCGTGCACCCACAACACAGAGATGCAATATGAAGCAATGCAAAAACATGTAAGAAGGGCAACCACTCTTATGTGGATTTAATTACTGACACACTGAAAGTTTTCTGCCCTTTTTCCCTATTAATACTGAGAAAGCAGGAGAAGAAGGAAATGACGATGCCCAGAGCCACGAAAGAAATGAGTGGAATCAACAGATTATGGAACAAAAATCCAGATTTCTTAAAGCATCTTTGTCCCTTGGACCACCCTTCATCTCTTCAGTCAGTTAGTCAAAGCTAGAAAGTATTTTCTAACATAACAGAATATGCTTTCATCATCCAGTAGTACATAACAAAGTTTTCCCAAGTGCTAATGCAGCTTCTAAAGTTACATTTCAGACCCTTCCGCAGATATGAACATGCTCTGAACAGAGTGAAGGGAATTCATTCTGTCTTAAAATCATTATTGCTGGGAGTTATCTTGTGTTTTGTTTTGTTTTTCTGTTACTAATAAGGGACTGAAGAAATCATTTTCTCAGCTAAAAAATATCCAGGGAAATTTCTCATCTCTGCAGCACAGTGCACAAAAGCACCATATCTAGCAAAATAACACTTGAGTCTTATTATTCCAGAGCATTTCTATCATAGTTTTGAAGAATTACTCTTTAGATATACTGCTACCCTCTCCTGTAAATCTCACTACCTTGCTGTCATCAAGTTAAAAAAAAAGTGTAATGGAACTCTCACTAATTATAAACTGAAGACAATGCATTTTCTTAAAAAATTAAGGATGGCAGGACATATACTTAGAATGGATTACTGAAGATTGTTCATCACCAAGAATAATCTAATTTGTATGGCTAAATCAGAATTTTATAAGATATTCATTCTGTCACGATACCACAATACCCTTGCACTGTGAATACAATTATGTGGGAGATAATCAAAGTGATGACAAAACCGAGCCTTCTAAAGTATAAAATTTTGAACAAAAATTACAACATGATTTTTGTGTACTACAATAGCAACTGAAATGAGAGCTTTAGCAGTACTTATGCACATTGTACAGCAGCCCTGAAGATCTTCCACTGCAGAGGAGAAAAAGGAAGAGACAATAGTTCCACTTGACAGCTGGGAAACTTCTGCAGTGAGGACTGAGACATCTTTTTTTCAGGAAGGAGGGCAATGTTTTCTAGAGAGACTGTGTGCAATGCATTTTTTAAAAAACTGTATGGAGTTCAGTGCTGATTTGCGATGATTCTCACCTGATCACCAAAAGCAGTACTGGAAGGGCCCTGAGATGCCACCTGAGTCAAAATCTGGATTCTTGTAGTTAAATTAAAGGCTACTACAGTAAGTTACCATTATGCTAATCTAAAACATTTGATACATTAGATGACTAACTCTATGGAAGCACTTTCCTCACGGACTATCAGAGGAAGTTTATGTTGCCAGCTCAAACTGGACACCTCATTTTTAGACTGCTGAGATGAAAATCAGTTCTGATTAACCTACCATAGGAAAAAAGCAGACCACAAGATCTGCATTCTCAGTACAGACCTGATTGCCAAATCATTCTGCATTTCCTCATGTATCAATCTGTCCTGTGAAATATATATTGTATATCAACAGCAGAGTCCCAGATAGGAGAGAGTTCATAGACCATGGATTTTGCACAACTCCATTTGTCTTGCCACAAATAATGAGTTTTTATGCTTTGCAAAGATGAAACAGACTGATGTGGAATGCTAATTTATCAGAGCAATGTATCCAAAGTCTTAACACTGTTTAAGCAGATATAATTTAAAATTTTGGACATGTAAAAGTAAAATACTACCATTTTGGCATCTTTGGCTCAAAGAGAATTACATAAATTACAGAACTAACTGCATTTGCTGGCATTCATTCACTGCTGATGCTATATTTCATAATTAAACTTAATTTTATAGAGCTGTACTCTACTGGTCTAGGTCAGCAGTCAATTAAAGAACAACCCTCTCCAGGCCCAATGCAACACTCCAGTAAGTATGAGTATCATCATAAATCAGCAGGCAACCTTTTTTGCTTATAGAATTTGAATGCCAGTGTTACCCATATCAGTTTTAACAGACTTGCTCTACTGAGCACAAGCAGTAGAAATATCTTCTCCTCAATGGCTTCTGAGTCCAGAAATTCTGCTGAAGTATCTTCATTGCCTTTGGTCATTAAAATAAATAAAAAGAACTGATTGCAAACTGCAGTAAGTGGGAGGCCACTGCTTCTCAAAGCGAGGAGGTCCCTCCACTAGCAACCATTAATAACCCACTAACACAACTCGCCGATCATAAACACGGATGGTGTTTGGTTTCTCAGAAGCTGGGCTGATACCTGAAGAATGGAAATAAGAACTAGGCTTTTCAAATGTAAACTTCATGAACAGGTACCTTGCCAACAAGTAAAGGAAACAAAACATCTCTCACTTGGAGGTGGTCTAACAAGCACCACAGTTTAGGAGACTGCTGCACATTTCTTTAATGCCATGTGGTCTTTGATGGGACCTGGATCTGGGTCACCTCTCTGATCTGGTGTCACTGCTGCTGCCACCAGCCTAGTCACAGGCAAGGTAAGAGGAATGGATGTTTGTTCCTGAGAAAGGGCAAACCCTGTCCATGAGAGTATTGTTACAGCCCAGAAACTGCAAACAAAGCATGGAAAATCCTGTGAAAGTAACACAATTTACTGTGGGCCTCAAGGCAGCCAAACACTGTGCACACAGGAGTCAAGATGAGCCTCTCCAAGATAGGCTCTTTGGAGAGACAACTACCAATGCTTTTTAAGTTAAAAATAAAATGGAACAGTCTTGGCAGCTTGAACAAAACTGTTTATCCCACCACGACAATTGAACTGCTCATCTGAGGGCCAGCAATATTGCCACATGTTGACGAGAGAAAAATCAGGCTGTGAAAGGCAATAATAGGGACGGTTCTAGATGGTGCACTATGCAGCTCTTTATGTCTTGCTATAAATACAGCATCAATAGCACTTGCTAAATCAGCAGGTGGTTCCAGCAGCAAAAGTCAGTTTTGCAGCATGGACAAACCAGGCACAAATCCATTCATCCCATGACCAGGGTAGGGTGCACATCCAACTACTCACGCTTTGCTTGTAAGCCACCACCAGCCCTGTGCTCCTAACTCAGTCAAGACTCCGACTGACATCAGTGTCAGTTCTGAGTATTTTGAAATGACTTAAAAGTTATGCATGCATTCCCTGGTAATGGAGTTGCACATCTACAGAAAAAAGAAAATATTCATCAGTTGCCACAAAAGCTACTTCTTATCAGCACAATTAAAAGAGACCAGACCAGACAAATTTAGGTGGTTTAATTTGTTTAAGTGCTCACCTGGGACCTGTGCTCTTTGGACAGGTGCTCGGAACCAAATGTGTACAAGAGTTTAGCAGTGTCTGTATGCAACATTTTAAATTTGTGACAAATTATTTTGGCAGAGGTTGTCAAAGGGCAGCAAACAGGATGGCATTTGGACATAGAAGGAAGGTAAAATTAATTAAAACTGGCCAATCCTGACCAATAATGATACACTTAAATGAATACTTTACTTTCAGCTATAAGTTCATCCTCTGCTGTGCACAGAGACACAAGTCTGTGATCTAAACATACCTGAAATAACTTTGCACTCCTAAGGAAAAAGAAGTCGTGTCCCATCTAAAGGTATTAATATATTTACCTATACCTTCCTTAGGTTCCTGGGGATGGTAAGACCACAACATGGAATTATGAAAGTGAAATAAATCCCTGTCAGATAGGCAAAACCTCTGCAAAACACTTACACAGCATGAATACAAATTGACATACCAGAGCTATGAGACAATGCGAGAATCGGAGGGTATCATTACAATGTCGAAGGGCTAATCACAACGCAAAATAAAACGCGTTTGTTCCAGCACTAAAATCACAACTGGGGATCTGCTCTGCCTCTTCCTAACACTGGACTGCTCCTCATCTCCCTACCGTATACCTTCTGGGGCTGATGTGCAGTTCATCTGAAGATAAAAACAAAGTTCAGGGTGATGCCTGCTCTTTACGGGTAATGATGAGTGGCATCGTGCACTCAAATGTCTGTATATCTACAGCAGCTGCCAGCCTGCCCACCTCTGCAATCATTTCAATAACTTTTTAGGAGGAAACCACAATGTTTGAGAAGTTTACAATGAGTGTGGTCCCGGGCACAGGAATGAAATCTAAAAAAAAAAAAATAACATATTTAAAACTCATGTTCCACTCGTACAGTGGGAATCTAAAAATAGCAAGAATAGGAACAAAGATCAGGGAGATTTTTAGTGCAAAAAGGGGAGTCCGGAAAAAATTGAGATGGCCATGAAAAAAACATGCTGATTAAAAAATAATTACGTCACGGGTTGGTCCGGATCCTGCCGAACCCCCCAAGGCCACCCGCCCGGCTCCCACCCTCCGTTCCCCCAGACCCTCCGTCCCCCGATCTGCGGGCTCCTGGGGGCTGCGCTCGCAGACCCGGCCGCACGGAGCCACCCCTGGGGCTCCAGCGCCTCCCGCCGCACGCGTGGGATCCCGCGGGCGTGGGGCCGTCCGCGCACCCCGGAGAGGTCCCCCACCGCGGCAGCCTCCTCCTCTCCTCCATCTCCATCCTCTCTTTCCCTTCTCGCGCAGCCATCCTCCCTCCTCGCCTTTCCCCTTCCCCTCTCCGCATTCCCACCCCCCACCCCTCATAACCTCCCGGACACGATCTGCTCCCGCATTCTGTCTCCCGCTTCCCCCAGACGCGGCATTTCCACCTCGCTCTCTCCCATTCCCGCCGCAGCCTCCGCCGCCTCCCGCGCGGACAGACGGACAGACGGACGCACGCACCGGCAGACGCGCGGGCTCCCCGCTACCTCTCCGAGCGCTCCCGCTCCTCCAGCGCGCAGCACGCGCCGCCAGCCCCGGCACGTCGAGTCCCCTTCCTCCTCCTTCTCCTCCCCTCCCTCCCTGCCCGCCCCTTCGCCGACGCCAGGAAGAGGGGGGCAGCGCCGCCGCCCGCCCCGGCCCGCCCCGGCCCGCCTCGTCCCGGCCCGTCCCGCGGCACCGCGCCCCCCCCTCGCCCCCTCCCGCTGCGCTCGGGTTACCGGGCGGCTGCCAGCGCTCTCCTGTTACGGGCAGCGCGGGGCCGGGGGGGGCCGGGCCCTGGGGGTGTGCGTGCCGGGAGCCTGGGGGGTTTCCTGAGGCTTGTGAGTGTGGGTGGTTTGCTGCTGCTTGGTTTTATTGTTTTGTTTTCGTTTATTCTTTTATAGTTTCATTTTTTTTTTTTAATAATTGTTTTCCCTCGCTTAATTTGTAGATTTAACTTTATTATTATTATTATTATTAATAATAATAACTATTATTATTATTATTATTATTAAACATGCTAAGAAGCAGTACTAACTTCCATGGGCTTCTGCAGTGCTCCCCTTAAGCCCACGTGCCATTGTCATGTTCACATTGGGCCCTGGCAATGATGCCCATAGGCCTTCTGCCCTTGGCATGCAGAATCCCTCTCCTTGTTGATTCTTGGGGATGCAAAAACTCCCAGCACCTCCCTCAACTTGCCTGTGTGTTTGCAGACCCCTGCTGTGATCTTTTGCATGATTCCTTCTCCTGTCTGAGGCATTCAAGATGCCTTTGTCTGTAGCCTCTCCTCATCCTTGATGCCTTTTTCAACATCTTCCTGTCCTAACAGATCCCTTTTGGGACGATCCTTTTTGAGGTTGTGCTCCAGAAGGTGAAGGGCATGGCACAGCTCCCCACGGCAGTGAGCACAGCCCTGAGCTTCTGGCGCTCAGGAAGCATTTGGGTTCCACACTTAGATGCAGGGTTTGGGTGTTCCTGTGAGGAGCTGGGGGTTGAACTCGATGATCCTTGTGGGTCCCTTCTAAGTTGGGATTCTATGAAAAGGTTGTGGATGCCCCATCCCTAGAGGCATTCAAGGCCACGCTGGATGTGGCTCCGGGCAGGCTGGTCTGGTGGTTGGCTATCCTGCACATAGCAGGGGGGTTGAAACTAAATGATCATTGTGGTCCTTTTCAACCCAGGCCATTCTACGATTCTATGATTCTATGAAACAACCAAACCACTGATTTGTACCATGGCAAAGTAATGTTTTTCTCTTGACAGTCAACGTTTCATAAGGAATTTTTCAACACAGAATTGGTGTTGTCTTAGAACTGTCTTAACCTGGAGATTCTGTTCCTGCCATGGGCAGATCAGAACCTGCCATTTTATGTGTGTGCTTCGTGATTTACCTCTTAGTACCTTTTTACATTTACCTGTTCTGAAATCCCTTTATTGCACAGCCAGCTTCACAATGTCCTTGCATCTCTCACTATCTTTCTTCTCGTTACTTGAAAATGGATGATCTTTGAGGTCCCTTCCAACCCAAGCCATTCTGTGCCACCTTCACTGAGCTGGTACTACCCATTTCAGGGAGGAGATAAACTTTTATGTGGTCTAATAGAGATAAGGAAGAACTTTATATTAAAAAAGGGGATATTTAACTGAGATGTCAGGAAGAAATTCTTCACTCAGGGGGCAGTGAGGCCCTGGCACAGCTGCTCAGGGAAACTGCAGGTGCCCATCCCTGCAGGCGCTCCAGGCCAGGTTGGATGGGCCCTGTTCTAACCTGACCTGCTGGGTGGGAGGGCTCCCATGGCAGGAGCTCAGGGCTGGGCGGGCATTGAGGTCCCCTCTGACCCAACCATTCTGTGGTTCTTGATTCTATGTCACTCCTGTCACAGGTGGGGTGTGTGCACCTTGGGGAGCACACGTCCCAGCACTGACCCTTGCAGAGCCCCCCATTGTCCCTCACTTCCCTCCATTGTCAGAGTTCATTGCTTGTTCCCACACTTTGCATTTTATCTTCTTATCAATTACTGAGCAACACTATGGCTTTCCCTCTTGCTGCTATCACTGTTTGGTCTCCTTAAAAGCCTTTGTCAAGAGCCTTTCAGAAATCCAGTCTGATATGGAAATTAGATCACCCTTATCCACACTTTTGCTGACCCTTTCAGAGACCTTCAAGAGGTTTGTTTAAGGCAGAATTTTACAGAAGCATTGTTGAATCTTCTCAGATAGATTGCATTAATCCAGGTGTCCTTTAGTTCTAACCCAATTAGCATTTCTGTTTGCACAGCACAGGCACAAGGTTTGCAAGCCTCTGGTTCTCCAGAACCTGTTTAGTGCCTAAAGTTTAGTTTCACTGTTGCTACACATCAGGTGTCGATGTTTTAAATGGGAGATTACATGCTGCTGATGATAGTTCAGCCACTGCATCTTTGGGGGAGAGCTCAAGGACACAGATGCATACTCGAATGTGTGCTACCTGAATGCTGTGACTGTGAAGTAAGCTTATAATAAAAGCAATCAATGTAAGGGAATAGTTCCTTACATATGCAAAACTACAGATTGTAAGACGGTGCTATTAACATATATAAGAAGCTATCTTACTAATTAACTCTATGTTGCCATGACCCTGTTAGCAGATGTATGTGTCTGAAAGCACAGAAAGTGTGGCACAGGCAAACCTGATTGAAGGTCTTTGACTCAGGATACTATTTACCCTTCAACATACTTGCAGCCATCTGCTTTCTCTCTTTCATATTTTGCTGTGAAGGCTCTGGGTCAAGGATATTCTTTGTTAGTGCACGTTTCTTATTAACGCTTGCTCATAAGGGTGGGAAGAGGGAGGGAGAACGGCTCTGAGCCTGTAAACTGACTACTTGCCTAAAGACAGAGTCCATTTAGAATCATAGTATCATTAAGGTTCGAAAAGACGGTTAAGCTCATCCAGTCCAACTGTATCCCCACCATGCCCACTAACCATGTCCCTCAGTGCTTCATCTACACGTTTTTTGAATAATTCCTAGGATGTTGACTTCACCATCCCCTGGGTAGCCTGTTCCACTCCCTGAACACTCTTTTGGAGAAGAAATTTTTCATTATATCCAACCTGAACCTCCTCTGGCACAATTTGAGTCAATTCCCTCTCATCCTATCACTGTTACCCGAGAGCAGAGGCCAACCCCCATCTCTCCACAACTTATTTTCAGAGTTATAAACAGCAATAAGATCTCCTGGGAGCCTCCTTCAAACTGACCAATCCCAGTTGCCTTCTGGATGCTAGACCCTCAGTGTAGCCCCATGCATGCCTGCCTATTTTCAGAGAGAGGGCAGGGAGCAGAAGAAAGCTGCAGTCTGCCATCAAGGGGTATGGGAGTCTGCTTAGGTGTGCATCCAGATGGCAGAGTGGCTTTTGCAGAAAGAAGGGAAAGGGAGCACTGAAGTTGCATCTTTTTTGGGTGTTGCACAGCTCTGACTATATTTGTTGAGTTTTTAGCAACTTCAGCTGCTAGAAACTGAATGTGCTGGTTAGGGATGGGGGGAAACAAATTTTTTATGTCTTTCTGTTTGCAGAGCATTTCAGAACTAACAGAAAAGGTCACCTTCAGCCTCAGGAACATCATTAAGAGTTGTTTGGTCTTGTGCTTTTTGTAGCAGTTAGAGATGTTACACTGAAAAGAAAGGAGCTTCAGAGCTCTTCTTCCTGGGTTCCCACCCCGCTACCCTTCCATTCCAATAATTGTTTTCTATTCTTCTCCTACTCACTGTCCTCTTATGAAATCAGACCAAACTGCAGCACGTTTTGTTCCTTTACGTAAACCAGTATCACTGATGACACTGATGTAGTATATATTTTGGTTATTTTTTTCTCTTAAGTCAGAGATGCATTTACATAGTATTAATTAGGTAGCACATGATTAATATACTGTGGAGGAAATCAAATGCTGTTTCACTGTGTGTATTATAATGAGTTTTGCCTATTGCTTCTAATTTGCATTTCTAGCAGTTACAGCAGCAGAAGAAATTATGTCTTAAAGTTTTGTTTTAAATATGTATCTTGTTAGTGCTCTGCAGCTCTTTTCTACAGCATTATAGGAAGCCTCAGATAGGGAGAAGAAGGAATTAATTTGTGCAAGAGTGCAGCTTTCCACAATTTTTTACTGTGAATTTAAAGCACCTCTGTCTAAGTAATAAATGAATGATTGCTTGGTATTGCCCTGAAAACTCTGACAACTCTGAAAGTAGGAACAGTGTGAAGAGCAGCCACGTTTAGCCAAGAACCACAAGACCACAAGAATAGGCTGTTTCTTCTTTTATACGCCATGAATAGCACCTTGCCTCTCCTTATATTGCTCCATCCAGGCGTCCAAGGCCAGGTTGCATGGTGCTCTGGGCAACCTGATCTGGTGCCTGATCTAGGGGCTGGCAAACTGCCCATGGCAGGGGTTGGAACTACACAGTAACTACACAGTCTTTGAGGTCCCTTCCAACCAAGACCATTGGATAATTCTATGATTTTTCAGTTCCCATGTTCTGAAGAGGGACAATTCCCCCAGATTGCTTGTTCCTCCTCCGATGGTCACCGGGTTACACTGCAAGGCTGTGCTGATCATGTTGGAAAAGATGACAAAAACAGATTCTGAGGTGAGCATGATGGAAGGAAGGAAGTTCAAGTAAGCACAATGGAGCATCCAAAATTCTGCTGATGTGTCTTGGTCCTGCTGAGATGTCCCACCAGGCAGGCACCTATCCTAAAGACTGGAAGGCAGCTGCCACTGAAGTCAAGGGCACATGCTGACATAGCACCTCTGACAACTGGCCACACACAATAACTTTATAATTCCACAAAAAAAAACTCTATTTCTACTCAGCTTTTTTTTTTCTGCCATGTCTGCTGGCCTTGTGTGTCATCTTCCATGGGGAGGAAGAGAGATGATGCCATTGCCATGCCTCCATGCATACCTGGACATAAGAAGGGGAAAAGGCACAGGATGGAGAGTTGAGGAGAAGGAAATAAAAGATGTAAGAGGGAAATGAGGTGAGTAGATAGAAACAAAATCCGTATGTGGATGCTTTGTTCCTGAGGCTTACGAGTTGCTCAGTCTTTGCTGTGAGACTTTTTCAATCTATCAGTCAGTGTCCAGTGTCAGTGAGGCAGATGTTTTACTATTATGCAACAAACTTTCAAACAGAGAATAATTCAAAGGGGATACCTCTCAGGAAGAAAATACTTTCAGTGCTGCTGTTTTACAGCCTAGCACACTGTCCCTGTTCTCTGTGAACTCCCAAAAAAGCTGAGAGGAGTGCAGAATAAAGGGAGAATGGAAAGGGAGAATTACTCTGATAATGATGCTGGGTATGTTGGCCACTTTTATAGTATACATAAAATGAAATGCAGTCCTGAAATGTGATGCTTGATCTATGGCCTCCGCACTGAATCTCACTAAGTACGAAAAATGAGTTTTGCTCAGTATGCAGCCTTTTCAGCATCTGAGGCTGGCTGTCAGAATTTTTGAGATTAGATTCCTTTTCCTTTCCTTGTGGTTCCAGTTATTTCTTTGACTGCAGAATAACATGCAGATCAGCTGGAGGAGGGAACACACTGGCTTGCAGTAATGTGTGCAAGATGAAAATGGAAAGTCTGTGTATTCTCTGTGCATTTATAAAACTAATGAATGCAGAGATCACCTGTCACTTAGCAGAGGAGCTGGGGAATTTGGAGGTCACATTGCGAATGCTTTGCATTCAGTGTGGGGATGAAATGCTGAGCATCACAGAGTCAGGGAGCTGCCAGCAGGGAGCTGATTGGAGATCTCTGTTCTGCTCCTGGTGTCACTGATGGCCTGGGACATGACTGAGGCAGGTCACTATCCCTATCTGCCTACATGGATGGATGAATTTTAGGTTGGAAAACGCTTGCTGGTGGATGCTCACAGTGTGTAATGGGCCCTCAGCTGTGGGAGTTAGAGTACTAATGTAATATGAACTTAAAAATTATTTTCTAAAGGTATGCAATTGAATAACAAGCTCATTTACTCATATTTATTATGTGGTGAAATAGCTTGGCAAGATCTCTATCGGCATCCAGCTACATGAGTAACTTCATTGACTTCAATGCGACTCTGTAAGTGAGTAATGCTTTAGTATTGGCTCCGCAAAATGTTTTAGTCATCATCAGCTTACAAACTGTGTGCGCAGTCGTGCCAGCACTTACCACAGTGTAGTGCTAGACTGCAAGCAGCCCTGACACAGAGCAATACCCGGTAGTAAGAGTCTGCGTAATCCACGCCCACGTGAAAAGTGACTGTGTTCTGCTGCTGTGGAAGCAGCTGAATTTCCCTGGCATTGTGTCCTCTCTGTTCATGGGAACTGCTTGCTTCCTTTCACAAGGAATCAACAGAAATATCCAGATCTGTAATGCTGTGAGAAGGAAAGTGTCTTATTGTAGCTGGTGTGGATGCCGCTGCAGAACTGACTCATGGTTCTCCCTCCTTCTCAGGAAAATGTGGTCATTGCAAGTCTGGAGCTGTAGAACTCTACTTATGGCTTCTCACAGCTCTGCCCAGCTAATGTCTGTGCTTCGATTTCCCCTGCCTTGTCTTAGTCCCTTTGTGCCCCCTTCCACAATATCCTCTGTTTCTTTTCCCTACTGTGGGGGAAGAAAGCCTTTCATTCTGTTTCTTTTCCAAAGTGCAGAAAAAATCCCAGTCAGTGCTATTCCTCTTTACAATAGAACAGACTCTTTCATGTCTGCTTCATCAATAACACCAACATAAGGCATTCCCGAGGGAGGTCTGCCCTCGTCCGGTTTGAGCCTGAGCATCCTCCTGGGTGGGAGTCTGCCTCTATATTGTTTCTGAATTACTGCATGCATAGGAAGAGCCATATAAATACAGAACTTCTTATCCTAGCCTATTATACTCAACGTTTTATCAACTGCTGGGGCAATTTAATCACAGATTACAGTATTTCAGTGGTTATGTACAGTTGCATATTGTTCCTCCAAATAACAGGCTTAGCAAGAAAAAAAAATTCAAAGAACATGTATTATTTTAGAAATAGGGAACCTCTGAAACTTTTCTGTACAGTACTTGAATAGCATATTTTAACAAAGGGCGTTTGTTTGTGAGTTAAAGAGCTTGATCCAAAGCCCAGTGGAGACTCTTCCACTGCATTCAGTGAGCTTTGGATTAAGTCCTTCCTAAGGAACAGATGCAGGGTTTTATTCACCACCACTAGAACAATAAAAATGACAAGACAAAGGATAAAGTTGTCTGCAGGGAATAAAGCAGTGTTGTCCTGCAGCATTTTAAATACATTAGACTCTATATTCAAAAGCCAGTTCTGTAGAGATAGTAAAATTGTTTGTGTAGCCTATCCACAAAATATACAGTGTAGAAATGTTTAAATATGTGTACATAAACACTGAAAGATGGTGTATTTCACTGAGTCTTCCCTTTATTTGCAAGGGCTGAGTTATAAATGTAACTATAAATTCCAGTTGTGCAAACAGAGATAACACAGGAATAGTTTGTTGCCATTAATCATCAAAACTGCAGAGGAGGAGGGAGAAAATGTGATTTTTTTAATGTCACAGCTCATAGATGGATCCAAAGTGTTTTCTGAGACCTGGAGTAGAGGGAGGCTTTCCTTTAGTGAGTTTATCCTATTCAACATAATGATTCCTTATCTGTCCAAAAGATCTTATCAAAATGTAAGCAAACAATGAGCACTGAGAAGTAGAGACATTTGCCCCTGCAGGGAAAACTGGACCAGAATAATCCCCAGGAAAAAGTCCAAAAGGGAGACAAGCAACTGTGGCAGACACAGAAGATGAGATTGAAGTAAAAGTGGCAGCAAATGAGGAAAAAAGTAGCAGAAACTAAAACAGGAGTGGACTTGGGACTTGCAGCAGAAACAAAATACAAGGGGAAGATGATCAGGAGCTTTTGAGAAAGGCGGAGTGAAAGCATCAAACATAACAGGCTGTATGTTTTTAACGTTTGAATGGGTAGAATCTGGGAAAGCAGTCTGAATTATGAGGGCTTGCAGTCACAGCAAAACAAACTATTGTGATGAGCATGTGGAAAGACGGGTGGATTCTGAGAGCTGAGGAGCTAGTGTGGTCTCGTGCCAGAAATTAGGATGAGCAGAAAAGGACATTACACAAAACTTTGCACCGGCAAAGCAAGAAAATAACTGGACTGATACTGCTGCACAAAAAATACTTCTGTGACTTTTACAAATAATACCATTTAAATTTTATAGGCTCCTATTTGAAATGCTCCTGGCTTTTTTAACTCACAAGCAATGGCCTCAGAAACAAGTCAGCTTTCTTAAGCCCCACACATTTAATAAACAGGCAAAGCCAACACATGATGCTTACACTAATTCTGAACATTAATTAAGTGCGGGAAGTCACATTTTGTCATGTCATCTTTTTGTACACTGTTGTCACAGGTGTCTTCTGCCAATTACAGAAGAGAGAAATCTCACTGCTTCTGCTTCGATTCCTAAGCGTGGAACCCTACCAGCCTCCTGGGAGTTAAATCCCTATTACACAGAAGAACAGAAAGCCCTTCTTGCCATAATCCTAACATTTCTATCTTTATGCTGCTTTAATGAGTGCTTCTGCAAACTCTATCTTTTTAATCTTGCAAGTTTTGCTCATTAAAATACAAGACTTCAGCAGAAGCTGCCTTCTCCAGACAGTTTAAGTAGACTTCCCTATGTCAGAGGCTGGATACTTGCTCCGTCTGGCTCCATTGCAGTGGTGTTCCTTGTCAATCTCTTCAAGATAGGTGGGACTACTTGAAATCATTAAGTGGGTAAACCAAGCCCACCTAGAAGTCCATAGAAAGTCACAGAGAGTTGGATAATGCTCAGAGAAGAAATTCACTACCCCCACCCACAACTATAGTATCAGAATCTGCTACAGATCTGCCCTTGAATTAACAAGGGAAGAGGCCAAATGACTAAACCATGGCCGGCTGGTGGGCCAACTGTTCCTTCAGCAAGCCAGGGTCATAGCTTCATGTCATTTTTCAGTCATCAGAAGGAAAAACATGCAAAATGAAACAATAACGAGATGAAAGAACAAGCTGATTATGGGCCAGCTAATTAAAAATACACACTGTTCTATATGGAAAACTTACTCTGCACTATGAAACTGCTATGCATTTTATTGTCTAACTCAAATGCTGCCTGAGCAGGCAGTCTTATTTGTCTTTGGAAATGAAGCTTAGTAGACACATTTTACAGACTAATGGTGTGACAATCTTGTTGCTTACCTCTGATAGCTAAGCAACAGCTTCCAGGCAGAGCCACATGAATAAAATTATAATGCCAGAGGTCAAGCATAATGGCTATGATTGCTCTGCATGACTGACAAGTCCCTTGACTTCTTGGAGTAATGTTGCTTTCATGATATGAAGACATACTCAAGAGCAATATTAGCAGAGATTGTAATTGCCAGTGAACTCCTAGCTATGAGCTTATATATAGGGTTCATACCTTGGATGGATCCCCCTCTCTATTGCCCAGCCTAGCTCCACTGACTCCACTAGGAATTGGACTCCAACAGTGACCAGGCCAATGAAAACCAGGGCTAGCATGAGCTGGTTGGGAAGAACTTCATGCACAGAAGAGGGACTATTTTACTCTGTCAAACTGGCATGTACCTTGCCTTGAGGGACGTAAAAATATCCATGGAATGGAACACCTTGCCTGTGAGGACAGGCTGAGAAAGCTGGGACTGTTCAGCTTGGAGAAGAGAAGGCTGCAAGGTGACCTGATTGCAGCCTGTCAGTATCTAAAGGGGAACTACAGGAAAGAAGGGGACAGCAGGGTCTGTGGTGACAGAACAAGGGGAAATGGTTTCAAGGTCAAAGAGGGTAGATTTAGGTTAGGCATAAGGAAAAAGTCTTTCACCGTGAGGATGGTGAGGCACTGGAACAGGTTATTTAGTGATGTGATTGATGCTCCATCTCTGGATATTTTCATGGGGCTGGATAAGGCCATGGGCAACCAGATCTAGCTGTGGTGGTGGTCCCTGTTCATTGCAGGGGAATTGGACTAGACTTCCAACTCTGAGGATTTTGTGATTCTTTAATTCTATACACTCACAGAATATTCTGAGTTGAAATGAATCCACCAGGACCACTGAATCCAATCTCTAATTCCACACAGGACCACATAAAACCCAAATCCTAGGTCAGAGAGCATTGTCCAAATGCTCCCTTAACTCTGGCAGCTTGGGGCTGTGCCCGCTGCCCTGGGGAGCTGTACCATGCCCACTGCCCTCTGGGGCACAGCCTTTCCCCAGATGTCCTCTGCCATTTTCAGTCATCTGCAAAATCTGAAGCCACAGTGCATTTATAGCAGTGACATAAAAGGCAGGATGAAGGGCAGGAGTTGCACCTTCAAAATGTCTGGATTTTTTTTTTTTTTTTTTTAAGTAGCTGATCAGCAAAATTAATTAATCTTTCCAGAGTGCCTGGACTCACTGAGGTCCTTTGGTAATAAAATCTTTCATAAAAACAAGAAAAGAGAAACATCAGGTTTTCTATCTCCAGTACATGACTGCTAATCCTTTTTAATAGTCATAAATGTTCTGTTGTAGTTAGGAGTTGTTCACCAAAGTAATCTCCCAACTTCATGTGCAATAGTGTTGCAGAGAAACCAAATGATGTATTCATGTATCATCTTCCTTTTTACCAGTAAGCAGTAACGATGGTGTAAAAAATAAAGAAAACCAGCTGCAGTTTATGCTACTCCTACACACATACACATTCTCTGTTTTTTAATTGGGAGCTGCAGGAAAGGCTCAGTAATACAGCACATGATATTCTGAACTCCCCAAGAGCTGCAAGTTTAACAGGATGTGTTTTAGGCATAACGAAGAAGCAGAAGAATTTAACTGTTAAAAAAAAAAAAAAAAAAGAAACCAACAGAACTCCAAGATCATTAGTAAGCATTGTGGTGTTTCACAGTGGGCCCAGCTTGGCTAGTTCTGAGCCTGCTACATGCAATGTCTCTTTGGAAGGATCACATTTTTTCTTTCTTTCAGAATAGCATATTACTTTGCCTTCTGACAAGCATCAAGTATAACATCTGCTTACTGCCTATCCTCTTTTGAGACCCCCATCATCCTTTCAGTAGTGAAAGCCATTATCTACAAGACATGAGAATTTCCCATGCTTTGTTGAAACCTGTGCAGTTTCCATTTACTTGAACCACAGTCAAGTGTGCAGCCTGGACCTAAGCAATGCTTGTTACTTCTTGTTAGTAGTCTGGTGAAAGTGAAGAGAATTTTATGATAACTTGGGTATCCAAGTTGAATAAGTACACAGTTGAAAGTAAAAAAGAAACGCTTTCTCTTGGTATCAACAAAATATTGCAACTAAATCTGCAATACTCCGCAATATTATTTACAGTGTTAATCTAAAACGTATGATTTTCTTACGTGAAAATAACACTGCCCATTTGACTGTTCAGATACAGACAGAATAAATCTTAGAGATTTTTCTCTCTCAGCAAGTTCAAGCTCAGAAAATAAGTTTGTTCCACTATTCCATATAGTTTCTGTCTCAAACACTAAGCTTCTCTATTCTACTAATAGTTAGCAAGTCAATAATGAAAATTTCAGTGCTTCACCTTTTTCTATGGTTAAGTTAATTTTCTTCCACACTGGTAAATATACTCTCATAGTCTTTACTGACTTTCACATGATGGCATTTTGCAGATTCTGCTCACGTTGCACCAGTGGTAACTCCAGCTCAACCTCCTTCTGACCAAGTTCTGCCACTAAATATCCTCCTGTAGTGGGGGGCAACTATTAAGAATTGTGACATCTTCTCTAAAACTAAGGAGTAATCAGTGTTAAGTGAGATGTTATTCTGTGTGTTGTTTCACTCCCAGCATCGGAATTAATTTATTAAAACAAATTACATTCCAAAGTCATTGAACTTTTTCCTCCTTTTCCTGAAATATGGCCTTAATTTCAGCCAGAGAATGTTAGGGGCTGCTCAGAGCTTTCCCAGAAGTTGTGCAGGTCCTGCTTGAGATTCTCAAGCTGGCATGAAGCTATACTGTGCTGAGCAGAGTCCTTACAGTCACAGAATCAAAATACCTCGGAATGCCTGTGCAATTCCACCTTCCAACTACAGTTGGAATGATTTACATATCTGATTTAACGTAACATTAAAGTTTCATTTTGACTGCTTTGAATTATCAATTTGATCCATACTTTTACTGCTTGTGTGGTAAATTATTTGCCTAAAGTAAAGCAGATTCTCATGGACTGGCACCTGTGATGGCATGCTGATTTGATGCTTTGTATAGACTTAACCTTAAATTTGCTAAATCATTAAGCACATATATTTGGATTCGTATTTCTTGTTTATTAGCAATGTGACATTTTTTGATGTCAGGTTGGTGTCCAGCCCCTTTGGATAGAATTTGCACTTCAGTAAAAACTGCAGAAAACCTTGATCTTGAAAAAAGAAAAAAAAAAAGTAAATTATGCTAGCAAGTACATGAGGAAAGAAATCTAAGAAAGAGTTTTGAAAACAGGTTTTGCATTCAAAGTTTTCTCATTTAAAACCCCAAATTTTTGCATTTACTGATGTTAGCTGATTATTCACCACTGGCTTTAAGATTTTAGAGCTAGCAGACCTGCACTTCTCACACCAGGTTTTACTCATAGGCCACAGGAAGATAATTACTTGCTGAGATTTTTCTTTCAGTGCTTTTCTAAACAGAAGAATTAGTTATTGGGCTAAATTTAACTAACTATAATAAAATCCTCTGTCCTTAGAGAAGTCTAAAACAAACTGTATAGTACCAAATTGCATAAGAGTCTTCAGTTGTTTTTGTCTTTACACATGCTTCATGTCTTGCAGTGCCAGCTACCCTGAAGATGGATGTCTCAGCTCTGTTGGAATTCACATTGCCCATTCACTCCCTTTCTACTCCCAACATTTTTCTTACAAATTCTTTTGCTGTTTTAAAAACACGTGGGATGAATGTGATTATATGGAGAAAAACAAAGAAAAAGGAATACCTCCATCACTCCTTTTCCACCCAAGCTTCTCATTAGTATGAGTAACTCAACCAGACAAGGCTACCACTAAGGGCAACCTCTCTGAGCATTTTGCAGCTCTTGGTTTTCCCATCTTGCTTGTGTGCAGATTTCGAGCAGAGAGGAGGAGGTGGGCACCAGGCTTTCAGATATGAAGGAAGAGGCACAGCAGCACTAAAGGGAATGCTGTTCACAACAACAGAGTCTGCTATGTGAAATGCTCTCATCATAATACCCTCCTTATAGAGGAAGTTGCACTCATCAAACATTCAGTGTCGTGGATTTTAAGTATGAGTTCTGGTAAGAGGAGACTTACCTCTGCCCTCTCCTCAGTTACAGGGTTTTCAAAGGAGCACAGTCCCTGCAGGTCTTTTGGCAGGATGTCCATTTCTCTTGTGCCTACAAGACCAAAGACATTTCATTATTTATGGAAAATGCGTATGCCTGAGGGATTGCTTTGCTTCTGTCCTTTTGCACCATCAGTGTCCCATCCCATGCCATCCCATCCTGTCCTATGCTGAGTAGAAGCTGAAGGATTTTCTATCCTTTCTGTGCATCCTAAGGAAAGGGCTATGATGAGAATCTAGGAGCCTAACTAAGAGCATCTTATTAGTGAAAGCCATTCATTTGTGAACCAACCTCTAGGCATCACTACTTATTGCATGAGGTCAGGACTGCAGTCACAATTTACAGGTTGCGGTGCAGAAAACCGTGAGTCCCATCTGGAGGAAGAACTTCTGCAATTTTATTCCTATATCAGCATTGAGAAGAAGGTAAGAGTAAATCACTTCCCAGGTGCTGAGCTGTGGTGTCTTGTGCCCACAGTGCCAACAGGTAGCCTCTTGCTGGTTTTAAAGATACATTTAAATGTGTGGAAGTGGAGACTTTTTTTTCTTGTTCTGCATTTTTGGTAAGTCCATAAAATGATCAAATACTGTGACTTCACCACAGCATTCATCCCTCCTTAGCATACATCTCTGCTACGATGCCCATGGAGCATTGCTGCTTTGGAATTGGTGCTGCAGGAGCCACTAGTTTATTGTGTTGTTTTCCTCCCCTCCTTTTATTCTTTTTTTTTTTCTTCTTTTTCTTTTTTTTTTTTTCTATTCCTTGTCTGATGACTATTTACTTATTTATTTCTGGTTCGCTTCTTTGATTGCCTTATTCGTGCTGTGCAGATTGGGCTAATTAGAGGCCAAAAGGACTCTCCTTACTATATATCTGTAGAGCATTTTAGAATAGTGAGGCTCAGATTTTCTACTAGTATCTATACTTCTTCTATTGTTATACAAGTGGAGACTTAAAGCCGTTTTTTAAAAACTTCACTAAAGCATTCCCAGTATATCCTTTCATGCAGTATATTTGGACCCACCAAACTTCAGCATTTGGTCCTTGTGTAGATGCCTCTGTTGCTATTTTTGCATTAGCAAGGTAGCTGAGCAGTTGTATAGATCAGAATATGGGAGGGCTTGGTGCTGCAGTCTCTATATCTATATTGCAAATATTTCCAGGAATTAATGTCAGACTAGATCTAAACTGATTCCCCGGATGAATGTTACTACCAACCTGAAGGACTAATGCTTGATTTGAATATTTGTGTTTCCACTGGGATTTGGTGAGTGCTATTTCATATGTCCCTGGAGAAAAGTTTCTGGTTTGATTTCCTCTAGATAACTTTCTCTTGTGATTCAGCAAAGCCATCACACACTGTGAATCACTTCCCATTTCAGCATTTCATAAGCATGATAGAGAGAGGAGGTGTGAATACACTTAAAAATTTACCATTGTTCTCAGCCAATATGATAATGTAAACGCAGCCTAAATATATAAAGTAAAGGTGACCAGGATTTTAAAGGGAGATGTGTGTTGCTTAATTTCACATCCATGCCATGACTAACATTCTGCATAATTCTTGATAGGAATAGGCATTGACTTAATTGTCCACCTGTAACTTATATGACTTGTTGACATGGAAAGATGTGAAAGTTTAAAAAGAGACCATTACAGCAATACTAAATCAGGAAGGAAAAAAAAAAAAAAAAAGATAGTCCAAGTCTCTGAAATAAAATATGTACATAAGAAAATGATAGACTTTATTCATATCTCACAAGCTCACAGGTACTATAAGCCTCATTAGACTTCACTATACATTCTGTATTTGGTGACAGACTACAGTGTGAGGGACCTGGCAACTTGGAAATCACCTTTGGAATAAATAGAAGTCTGAAGCATGTTCACATCCTTCAGCACACTGTAATGGTTGAATGTGGTACCTGCTCATGCTGTCATTAGCACAGCTAAAGTTTCCATCTTTCATTTTTTGCAGGGAAGGATGGAATAGTTCAACCAGAACAGTTGCAGAGCAGCTCCATCAGCACTATTAGGGCTCAGTGATTTTTCATCCACCTCTGTACACACTAGCTCCAGTTCTGTGTAGCACTGTGCTGAGTTTTTGTTTCTTTTAATTTGCTGTACATTTCAATAGTGAATAGGGTTTGATGGACGACAGGAATTTAACAATGAAGATGACTGGACAATACAACAGGCATGAAGCTGAGCTAACAGTCGTTTTTCTTAAGAGGAGTACCCATGCAAGCTTGGAAGTGAAACCGAGCTGCAGCTATTGAGAAAGAATTTGGTCTGGGCTCTCAGCTAACCTCCATAAGCCAGGAGAGAAAGCAGCAAATATTATCAAGAAAGATGATGTTCAAAACTGCAAGTCAGATGCCCAGCTCTTGGTGGTGCAGGTGGCATGAATGCAGAGAATGGATGAAAAAAACCCAAAAGAACTATTAAGAAATCAGAAAACAGCTGCCCACATTCACTTAGTGCTCCTAACAATCAAAGGGAGACTTTAGCAGTTGGTGTTTGAATTGCACTTCTTCATGGCCAGGGCTGTGACTGTGGGGGGAAGCACCTCTACCTTGGTTGGCAGTGGCCTGGGGCAGTACATTCGTCAGGAGGGTTTGCTTAAGTTGACCTCAGTATGTCAGGGTTTCTGCTTTACTGCTATGAGGCCTAGAAAGAAAAGAAACCTTAAGACGCAATTCAGCTCCTAAGGCATGTTAAATTATTACTGTTAATTATTATTACTGTTATTACTGTTACTACTGTTAATTATTATTTCTGGCAGGAAATGGTTTTAAGTTGAAGGAAGGAAGATTTAGGTTGGATGTCAGGGGGAAGTTCTTTACAGAGAGAGTGGTGAGGTGCTGGAACAGGCTGCCCAGAGAGGCTGTGGATGCCCGGACCCTGGAGGTGTTCAAGGCCAGATTGGATGGGGCCTGGGCAGCCTGGTCTAGTATTAAATGGAAAGTTGGTGGCCCTGCATGTGCTGGGGGTTGGAGATTCATGATCCTTGAGATCCCTTCCAATCTGGGCTATTCTGTGATTCTGTGATTCTGGTTGTGCATGCCCTTTCCCTGGAGGTGTTCAAGGCCAGGTTGGATGGGGCCCTGGGCAGCCTGGTCAGTTGTGGAGGTTGGTGGCCCTGCCTGTGGCGGTGGTTGGAGATTCATGATCCTTCAGGACCCTTCCAACCCAGGCCATTCTGTGATTCTATGATTCTGTGATTACAGAGGGCAAATACTATTCTGGAAAATGTATGAGTCGACAATTGCAAAAACAAAGAAATAAAAACCAACTAACCAACCAAAACCAACCCAATCAACCAAGGAACATTAGAATAACCAAAAGCACTGGAAACCACAGATTTAGGGTCTTAATTTCACAGTTTGTTTTAGCAGCAGAGCGCCTTGCACTGTGCTTTCAGATTATAGATTCCACTTGGTGCTTTAAAGCTGGTAGGTGACCACTCCCAGCCCTGTCCTATACAACTGCTAGTGTCCATATGAAACCTGGCAGTCAAGGTGTTCTTGCGAAAGAAATGAATCAACACTTGATGCAGGGCCCAAAGAGACACATTGTAGCATAAGAACAGCTAATGAAGGAACATAATTTAGGGTGAAATTTTGTCTCCTCAGAGGAAAAGACAGAAAAAGCACTTAAGAGTATTCACCAGGAAAACTCCTACAGTGACTGAATTACACTGAATCAAGCCTTCTTCATTTCCTGCTTGATTTTCATTTATACCTGCTATGAAGTTAGAGCACAGACAGATGTTCACTTGCAAAATGTGGTAGCTGTCTAAGATGGATTATCCTCAGGTTATTTGTGGGATCTGAAAGGGGTTATTTGCAAGAGTGGTCCCTTCTAGTGACAAAATAGGCTGCACGCATGTGCCAAAGGACATTTACTGCTCCCAGTCTGGAGTTTCCTGTATTCTGGAGGGTATTGCTACCTCAGTTTTACTGGCTGATGTGTTGTTGTTCACCATAATGCATCCCACCCTTGTCAGATTGGAAGGAAGGAAGTTCAGCTCCAATGACACAAATCACTGATCAGTAAACTGGACAATCTGGTCTTGAAGAGGCAAGGGGTGGGATTCATTAGAGCAACTGTTTTCACTTTACTTGAACCACAGGGATTCCTGCTATTTCCTAGTCTGTTTTCTTTCAGCTAGATAGAACTTGTCGTTAAAAACTAAGATCAAACTATGTCCTCATATTGCTTTCTTGACAGTGTCCAGCTGACTCAGCAAATGGATGCTATGTTAAACTGCAAAATAGAGTTTGTCACCAGTTACTACAGTGAATAATAAAAGGCCACTGAGAAGGAGGGGGAGAAAAAAAAAAAAAAAAAAAAAAAGGAGGTGAAGGAAGAGAAAAAATCCCAGAAAGCATATAGGGTAAAAGATCTTTCAGCAAGAGTGCTGACAGTTAATTACTGAACCACAAAATAGCATAATGACTTCATGGGGTTCCAGAATGGGATCATGAACATGAAGACAAAGATATAATTCAAGAGGTAAAAAAACCTGCTAATTTATCTGCCGTTTGCATTTAGTTTTCTTTAACATATGCTATGCTTAGGAATCACAACCTTGCTATATTTTGGAACAGTAGTAAGGAAATTTTATAACTCTTTAGGATAAGAAAGCACAGTAAGAAAAATATGCCCTTGAGGGCTCATCTCATTCTATTAAAATAGGAGTATTTTAGTTTTTGTTTCCATAGAATCATCACTCTTAGCAAAAGTGCTATGGAGATTACTGTTGGTGCCACATCTCTTATGATGTAACCGTCTCTTGGATAGCAATTGTCTTAAGATAACTAGCTCATTTAATCTGTTTTTCCACCCCTGACTGTGATATTCTTCATTGGATTGGGTGCACATGCTGTAGAACTAATGACATGATTTATTTGTCTGAGTTGCTTATTTCTCCTCCAAAGGATTGTTTGTTGTTTTACCCAGATTTTATTGTCTGATGTGTTTTGGACTTATTTACAAATAAAAAATAAGGCAAAAATCTCCCTGCTAAGGTGAATGGGAAAGAAGTCACACTTACGTAAGCCCCATTTGAGAGCAGTCCTGACTGGTGTCATTCCTCAGAGAGTGCTGGCTGGGTCTTGACCACACCAGAAGTACTTTGCTGCTCCTTTACAAAGGATTAAGAAAGGTGGGCCCAGGTGAACCTGATGAGGTTCAATATGGCAAAGTGCAGAGTTTTGCACTTGGGCCGGAGCGGTCCTTGAGAGCAGCCCTGCAGAGAAGGACCTGGGGGTCTTGATAGAAAAGCTTGAAAGCTTAACATGAGCCAGCAGTGTGCCCTTGCAGCTCAGAAGGCAAATGGTATCCTGGGCTCCATCAGAAGAAGGGTGGCCAGCAGGGACAGGGAGGTGATTGTCCCCCTCTACTCTGCCTCTTGTGAGGCCCCATCTGGAGTACGGTGTCCAAGTGTGGAGCCCCCAGTAGAAGAAAGACAGGGAGCTGTTGGAGAGGGTCCAGAGGAGGGCCACAAAGATGATCAGGGGACTGGAGCACCTCCCCTATGAAAACAGGCTGAGGGAACTGGGCTTGTTCAGCCAGGAGAAAAGAAGGCTGCGAGGTGACCTCATTGCAGTCTTTCAGTACCTAAAGGGAGCCTACAAACAGGAGGGGAATCAACTCTTTGAAAGGGTAGACAACTGCAGGACAAGGGGAAATGGTTATAAGTTAAGGGAGGGGAGATTTAGGTTGGACGTCAGGGGGAAATTCTTTACAGAGAGAGTAGTGAGGTGCTGGAACAGGCTGCCCAGGGAGGTTGTGGATGCCCCATCCCTGGAGGTGTTCAAGGCCAGATTGGATGGAGCCCCGGGCAGCCTGGTCTAGTATTAAATGTGGAGGTTGGTGGCCCTACATGTGGCAGGGGGGTTGGAGATTCATGATCCTTGAGGTCCCTTCCAACCCTGGCCATTCTGTGATTCTGTGATTCTGTGATTAATATCAAAGGCTCAGTAGTCAATTTCGTACGCACAATTTAGTTGTGGTTGTAGTAAGGTGCCATTTTAGGAATCCCATAAACAGACTTGCATTAGTAGTTGCAGATGGAACAGTTAAAGACTGTTCCATCTGCAGTTATTAGCCCAGGGTAGCAGTACTCTAGTGTGGCTTTAGCATTATTCAGTTGTGTGGGAAGGGATGGCATGTCACTACAGCTTAAGCCAGTAGTGACAAGGTCATGCAACAATAATCTCAAACTTTGCTCCTTATTTGTTTTAACCAGGAATTTCTATCTGCCAATATAATTTCCAGTGACCAACAGTAATAAACCTGTTGCTAACATGAACTAACTCCACTAACTTCTGTTCATACTGTGCATTTTTCTTACAGGTTTTACTGTGTGGGCAACAGTTTACTGTGTCTTCCAACAGTTGGTTGCAGTAGCATAAAATAGCTGCCAGTGAATTATAAAGTTCACCATTTCTCCTATGAAGTTAGCATAAAGCCCTCACAATCATAATCTACTTTTTTTTTTTTTTTTTTTTTTGTTATGAAACCCTAATTATAGACCAGACAAGCTATTCTAAGAGAAGAGGTTGTGGATTGTTTAGAAAATTGCTTCCAATCTCAGCTTTCTTGTTCACAGAATACAGCTTATGATGATATTGAGAGAGAAACACTGACATTTTTCGAGGAAATGAACAAAAACTCTGAATTGGATGGAACAAAAAAGGGGAAAACTTATTCTATTCATAGTAATTTGCCCTATAGTACGTTCTTGCACGTCACTAGGCAAAAAGTGTGCTTTCCTATTACCAAGACAGCAGATTACCTACTAATTTCATCTAGTGTTAGTTTTTGAATGTGGAAGCTGTGCAGCAGAAAAATGAATTCATCACCTTGAACAAGGGTTCATGATAGCCTGAATGTTACAAAAGAAGCACAAATGATTAATGCTCAATTGCAGAGTGAAACTGCATTCACAAAGACTCATAGCACTGTTGATGCAATGCAGGCAGCAAGAGCAAATGAGTTGGAAAGATAATCTCCTGCTGATCACCATGCTCTACTGGGAGAAAATACCAAACCATCAGTCATACAAACAGTACTAAAAGTACATGTCTGTAATGTGACGAGGGAGACAAATTGCTGGTGGTGCTCATTTCAGTGTATCTGCCTAAGGAGTTTCTTGCTCCTGATGCATGTGTGTTAATTTCAGAAAGATGTGTGTCTAACCCTCTCAGCAGAGTCAAGAGTGGAATGAATTGCATTCAATTTGTTTAACTGCAAGGTGAATCAGTTTATCAACTGTCTTTGCTGCACTTTTCTGCCCACGCTGAAGCAAATGAGGCACATCTTTACAGCCCTGTCTGTTACCTAAAGTTAGACCTGCAGCCTCATGTACCAAAAGCTGAAAAGGCTCCATGCATATCCAGAAAATGCTATGGATGCTTCCTCAAATGTCAAAAGTGATAACTATCCAGTCAAGCCTAATTTCCTCTTTGGTGCCTTTGAGTAGCAGGCAAGGCATACCTCAGCAGTGGACCTCTGAAGTAAGTGTTCATGCCTTTACAGTAAAGTTGTTGGAGATGAAGGAAAGCAATCCCCATTTTTCAATAAACTATGTCTTTAGATGACTCTTCGAATTACATTTTGCTGTTTTTTTCTTTTTGAGAGCGACTTGACTGGCTCAACAGAGTAGATCCTTACATGTGTCAGATTGCATTATTTTGGAGGAGGAGAGACAATTATGCTCTGCTGACATTTGGCTGTAGTAATAGAGTGCCTATGAGAGAACCTATCACTGTCAATTTTTCTGTTACACCTCACGGTCTCCTCCAGTGTGGCATTTTGGATCTGGTTTGCATTTAGAGGTCTGACAGAAGTGTCTGGTTCACTGAATGTATAGTAGAAATGATTGGACTGCACACATGCTACTGGAATACAATTCTAACATGCACTCTGTAGCATTCACCTAGTTGGCTTAGAATCATCAGATACAGTTGTCTCTGATAAGAGTTCTTCCACCTTGCTAGAAGCACAAAATTTTCATAGTTAACTCCAGGGAGAAACAAATAAAACAAAATGATTTTGCAGTATAAAACCTTGAAGGAGTACTTCAGACATCGACAAGGCAAAAACAAGATCCCTGAGTACACTAAAGTTATGCTCATCTTCCTAACTAGGTTGTGGTTGCTAAGGGATGAACTGCAGTGGGGTAGATGTAGCTCAAACTATCTGAATTGGCTTAAGTTTGAGCTCAGTTTTTGCTTGCTTTTGTGTTAAGATTATAATGTCACACACTTTAAATCAGTGTGCAAGTTTTCTAACAGGCAACTTCATATAAATCCTTTATAGCAAAGTTAAAGCTGCCATTTTTGCCTGGCAGATGAGAGATTAATTAATGTCTTATTATAATCTTATCACTGTGAAGAGTGATGAAAAAATGCTTCTCAATTCTCTATTTGTTCTATACATATGCTAGTGTGAGTGCTGTAAATTCTGCTATTGCAGAGTCTGCTATAGCAGAGTTGCTCTTTCCTAGATGTACGCATGTGAGTTAATGCTGCAGGTGGACTGTTGTTATCACTAAATCCAGCAGAGAGGGCTTTTTGAGGCCACGTATTTGGCTCCTTTGAGAATGAGAGTAGATCTTTTTTTCTTGAGAAGAGTCCCAGAGCACTGAACAGGGTTTACGCCTCAACAGTCAAGTTAAAATCACTGAAATTATGCATGGTTGAAATAATGCTATTTTTAACAAAAGGAGATCAGAGATAAGATTCAGATGTTTGAGGACAAAGTCACCTATCTTCACCCAAACTTAGCTGCATGGTAATCAGTTTCAATTATTTAGAGGGAATACTTATAGAGTAAGCTACAGCTCAGTTTGAGAAGATGCATCAGGCTCTGGCTACTGTGGATGTTTGGTAGTCTTAGAAAATGACATATAATTAGGAAAAATTATAGTGTTTGCTTTCAAAGTACTATTTCTTTTCCCAAAAAAAGCAAATCACCAGGCAAACATAATTCCCAGATATGGTATATCCTTCTCAGCTACTCACATATCAACTACTCAGGCTTAAAATTGGTAGTGAAATGCTTCATTTTCCAGACATAACACTCAAAAGAGACATAACTTGCTGGTCAAAACTCCTGTGATGTTTCTTATCCAAGCCATATGCTTGGAAGAGTTTAATAAAGGATTGCTTGACTCTCTAATAGAGGAAAAGATGAAGTGCTTTGAAAGCAAAAGCCAAAGTAGAAAAAAGAATAAATTATGGTATTGTATCAGAATACTGTGCTGTTTTGCACCTAAAAGGCTTAACATTTAAGAGAAGGTCACAGAGTCTGGTGTTGGGTGATGCCACATCAATCACCTTACAGCCAATACTTAGAGCATTATGACAAGTATAACAACCTCATTTCATGAGTTTCATGAGTGCTTTTTGAGTCCTGCTACACAGGCTAACTGAATATAATTTCTGAGGCTGCTCCACATTTCACAGATAAAGAAAAAGTAAAGAAATTGTTCGGAAACTTAAAACCTGGATTCTGCCCATCACTCCTCTCAAATCATGGCAGTAAATGTGACTGGAAATGAAAGTGGTTCTTTTGCCCTGTGCTTCCTAGTGAAAACAGGCTAGCCATGGGTTCCTGAGGGTACTGGATCCAGACTTTGCTTGTCATAGACTCTGCCCTCTCCCACTTCTTTACAGTCACAACATGCAGTCCTTAAAGCAAACCTTGTTGATGCAATGCAAAAATTATGACTCTTGTGTCTGCAGGATGATGAACATGACTTTTCAAGGATGTAAACATGCTACAGCATGATCCAAATTCCATAAGAAAACACTGGTAGGATTCTGCAGACTTGTGGAACCTACCAGCTCATTTCTGCTTTTTCTTTCATAGCTGTTTATCTGTCCCATGATGTGCATTGACTAAGCTTGAAATCTGAAGGCAATCTCATCAAAATCTGAAGGAAATCTCATTAGGCAATGAGAGTTTTTAAACAGTTAGATTCCCCAGTGCATCAAAAACCAATTATGACTGATGCTTCATCTTGAATGGATGCTTGATGCTAGCATTCAAGTTTTGGGAGTAACAGGGTTTGATTATCACCTGCTGGGGTTTCCATGCCTGATGAGAGTGTTGATCTGGGTAGGCTACACCCTAGATTTGTACTGTATGCCCCTTCCCTTCATTGGGTCTATTTGCTTGGTTTCTTCCACTCTTGCCTTGAGAAAGAAGCACAGACACTGAGGAGTTATGATAAAGCATCTTCCCAAGGGAATTAGCTATCCTGTTGAGAAAAAGCAGTGTAGAGCCTACACCAGACTACTGATAAACATCTTTCACAGCTTTCGTTTCAACAGTAAGCCCATAATATCAGTGGAACAAAGCATGAAGAGAGCATAAAATTACAACAGGACTTGAATTAGCATTCACATTACCTGCAACTCGATTACTTATTGCTTCTGTGCCAGAATTATTACTTAGTTTTACAAGATTTTAAACTGTAACATTTTAAAGTGGCAGCTTGTTCTGCAGACGTTCTGCAGGCAACTCTGAACAGAAGCAAAGACTGGAAAATATCAAAAGGTTTAAGAATAAGACATCTAATGTCACAGTGCACATTCAAACCCATCCTGTCCGCAAAACTAGGGATGAAATATAGCAAAATGAGTTTCCCATGGATTTTCTTATATTTCCAAATTCAGTAAGAATTAGAAGGCCTCAATTTGAAAGAGTCACTGTGCTTTTATGTCGAGTCCTGCATGAAATGTGAAATTGTGGAGACACGATGAAAAGATGAGAGGTTTGGGTTTTTGATTTGACTTTTACTTTAAATAAGAGCCAGATGACCTGATCCTCAGCAGCTCTCATTTCATAACGAGTTCAGTCTGAGTTTAAATTAAGTTCAAAACTGCTTCTTCCTTTATTCAGCTATTCAATTCTCTTCATAACATGCTGAGTAACGGACAGAAATTACTGCTGCATTTGATTTATTTCAACTACTCAAGTATTTTGTTTGGATTTTCCACACTCCGTTTCTAAGAATAGCAGCAAATAATAGAATCACAGGATCACAGAATATCCCAAGTTAGGAGGGAACCACAAGGACCATTGGGTCCAACCCCTGGCTCCCAAATCCAAATCCAAGATACAGCCTCCTCTCCTTTGGCTGAACAAACCCAGGGCCACAGCTGGTCCTTGCACTTTTTGCCCTCTAGGCCAGACAATGGATCTGTGTGCTGCTGCAGGTAACAGTTAGTTGCATATCTGAATATCCAAGATGTGATTACAAAGAGGTTGAATGCTCGGGAATATTAAACATTAACAGTTTGAATTTCAGGCCACCTTAAAAGAACCTCAGGTGGTATTCAGAAGCGGAGACATTCAAAGGAGTTGTAACTTTCAGGAATTTTAGCCTTTAGCAACGTTTGCTGCAGCGAAAGGATCAGCAGAATGTGTTCACGTTCACTGCAGATGCCCTGTTTAATAAGGAATTCGGTTAGCAAAGAAAGACAGATGGTAAGAGCAGAGACGACAGTTTGGGACCCGCGGCCTAACACGGCACTGACAGAGCTAAGCTGAATGGCCATTGAAGTCAATGAGATGCTCACACGTTTGCATCAGGGCTGAATTTGCTTCCCTATTTTTAGGGAATTCACATGGAATTTATTTGTTTGGAAAACAGTCATGGTCATATGAAATATTCAGTGCTACCCTAAAGCCTATGCTTTACAAAATAATTGCCTTTATGAACAGAGATATTTTATGCACTAAGCACAATGCAAATACCATTGAGGGACAGTGCCTGGCCTAAGGCTTTGTATGTAGATAATGGAAATAAACAGATGGAGACACAAGCAGAGGCTTGTTCAGTGCAACTCAAGTGGAATGGGTCTATGAATTGCTGTTCCCTGAATCTGAACTTAGCTCCCTGAGCTCTGGGTTTCTGCAAGAGACGCTGTTGGATGCTGAACTCTGCTTAGAATTACAATGGGAAACATATTCATTCTCTAAAGGAACATCTGGGAAGGCAGCACTGCAGGCTAGCATTTCCTCATTCCTTTTTCCTTCACTTTTGCACTCAGCAGTTCACAGTGACTACAGAGGTACCAAATGTTCTCCCTTCATCTTTACTTGGGCAGTTCTCTCCTTTCCTTTTTCCCTTCCTTTTTCCCATTCCTTTTTTTTTTTTTTTTCCTTTTCCTTTCTCCTTCCCCCTTTTTTCCCTTTTCCCTTCTCCTTTTCCCCTTCTCCTTTTCCCCCTTTCCCTTCTCACTTTCCTCCTTTCCCCCTCTCCCCCTTCACCCCTCTTCCCTCTCCTCTTTTTTTTTCAGTCAGTATTTACCAAACAGTTCCTGATTTGTAATGTGTTATTTTATTGCATCTATGAAAGGAAAAAGTAGACTGTATTCTGATAAAATGGGATAGCGCTCTGTATTTGTTGTGTAATGACATCTCTGACTGCTGTGGTTTAAGGCATACTGATTGCCCTGCCTATGTCAGGCTGCTCCTGATAGAAATCAGCAATTTCTGTAATTCTCTCTGGAAAATTGTGTTGAGAGTAAGTTGCCATAAGGTTGCAGAAAACAGAAAAGAAAATAATGAAGGAACACACAGCCATTTGTGTTAGCTTTTCTGTTCAGGACTTCTTAGCTCAGACCAAACTGAAAAACGTGTTAGCAGTGAGGATCCACTTCAGCTTTGGAAAATTTTTTCTGAGGAACTGTTTGGGCTCCCGCATTGCAGGCAGCCACTTTTGTTTCTTGTTTTGTATATAACACTAACAACACGTCTCTGCCCCAGTGGAACGCTGTGACATTTCATTACATGAGAAATAGTGAAGAGCTCAGATGCAGGAACATTTATGACTTGGTGAAAACATTATTAACCATGCTGTATAACCTTCCTTCCATACAGGAGCTTAAAATGGCAGCATCACAAGGATGGCTTTGCGCTGTACAGCTGCATGGTCTGCTAGTTTTCATCAGGCCACAGCCAGCCTTGGTCAGAGGCATCAGACAGCAGATAAGGTGTCTGCTATCTTTATACAATACTCTGATGATCTTTGGGCCTTTTGCAGAGGAGAAATGAAACAATTTTTTGCTTTCTTATAAGTTTTTTTTCTTTCTTTTTTTTTTCTTTCCACAGGCATCCTGTATTCTAGAACCATGGGAATTTGATCCAGTTTGTCTTCCTTCTGATCTTAAGGAAAATTTTAGAACATGGATAACTTTGATACAAATATTCGGGAGTGATTTGAGCTGTGTTTTAAAGTACTCTGACTCTTATTCTGCAGAACAGTTATAAGAGAGTAACTTTTACAGTGGGAAGACACCTATCTAACTCCTATCTTTGCACTGTCTTAAAATACACATGAAATATTACAATATATCTTAGGGTTTAATGTGTCATACTTTAGATATTGAAGACCAGTTCTATTCAGTTCTTTACTTACTGCTTGGAAGTAATGAAGATTGTTCCATAAATACTGAAACTGGTGGCTAATCTAGTGATATATCTGACCAAGTCAATTGAATGAGGTATAGATGTTGTAATGTGAGGTGCTGTCACTTTGCTATGAACTGCATTAAGTTGTCATTGACTTAGATATGATTCTTGAGAGAAGTCTAACTTCATGGTACATCTGTTGCTGAGCTAGGGCTCATATTATGTATACTTATTGGGTTATTTACTTTGCCTAAAAAGAAAAATAATATCCTCCTGGCACCATGTAATATTTTTTAAGTGTTCACGATCCTGGTAGTTTTCCATTCAATATTTCGGGGAGCAGTCCTGCTCTTCTTATTTACCCTATAACCTCCTCCTTCTCTTGAATCACTCACTCCAACAGTACTCCTACATCTAATGCAGCAGCCCCTCATTCCCCATCAGATGTCAGTCCTATTTAACTGAAGCCCTACAAATCTTGCAGTACAGTGTATGTTCTTCTCAATCGTACTGGTCTAATACAAATGAAAGAGGAACCTTAAAGGAATACAAACTAATCCAAATGTCAACCTAATGCTGAACTCTTAGATCACTCTTTTCTAGAGGAAAAGAATATACTGTACATAGTAGCTACATTCATAGGATTAGTAAAGATTTGTTTTTTTTTTTTTTTTAAAGAAGTGAGGAAGCTTTACAAGATATTCAGGATTTCAGAATAGACTTTTCTTTCAGAATTAACTTTCCTCCACGGAAAGTAGGTATTTATAATAGTCATATATTTATTTGAACTTATGATTTCTGTGCACTAGTAGATAGTTCCATATAGAAAACTCCTTAGCTTGTGAATTTTTTAAGATCTAGGCCTACACAGACTCACACACAGAGATTTATTTTATAGCCTGAGAGTACCAAGAAACTAGTAACAAGACTCCCATTGACTGCAGTGGAGCCAGGACTCCAACTGCTGCTCCCACAGAGAGTAGTACTGCACAGCTGAATGTTTACCAGGTTTTTTCAGATGTGGGGTTTGAGGCCCGGTTTTGACAAGAGACATCATATATTTTCCACATCTGTCTTATTGTTGCTACATTCTGGGCAAACGTGTCAGATACCGACAACAAGGGAATTTTCTGTCTCAGGAAGCTTCAGATTGGATAGAACTGAAAAAACTAATGTAAAATACTGAGGATTAAAACTTTTGAGAATTAAAACTATTTTTTTTCCACATAAACTGAAGCCTGTAATGGTTGTGTCAGGAAGGGGTGTGTGTGAGCTTGCATATACACACAAACACACACAAATGCAGGCATCTCTGCAAGCGTGCTCACAAGTCAGAATTGCTGCAAGCAGAAATCTATTTGTGATGATAAGGTCTCAGCTCAGTGCTGAGTCCAGCACAAAGTTTAAAGCAGTGTTTCAGTGAAGCTTTCAAGACAAAAATGACAAAGTCTTGGGCTGATCCTGTCCTAACAAAGATTCCAGAGAGATTATTTTTAAACCCAGACAGAATTTTGAAGTGAAGTTAACATCTGAAAACTTGAATTCTGTCATTATATTCAGTCTGTAGCTGGCCATTAGCCCTCACGTCTGGGAAACTGTCTAGGTCAGTATGGGATCTTCTGTGTTTGAAGTTACTGCTATGGATACATTTCATGTCTGTCTACAGACCTGGTTAGTGGCAGGAATGATGTGGATATAGTCCTCCTTGCAGTACAGCCCTGTGGATCCACACAAAACCACAGGTACTGGCTCACAAATTTCCTGGAAAAACCTGTACCCAGGTCCAGCTCTAAATCATATGGCGTTCTTCACCACTGTCCAAAACCTCTGCCTTGCCTGGCACTGAAATTTGGGGTTGTTTCTGATCTCGGTGGCCTGTATTCCTCTCTACTCTCAACCACATCTGTGTTTGGGTTATGGTAGATATGACCTAGGAAAAGCTTGCTATAGGCTGCACTACAAAAAGAAGAAGAAAAAAAAAGAAGATGAAAATCAAGTTTCAGAATATATTTCCCAAGATTAATTTTGTCTGCTGAGGTTTTGTTTATTGCTGTATGATGTACAGGTTGCTCACAGAAAAGGAGGACTCTGATTTGGAAATAGGAAGAAGCTTTCCTAATGGGGACTTGTCAAGCTGTCTGGAACCCAGACCTCATTCAGCATCAGTGCTGGAAAATGTTGGATTTTTGTCTGCCTGCTCCCTGCTGCTGTGGACACATCTAAGCTGAATTGCAAACTGATGGTCCCAGCTATTCTAATGCCAATCAACTATTCTCATGTTTCCCAGATAAAATGGAAAAAGAAATTATTTTATATCTTCTGAGGAGAAGAGAAAGTCTACGGCTATGACTGACATGTACCTCTCTTCCTTCCTCTCAGGAACATTTTCCACCACTAGGCCCAGCTTCTCCTGCCTGTCTTTATCCTGGAGGAGCTGGTGAATATCCGCCATGCCTTCTCTGATTAGCATAATAGAATCATTAAAGTTGGAAAAGACCACAAAGATCATCTAGTCCACCTGTCTACCTTTGCTGATCTCCATTTCCTGGGCCAGAATGGGAATGCAAGTGGACTTACAAGAAACCACCTGTTTTACAGCCTGTGAGATGCCACTCAGTTTCAACAGAGAATTAATCCTGTGCCCTACTTGTGCCAGGTCCTATTTTCTTATCTATGCTCTTCACATGAGTAATCAGCTGATGGCTCTTGCAGTGATAGTAGCACTCATACAGTATCACAAACTTACATGGTTAGAGTTAATCTCTACCAAAACACATAGATTTCTCCTTGAGGAGAAAGTAAATAGAGCCAGCAACTCTTTCTCAGTAACTCCATTATATTCAGCATTAATTATTCAGACAAGGACACGAATGTCTAGAACTGAAGACAGCCCTTATAGTCACAAACCATTGTTCCTACAGCTACCATAAGACATGGAGTCCCCAACTGAAAAGGTAGACAGGCAGATAAATTGAGGGGAATGGTTTAGGTGGCTTGTCTAAGGAATAAAGCAGTGACCACATCTGAAGAGCTTTAATCTGTGTCTTTATCTGCGGAAAGTGTCTCTCTGATCACTTCTCACTTTCCTGCTACTTTGCCTCCAGCCTCTTGCCTTGAATTTTCCTCTCTTCATGTGGTGAATGTGAGGAAGAGAAGGTCTGGTTTGCGTTCAGATATTAAATTTGGCTTGAAGTCAATTTTCCTACAGACAATAGTATTCCCAAGAGGTTTTTAATATGCACATGATGTTGGAAGGATGATTTCTGTCCAGGGTACCCTACACATAAATGAACCTAGCATCCGTAATACCCCATCACTTGTTTGCTCTTGAGAACATGTAGCATTTGCTGAAGAGGATGGTAGTCTTCACATACATGGCAATGGACATTCAGTTTGAGTCTTCTATTCTGATGACAGCATCAATCTGGACGAGACACCAATATGGCACAGTGGGACTCAAAAGGGTGCTATGCAAATCTGTATGGGAAGGGAAAAATGCATCGGGCGGGCGGTGTGGGAAAGTCAGCTGTGCACACCAAGCAGAGAAAGAGCGTCATCCAGGACTGACAGCATACAGCTGTTGCCCATGGTTAGCTCTTCATTATCACACACACTTGACTTGAAACGGTAGTGTCAGCCCTCCAGCCTCCAGCAAGAAGTGTTGTGATGACTGCAGCCAAGTGAATTTTCCCCTTGAATCCAAACAGAACATTTTTTTTTTTGAAAAAAACAAGCACTGAGAGAATGAAACTGGGTTGAACACCACTAACAGTTCTGGATGAAAAGAAGCTGGAGAGAATGTTCATATAATGCCAAACCAATATTTCTAATGTATTCCAAATTAAATATTGGCTTGTTTATTCCTTCTCTTTTTTTTTTTTTTAATTTTAGTTTTTATTTTTTGAAAGCATCTCCAGCAAGGCATTTTCAACTGAGAAAAAAAAGCCTTGTTTTTGAACAACTATTCAGTTCAGAAAGTTTTGGTTTGGGTTCTGTGTGGCAGAGCTCCTGCTTTGTTTTTGATTGTTTATTGTGAATCAGAACTCTTCTATGCTCGCTGCTCCAATGCTGATGATTTTCCCAGGCTCCTACAGATGAAAGAGCACACAGCAATAGCCTTTTACTTCCCTCCTGGCCCAGCATTATCATGGTTGCCCATACTTCTAAGAGATCACATGCTGTTTGCTTCCAGGCTCTCTGGTAGGGGAAGGCAAAGGAAGGTATCTCAGCAAAATAGATGTCTTGGAGACCCTTCTGCTCCTCCCACAGCTGTCTGGGGCTGTGTGAAGGAGAGTTCAATGCAGTGGGATGATATAGGCTGCTCCTCTGAAGTACACAGGACTATTCATATTACTGAATTTAAGAAGATGTCTGGCTCCTTCTCTTAGGGCATATATCATTCCTGGGCATTCATAAGCTAGTAGAAGGGCTGTGTTTTTCTCCAGCTTGAGCTACAGAACTGTTTTCTGGAAGTATCCTTTATATTTAGGGTTTTTTTTTGTTTTGTTTTGTTTTTTTTTTTCTCATCTAGTTGAGCAACAGACTCTCACTAACCCGAATCACTGTAATTCACAGATCTAACAGCTTTTTACTGAAAAAAATAAGCTTTTCCATTAACCTGTTTCTCCAAACTTTGCTTGACATAGTTGTCTGTAGTTGAAAATGACAGACTAGAAAAGGCTGGAACTTGAGGAGAAACAAGTGCTCTGATAGCGGATAATACTGGTACAAAGCAGTTACCCCAGGGAGTGTAATTGGAAATTCACTCCCATTCAGCTTCCAGTCAGCTGTAAGCAGATTTGCTTTTACGTGGTCTAATAATTGTGATAGGACGAGGGGAATGGTTTTAAAGTAAAAGTGAGGAGATCGAGATTAGGCATTAGGAGGGAATTCCTCACTCGGAGGGCGGTGAGGCCCTGGCACGGCTGCCCAGAGAAGCTGTGCGTGCAGGCGCTCCAGGCCGTATTGGACAGGGCCCTGTTCTAAGCTGACCTGCTGGGTTGCAGAGGTCCCACGGCAGGCACTTGGGGTTGGGTGGGCTTTGGGGTCCCCTCCCACCCAACCATTCTGTGATTCTGTGATGCATTTATCAAGCAATCACAGTATTCCCAGCTCTAACTCCTAACTTGTGAAATAATCAGTGTGTAATACTTCAGCAGCTTTTCCAAGTCATATTATATTTACTCATTGAACTGAAAAGTACTTAAAAATCATGTTTGTAGTCTTTTAAATGCCACAGAAAAAAAACAGACCCGGAATATCACAGTTCTGCTGGGTTTGTTTGTGCTTTTAGACTGGGTTTTATATGTCAGCCCAGAAATTACAGTTTCTCCTATTTTCTTGTTGGAATAATACCTAAGACTATCTCCAAGTTGCTTGACTCTATTCTCAGTGTGGAATTCTGCACATTTACTGCACTTGATATTTAGCAGCCCCATTGCTTTACCCCGTCTCCCTGGTGACTTGGTCATACCTAGTAATATAAAATTGCTTAAATCAGTCAGCAGGTGGAAACATTTATTCCATTGCACCAACAGTTTGTCTACGAACTCCTCTTTCTCTAATCATAAAAATGCTTCCATGACTTAGCATAGTGTGTTAAGGAGAAACATCTAAGCATGTAAGCATGTAAGGGAGGGAAGATTTAGGTTGGATGTCAGGGGAAAGTTCTGTACAGAGAGAGTGGTGAGGTGCTGGAACAGGCTGCCCACAGAGGTTGTGGATGCCCCATCCCTGGAGGTGTTCAAGGCCAGATTGGATGGGGCCCTGGGCAGCCTGGTCTACTATTAAATGTGGAGATTGGTGGCCCTGCATGTGGCAGGGGGGTTGGAGATTCATGATCCTTGAGGTCCCTTCCAACCCTGGCCATTCTGTGATTTTGTAATTCTGTGATATAAAAGATGAGCAGCACAACAAAGCATTTAAAGACTGTCAGGGCTGTGTATTCCACATGAAGCATGTTTCAGTGAAACGTAACTGATCAAGATCTTCTGCTGTTACTAAACTACATCCTTCCATTGAAGCCTCAGGATGCCTAAGAACACACTACAGTGATGTTTAGAGATAAATACACTGGATAAAGAACAGCACAGTCTTTGTAGCATGAGGCTATGCTCAGGGGAATAGATAACCTCTTTCTATGCAGGGTTAATTAGCTTCATCAGCACACACTCCTCCTCCACAAAACCTACCATCCTGCTCCCAGTGCTGGAGCAGGCTCATCTATAGCTGGAGGAACTCTGTAGCCAGTAGTGCATTATGGAAATACTCAAAAAAGATAGTTGAACTGTTTAGTCATGTCTGAGAATGTGAACCATTTTGAAGCCATTTCCCCTGGGCATAAGTCCTTTTTTTCTGCAACTGTTCCTCCCTCTTCATTCTCCCACTTACAAGCAGTCAAACATGCTACCACTACTCTCTTTTTCTCCATAACCCATGGCAAATCTCTCATTTCCAGAAAACTCCTGACTGCTGTGAAAAACACCTTTTGACTGCCAGAAAGCTCATATTTTACTGGATTAGCAGTGCAGAATGTGAGCAGAATGTCTCCATGAACTGAACAGCAAGAGAACATCTTGTGATGTGTACACAAATTATGCCCCATATTCTTGTAGCCTTGTGGCAGACGCTAACAGACTCATTATGATAGCACTGAGAGGTAGGGCAGTACTAATTATTCTAAATACAACCATAACATAGATGATAAAACTTGGGGCTCAGGCAAGTAGTTAGCAGTCTAGATTTCCTACCAGAATCCTGGGGATTGTGCTGTTTCTGCAAACCTTTATAAATCTGTAGGAGAGAGACATATGCGAGGTCACACTGAACCCATTAGAGCAGCTAGGGACTTTTTCTAGAAACTGGATCAGTATCTCCACTACTCCTGGTAAATCCAGAGAGTTTCCTTATACTGGGAGGAGCTGCTGTGAGTAAAAGTCAGGAGCTAATTTCATTTCTTGCTAGAACAGCTGGGTCCCTAAATTTGCAGGTTAGTGTCAGCACACCTACTCCCTCTTCCTGATTTGCAGTGACCCACTGTCTCTCTCAGTCACTAACATTTCCCCCACTTCCCTTTGGGTTATGTGCTGGGAAGTACCCTCCTCCAAGTCTGATAGAGAATGCTCTGTTTCTAGTCATTTATTTCCCTCCTCATCTCATCTGGAAAGTGGATTACCATCAACTGGACACTGTTGATGAAGAAGTAGGTAGTTTTTCTACCACAGGTGAAAGTGGATGGTGACTTAAAGTTTTGCGGGGCTATGTCATACTCTGTTGTCTTGTAAAGTCCTTTAGGGAACAGCCTGTGTTTGTACCACAGTTAGTTACAAATAGATCACAAGAATGTACACAGAGTGATGAATGTCTGAGCAGAACTTCTGCAGCAGCTGGGGAATGTAAATAGCAGCCTTGTAACAGCAAATATTGTTGATAATTTCTAGTCCCTTTTTAATTGTTCATTCTTACAGTTTATAGCCTTGGAGATTTCTTTCTGTAACCTTAAAAATACTGTGCAGTGTGAAGGACGAAGTATTGCTGAGTTGATATGAATTCTGCAGGCCAAAGGCAGTTGTGAGGGTCCTGTAGGAAAGGAAGGGGCCATCTGAAAGAGAACTGCTCTGCTTCTTTCTCCTGAAAATTACTGAATGTGTCAAACTTTTAGAATTTTCCTCTCTTACTCTCTCTCTCTTTCTTTCATTACTAAGACACTATTAAAGCAAATGGAAAAAAGAACAGAAAATTGACAGAACTGTCCTCCCATGTGCTAAATCTGACTTTACTGCTAAGTCCAGGGAACCACTCCAGAACCACTCCAGAAGTGTTTCAGGATACTACCACACTATCTCACTACCTAAGCATTTCCTTTCTTTCAATACACTATGATGGTGGGAGGGAAAAAATAAATAAGAGTTCACTTTTCTTTTTCCTAGTGGCTTAAAAAGGGAAAGTGTATGCAATTATTTTCATTCTGAAACTTCAGTGGCAACAGTTCTATCAGATTTTGTCAACTTTGTTTTCACTATTTCTTTGTCTGACCTGATTTTGTGCAGTGAAAGAGTTTTCAGCCAAACTAAGTGATGAAAGCAATAAATAAATAATTAAAATACACTGAAGGATGAAAAGTAACAGTACAGCACAGGCCATGGTATGAGTCGGCAAATGGAACATGCACCTAATATTTTCAGTAGTCTGCGCTAAATTAGTAGCTGACGACAAAAGCCCTGTCAGTGCATGTTGTTTGCATGGACACTCCTGCTAGTTGAGGTTCGTGGTTCTCCCTTTGGCCACACTAAATAACCTTCTGAATTAGGAAGATCTTTGCAAACCCAACGAAATTTAAATAGTGTAGCAGTTGTGATCAATTTTCTAGTCCTTTGAGGGCATAAACATACCAGTTCTCCATCACTCACAGAGCACCTGAGGGCAGACAAATTTTCTTGTACTTCCTATGCAAGTAAGAAGAGCTTAAAGTCCTACCTGCTGCAAGGCTTTCAGGATGATATTATAAAGCAACAAAACAAGGACAAGTGGTCATTTCCTCCTATTCCACTAATGAGTACTGCACTGCAAAGCCTCAGATATGTGTGCATGCATAATTTTTGGGATGGATATAGGATGAAAGAAGCAGAGGGGTAGTACTTACGTAGCAATGGGAAATCGGTGGTGAGTTTCCTACATGACTGTCTGGGCCGAACAGTTAGTTTGTGAGAAAAGAGCTTATGGTACCTCTCTATGTAATGAATCCCATCATTGTTGACTAAACTTAGGCAAAAATGGCATTTTGGGGAAAAAAAATATATTTTTTTATTTCTTTTTTTTTTTTCCTTTTTATTTTTTGCTGCAAATCAGATTTTGTCAAGCTTCTCCCAGTCCTGAAATACAAAGGACAATCTCCCTGGTAACCCAGGAAGAAACTTCACACTGTTTATTCTGACTGCCCTTTAATTCTTTAGTGATGATATCTGGGGACTTGCTTATGCACTGACTGGAACTCTTCCCTCCATGAGGAAAGAGTAGACCTGGGACATCTGTCTTACTTTCTAAACCAAGACTTCTTCAAACGTAAAAAGTCCTAGAGCAACCTGGTCCATGATATGCACGTCAAAGAACCGCATAAGATGGAAAGGAAAAAGAGAAATGAGACAGTAACAAATATGACGAGTTAATGTGGATTGAAGCAACTAAGAGAAATAACAGTTAGAACAGCAGGGCACAGCAGTGGAGAGAAGAAAAAACAACAAACTGTGGGGTTAGTACTTTATTTCTTTTAGTGAGAGAGGCTGCTCCAGTGTGGTGTGTCCTTGAGATCACAGAGTATTTCGAAGATTGGTGGTTAGAGAGAAACACAGTAAAAAGACACAGAGGTAGGCGCAGTGAAAAGGCAGATTTATTTACTAGTAATACTGTACAGAGAAAAAAAAGAGAGAAGCCACAGTTACAGCATGGCTGTTGCTGGCAGTGTTCTTGTTTTATTTATTTTTGATTTTTTTTGTACTCTTTTTTTTTTTTTTTTTAATCTGAAGAAAAAAACATAACAGTCAAAAAAGTACACTTCAGGTTACAAAGTACAGCAGCTATCCCCAGCAATTCTAATCCAGTGTTAGCACAGCAGATTTTCCCCAACAAAAAGGGAATTTATTTACATTAGCTCACAAAGAAAGTGGGAGACTAAAGCTTAAAAAAAATCTCAACCACAACCTACATTCACCATAAAAGCTGCATTTTACACAACATTTTCTTGAACCCCTATAAAGAATCATTCTTCGTCTATGGAGCGAACGGAGTTGGGAAGGGCAGGAAACATTTGGAAGTGTTCTTTTGCCTTTGTCCTGACCTGCTCTTGCTTGGCTACCTTTGCTGTACAGAGATTCAATGGCCATAAAAAGGTTTCAAACAAATTTATCTTTGCTATCTGCCCCTAATTGGTGCCTACATCCATCCTGGCAAAATACAGTGACAAAATTCAAACCCATTTTCAGTTAAAGACCTTAACCATAGGTGCAGGCTGATCTTAACACACCCTCGAAACTATCCGTAATGAGCACAGTACTTAAGTATGTGTTACACTTCCAGCAATTGCTTAAGGTCAGTGGAGCTTAAGCACTGCGTCCAACTGGGAATTTATGTGGTTGCACAGAACCCTCTTTATTTTTGAGTTCACCTCTCTGACCACCACATTAACTTGGAGGGATACCAGTAGCTTTTTGGCAGCTAGCTTTACTGAGAATGCATTTGTATGCTGGATCAGTCTGTGGGGAAGTTCACATTTCCTCCTGGCTCCTTCAGCCTGCTGGTAGCAACCTGACAGCTAGGGGATGGTTTGTCTTCTGCTCCCCTACGAGGCTTCTGGATGCTGGTATCTTATGCACTTGGGCATATCAAGCTCATGTCTGGCTCGGGGGTTTAACATGTTCCCATAGGAATAGAAAGAAAGACAGCAGTGTTACCTAAATAGCAAGGCTATTGTGGTACCTCGGGGGATGCTAGATGAGTACACAGAGAATGCTCCTGGTATCAGATTTGCCCCACAAATCTAGGGAAATGCAGGAAAAAGTCCAAAAATTGAGGACAGGATACTGCCATTGTAACTTGGGACTCTCCCAAACATGCCTGAGGTGAGATTTTTGGCTCTAGTCTCTCTTCTTTCCCCCATTTTTGCTCATAGGGAATCCCAAAAAGTGAAGCAGAGAGGGGAAAAAAGGAACATCTGAGCAATGGTGACTGAAATGAGAGCAAGTGCAGAGACAGGGGACAGGCAGAGTCTGGAGCAGAGGCGTGCAAAGGGAAAAATTTGGAAGAGAAACTCACACTGCCTCTTTTACTTCATGTTTGTGTGCAGGCATGAAATTCAGCTCAGTCCTCCTCAGGCCACCAGGAGTTTTGGTTGCCCAGAAGGCATTCATCTGCTTTCAAACAACAATTGGCCAGGAGATCATATATATACACCTCTCTGCAGAAAAGTGCACCAGTTTCACAACACCATTTACAAAACCTATCTAATTAAAGCAATAAGAAGATACAGTGAAAACAGCATAAGCCTCGCTTATAGCAGTATTGTTTAAAGCCCAGACCCCACAAGCATTTGTTCATGTCCTTAAATTTCACTTAAATGGGTCTTTCCATTAGACTAAAAAGGGCAGTTTGCGTGCTTAATTGTATGCTTATGAGCAAGTCTTTAGCTCTAACAGATATTTCAAGATATTCAAGATCAGGTCTAAGTCACTTAGTTTACAGCGTAAGTTAAGGGTGTATGAATGTATCCAAACTGATGGATGTGAGTTAGATCACTCTAGTTATTTTTTTTTTCCAATTTCTAAGGTAGACCTTAAAAAAAGTCTAAAAATTGCTTTATGAAGAATTTGGGAAACAATCACAGAGGAAGGTTTGCAATACGATAACAGCAAGACTGCCTAAAATAAGAGAAGTATTTGCAAACTGGGGGAAGGAGATCAGAATTTTTCACAAATTTGCCCTTAAGAAATGTAATATAGTCTTAATCCATTGAGTAGCTTGACTGGAACTGCCACAGGAAATGTATTATGTAATTTGCAAGACATTTTGAACCCATGAGGAAAAAGGCTCAGTTTTGTGATGCTGTTGATTTTGAACATCTGGGGCATTTTTAAGAACTTCATGCACCCTTGTCACTATTTACAAGTAAGATACTATTATATGTTTATATTACAAGTTGGATTTATATTCTCTTTGGACTAGATGGCAATCCATTCATTTTCTAAACTTAATAAATTCATCCATTTTATACAACTTACTTGTTTACATGCAAAAATTACAGTCCACCTTTATGTTGGATATTGTCATAGCCTGTAAATTCTGATTAAGCTCAGAACTAAATTTTTTTCTTGCTTCCCAGAAGGCTCGTGTAATGTAAGCTGAGAGAATCCTAAATTTCCTAACAGACAGAGAGAGCTAATTGAAACAGAGTGAGTTTAAAAAAATGTAAGATGCCACATTTTAGCGAAAATTCTCCACTTTGTCCAAGTGATTTTGTTCTATTCTTTCCAGTGCCACCATCTCTTGTATTTTGAGAAAAACATGTTATTATCTTTATTATTTATATCTCTTTATTGAAAGTAAGTAGTTATTATCTACCATAAAGTTGTCTATCTATAGAAAGCATAGGTCCACCTTTTTTTTTTTTTTTTTCTTTCTTTGAGGAGGAGAAGGAGGGGAGAATAAATGAATTTACTTAGCTGTAAATTCCTGTTCTTAGCAGGTATTTTGGATTCTACTCTTACATTGTTACTCTTTAAAAAGCATTGTGATCCTACTTCCTGGACAAAAATGTGGTTAGGTCTACAAAAGATCCCAAGAAGCTGGGCATTGTCATCAATGTATGAAAAAGTTCAAAGGCTCAATGTCACAAGTAGGATGATATTCAGAAACTGAAATCCCTATTTAGGATTTGTATCTCATTACAAAAATATTTATTCATTAAAAAAATACACAAATGTAAAATACTACATTTTCTATTATATCCCCACTTACTTTCCAAGTACACCATTTAGATTTTGGACTAAGACAAAAGGTAGAACACCTTTTATTTTTCTAGTGACTTTGTATGCTACCTTCCTGCCCAAATTAAGTTGTATTTCTGATCTTAAGCACGAAGAATCAGTAGTGAACTTAGACAGAATGGCAGGGGACTGATAAAATAGTTGTCAGGGAAGTCCCACCGAATGTTTCCTCAAGAATACCACTGCCGTGGTAGCAATGCTGACTCAGGACCTGATCCCACTGGATGCTCAGCACCATCTTGCTGTATGTTTTTCTTAGCAGAGTTAGCCTCTAGGTTTAGACCCTTCTGGGCAAACTCAGCATGTATGAAAGTGGTACAGGTACACAAATAACACCCAAGCTACACCCTGTGTTAATCACTCATGCTCTGATCTTGCAGACACCTACACACACATGTTCCTCCCATGAGTAGTTCTCTTGACTGAAATAGGCCACATAAACTGGGGTTAGACGTGTTTTTGTTTGCAGGACTGGGGACTTTTATTGCACCAGTACAGGTATGCTTCATGGAGAAGGGCTTGTGCTCTCTTCTCTTGCTGGGGATTGAAAGATAATGTTGTGTTTATACAGCTTTGGAATACAGCCTGCACTTTTTGGGGGAAAAAAAAGTAAAAAAAAAAAAAAAAGGAAACGAAGATACAAAAAGAAGAAAACCCAAGAGTGCTAAGGCAAACTGTCAAATGGCACATCATACCTACTTTGTCATTCATTTAGATAACATCACAAAGGCAGACCAAAGGAGTTCTGTAAACATATACCATACAGTACATCAGCCACAGAAAAATAAAAAAAGAAAATAACCCTGTAATTCTTTTCTTTCTGTATTGATATTCTTGTAATTGAAAGAGATTGCCTAGCCACTAATTCTAATGTTGTGTTTTCTGATTTGTATTTTTCTTCTGTTTGAAAAAAAAAAAAGTAGAATGCAGTGGTTTGAAAATAAACAGTCCCTGAATGAAAACAAGGGACAACATGGAAACTGGGTTCATAGAAACTTAGAAAATACAAAATATAAAAAAGTTTCATAGGTTACTTTTTTCCAGTTTAGGAAAAGACATGCTGAAAAGAGTTTTCTTGTTTTCCTTACAAAAATTAAGGCGAGCAGTTTGTTGTGGCAAAATGTTAACACTGAATCAGTTTCTGACTGTACTTTTTTGTATCTCTTCATGCTGAAATAGAAAATATACAGATGATGGCATAAGATAAACAGACAGGGAGTTTGCTCAAAACAATACAAAAAACTCCCGTTATGATCCTTATGAAATCTCTCTCTGCTTTACTGTAGAGTGGACCTCTTCTTTCACATCTGATTGTGCATGTATTTCCACTGGCTGCTTTCTGTCTGAGGGCATGAGGAAAATTCATGCCTTCCAAAGCTCAAAGAAGCCCTGGAAATCAGTTTACATTCATCAACATATGCTAACACACTTGAATTCCCATGTAATTTGGCTGCAGTCTAATGGCTAGTATGGACAAGCTGATGTCCAGCAAGGCTGTTGCACTTGCAGAAGAATAATCATGTTTCAGGCAGTGTAGCTAAGACTCTCCGAGTTCAGATTAATTTGCTTTTGTTTTGTGTTTTGCTTGACCTCAGGTATGGAACTGACTAACAAAGACAAACCCTTTACAACACACCTTCAGGTTTTTTTTTTGGATCTGTCATGGCCTGTTAACCATGAAGTTCATATGAACACAAAAAACACTGGCCTTCCTAGGCACTCAATGTCAGCTACAGGTACTGAGCAGTAGGTATTTGGCAGGTTTAAGTTTTAAGGCTTGTGCTCTACTTCTAACCACTGAAGGGCCACTTCTGAGCTCTTACATGCCACCATCTCCCTACCACGTTGTGCCTCAAATGTCGCATGGTCTCAGATGTATTCTGGTCCCAGCCTCAGCATGCATCTCCCAAAGCTGGCCACTAAGGGAGTCATCCCCAAAACGCTGAGTCTGTGTTGAACCAGAAGATCATCTGAATGGAGAGTGCAAGGCTGAAGAGAAGGATGGACAGATCAGATAAGGAGTGGTACCCGAGAATGTCCTCAGTCAAGTCCAAATGTCATGAGCAGAGGACTGTGGGGAAAATGTCTGTAAAGGGAAGAGTAGTAGGGAAAAAGGTTGGGCTGGGAAGAGGAGGCCAGGGTGGCCATGAAGTCAGGATCACAGCCAGAGGGGGCATGACTGGCCAGACCAGGAGGAGAGATGCAGAAGATGTTTTTGAGGTGAGGTAAGCTGGCCCCAGAGTGACAGAACTATTGCAAAGCATGTCTACAGGCCTCCCACTGGCTCCTGAGTAGACTGAGTCAGACTCCAGAGGCTTTCATGATGCAGGAATGAAGTAGAAACTTTACTGTCCCTTCTGGTTTATGTCACAATGTTCTTGCAATTCTTGAAGTTCTAAGCATGCCCTGCCGAAGCTTTGGCTATTTCCCCATTGCACAGTGCCTGGAGTGGAGCAGGCTATGGTGATGTGACTATGGATGCATGGGTCAGTGCTCCTCAGCTGAGTTGCAGTGACCTCACGTAGCTTCTTGGAAATGCACAAAAAGCCCTGAAATGGTTCTGTGTGATGGTGTCAGGGTCTGGATTACCACGGCCAGGCTGATGAATAGTAATGGGATAAGCCAGGATAGCTCAGCCCCTGGGGTCAACTACCCACACCTTGGTCTGCTGAACTTGAGGATCGCCTCATGAAGCCATGTCATATAGCTGAAAGCTCATGGCCTTGATTTAAGAAATGTTGAGATTTGTAAATAGTTACCGTTTCTGGAAAAAAAAACCTGACCAAACAACAACAAAAAACCAACCCAACAACAAACCCAAAACATTCCAAACGAACAAAAATACAGGCTGCTGATCTCCAACACAGTTTCTAGCAAATAGACACCAGTAATAATTATCACAGCGCACAACCTTGCAGCCATTCTCTTCTCTGATAAAACTGTTAATCACATAGGCCTGAGTCAAGTGATGATTTTCAGAGTTTCTGTTGTTGGGTTTGGTCCTTCTCTCATCCAGAAGCCCCAGAGGAGGCTGAGGGAACATGCAGAAATCTATTAAATGTTAAATCAGGCCACTGAAGCAAATACAGAGGCCAGCATAATTCCTGCAGGTGTCAGATGGGTGTAGCTCTCTTTTCTTAATCACCAATTTTCTTTTTTTATTACTGTAACCTGGGCAGTGGTGAAAAGTTACATTGACCAACTCTGTATTGACAGCTAAGTGATCTTACATAGAAACTACTTTTTGCATTTTCTTGTGTTTGTTTTTAGTGTGCCTCATATAACTCTAGTAATGAGCAAGTGTCTTTTTTGCTGGCACAGAAAGAAAAGAGTACAGAGCAAGAACTGTTTAATCAGATGCTCTGAACTAACAATTAATGCAGTAAAAGCACCATCCAAGAAAATACAGAAATACCATAGGAACCACCTCAGAATGAAAAGAGGCTTGTTGTTACTTTCTTTCTTTCTTTCTTTTTAATATTTTTTTTCCTGTTGTAATATTCATTTTTAAAGTCTGATAGTTTGAAAGACACTTCAAAATACTCTTCAGTATTTTTAACACTATCAGAAAATATAAATCCTGATTTTCAGTCTCACTTCTACTGTTACAAATCCAGACCAATTTCACCAGAGTGAAGTTGCACCTAAGCAAAACCAATGTGAGACAAGAATCAGGCTCATAGTATCTTACCATGAAAAAGCTGGCTGCTTTTTCATTGTAGTTAGAAGAAACAGTGGACTGAGAAATAAACATCTATTGATTTTGGATGCATTCACCTTTGTAAAGTTCAACTTTGAGACGTTTTTTTAAAGGCCTGATTTTCAGAGGGCAGAAGAAAAATTTATTGGAAATCAGGCCTCTCTGAAGTATCCCACACCAGGAAGTGAAGCATCCAAAACCACCAGCATTTTTGAAAATGTTAGCCTTACGGCGCTAGGATCACTTTCTGAAACAGCTGCTTAAACAAAACTCCGGTAGGCCTCCACGGGAGTTTTGGCTAGGTAAGCATGGCAGGATCAGGCCCATCACTTGTCAGCACGTCAGTGCACTGGAGGTGCACTCAATGAAAAATAACAGTTTCCTATCGCAAAATAAAAATCTGGCCCTGCCCACATTTCCAGCACTGAGAATTTCCCCACTGAATTCAGTGCGAGCAGGGTCAGACTGTGAGAGAAGATTACTTATATTCTAGGGAAGTAGAAAGCAGTATCTCTCCTCTACTGGAGTTCAGCAGGAAACTTCATATATAACATTGGCAGAGTTACTGAAAGGCAAGTAATTAGATCAGTAACCCCATTTCAGTTGGTGTTACAGCTGCATCTTTTTCTTGTCAAGTTAGTTTCAGTTGCAGTTTGGGGAGATGAAGTTCACATACAATACTGTAATCTGGAAGATTTATATAAGGCAAAATTATCATTCATATGTTTTCTTGAAAGAATAATTAAGGTCCACTTTTGGTATTACCAATAAGCAGAAATGGCTGATGGATTTTTGTGACACTGCAAACTAAACTGAAAAGTTACTATAAAACGAAACTATGCAAACCTTTCAGGAAGGACTTATCTGAATTTTAGCAAATTAAAATAGTAAAATGATCTAAGTCTTCCCCTGAGAAATAAAAAATAGCATCTATAAAATAATGTTTAAATGTGATTTTTGTCTTAAAAAAAAGAAATGACATTTCTTTAAGGCTCTCATATCTGGCTGCTGTGAAATTCAGACTCCTATAAAATCCTAGGAAACTGATCAAGCCTGCCAGATATCCAAAGAAAATGTAAAAAGTGTTTTCATTATATATATTATATATATGTATAGATCAAATAAATATGAAAACATTTGTTCCATTTCCCACTTATCTCTCACTCTGCAATATTAAGGAGAAAAATAAAATAAAATCTCCAACCACTCCTCGAACCCCAGAGTGTACGTCTGATGGGAAAATAACCATGTGTTCCTCTTCCTGAAGAACTAGAAATCAAAGCAACCCAACTGCAAGGCAATGGAGGCATTCACTTCCAGTTCACAGTATTGCAGCTAGAAGTACAATGAGATCTAGGTAAGTGATGGAGCAGGAGCTGCCGGAGTGGGGAAGGAGAAGGTGTTCACATGACAATACAGCATTGACAGCGCTTTTTCTTTTGTGTACCTGGGGCAGCTTCCAAGGGCAGGCTCTCTTCCTTCCCCTCAGGAGAGGAGGGCTCTGTTGTGTCTGACAGGGGCCTGCCAGAGACCAGCTCAGCGGCGTTCCCGTCCATGGTGGAGATGTCTGTCACTGTCTTCTCTCTCAAAGACTTCTCATCGTCTTCATCGATCAGAACCAACTCTGCTTTGATGGTTTCATCATAGCCCAGCACTTTTTTCGTCTCCTCTTCATCGTCAATGCTCTGGTAGCCCATAAATATCATTGTCACTGGTTGATCTGCACTGGCCTCTGGAACTTCACCACCACGGGGTTTGTCTTGGGGCTGGGAATTCACAGCATGCCCTTTGTTTGGTTTGTGTACCATTTCCAGCTTTGCCTCCTTGAAGAGCATTTGCTCCTTCATATGGCTAAGGTTTCCATCAGCTACTGCATTTCTGTCTGACACAGTCATTATTTCATACCCTCCTTTTACATTTGATTGTCCAGCTTTTTGCATAAGTTCATCTACGTCCTTTGAGCTTAATTTATGTACTCCGTTTTCTACCACTGTGCCACCAGAGTGAACCTCATAGACTACCTTGGTACCATCATCATAGACTTTGAATCCTCTTTGATGGGCCTCATCTGGGCCAACAGGTGAAGCAGAGACAATCTTGGTCTCTCCTGTCTGTTTGTCTTTCTCCACATTAATTTCCATGGTGCACAAAGCTTGAATGAAAACAAGAAAGGAAGTGCATGTTACAACAAAAAAAGCCAGTGAATGGTTAATTGCCAAACAGACAAAGAAAACTATGGTGCCCCTTTTCCTGTCAGCTGCTTCTAAAGGGTCAAGTGCTCTACGTTAGAAGTGGAATGCAATGCTGTGAACAGAGATAGTTACTATTTTACAGCTTCTGTGTAGTTGGAGGCAAGACATACCTGTGTCAGATGGGATGTAGTCTTCCCAACTCACACTATGTGGAACTGCCTCTGGTCATTCAGGAGTGCCAAGAGCACTTAGGTTAGATGTACTTTAGACAAAGGGAAGTGACAGCATGCAGATTGGCCTCACTCTTTCCTTTCTGAACTTGCCTCAGAATTCAAAGATAAACTAATCTCCAGCAACCTCTTTACATTCTTTTCCTTTTCTGTCATCAAACTAACAGTTAGCTGGTAAGAAGTTTTGTTTGCTGCAAGTAACACCCAGACTTGATAAACACTTATACTTGCTTATCTCTTCCATCTATGGTATTCAAAACATTTTAGAGGTGTGAAGAACCAATTTTTTTAACCCTGTTCTACAAGTAGGAAAACAAAATCACATGGGAATGAGATAATTTTTCCTGTAGACTTGTGACAGGACAGATCTCTTCTTCCACATCAAGACTTCAACAGTGACCTCTGTTTGCAGGTTAATAGAATATATAAAATGGCCTTGAGGAGCTCCCTTCCTTCTTTGGATGAGCCCTAAGCATCGTCTCCAAAGGGGAAAGGTGAAGAAAAAAGTAACAATGAACCAATTTTCAAAGCACCATGAAACAATGGATAAAAATACGTGTGTGAGGGATGCTGTTTTAGAGTAGCAAATAAACTTTTCTAGCAGTTAAAAAAGACGCAGCAATAAGTCAAAAGTAGTTGAGACCACATAGCAGGAATAGTATTCATCACTCTAACCCTCATTTTGAGACATAATGGCATCTCACTGGACAGCTTTTCAAGGAGAAATGTGCAAAGGCTTCACAGATTTTCCAGAGGCAGAAGTGTTCATCTGTTCAAATATTTCTTGCATATAGATTAAGACATTCTTGAACAGACATTCACAGACACTTACGAACTACCACAAGCAATGAGAAGTGTTTGTGAAACTTATGATGACCGTTTTCACCAATGAACCTAAATAGCATAATCATGATTTTTCTTACCTGAGACACCAAAAACTGGTGTCTTGGCTTTCTTCCTGAATTTTTTTTCAAGTGAATATAGAATAATAATTGCCCAAGAGTCAGTGTAGCTTGATATGTTTGTATTCTAAACACCATTGCTATTAAAAATTAGACACAAAATGCATTCTTTCAGTCTTATTATTCTCATGGAGTAGAATATTTTTTAATGTATTCTCAAAATGGAATCTCTCACTGGCATAATGTAATTAATCATGTGGTGCATTATGAACCACTATATCTTTAGATGAAAAATTTAGATACTGTAGAATGGTTATAGCTGATAATATCCTAAATATTAGGGAGAATTTGGTCAACAAATTCCAGCACTGCATGGAACACTCTGTGCTAAAGATAGACCTGATTTAGAAAGTTCACAAGTGTGGTTCATGTCCTTGTGTATTTGGTGTTTGTCAAAATTTGCTTAAACATTTTCCACTGTCAACATTTTCTTTTTATCTACGATGACTTAGCAGTAGTGTTTTTGATATAACTTTTGTGCTTTATGACCTATTCTGGAGATCACATCAAAGCTACTTTTGCAAGTAAATGCATAAATATATCTGAAAGTCTTGGAAAGCTGTTCACTAGTGAAGCACGTTGCTACAGGAGAAATGAATAACAGAACTCTGTTTATCCACTGATGTGCACAATGCTAGATCTCTACAGGAAAATCTAGCAGTCCAGCTTGTCAACATAGCTGAAAACTGAACTAATGCAGATTTATAAAATGTCTTTATTCAGCTAGAACTTATTTACTGCAAAATGTGCTCTGTTAACACAATACAAAGCTGTCTGACAATAGAGTTGAAACTGAAAGCAGTACTTGAAGATGACAGCCTGTATTCATGGGTACAAGCCTTCTGTACAAGCTTTAATTAAAGTGTAACATGACACAGTGCTTCATGACAACAAGATCCCAATGTACATATGAAAAGAACTGGCTTCTGCCTATTGCTTTAAACAGTGGGACTCTGAGGCTATTCTTTTAAAAAAATCTTAATAGATTTTGAAAATATATTAAGATGGATGCTAACAGTCTACCCTTGTAGACTGTTAGCTAGACATGTGCTAGTGTCTTCTCATCACATAGAATACTCTTCCCAAGGAATATGTGAACAAGACTTCTTGGTCATCCAAAGAGTGAAAGAAATGTTTGCATTCTTGGTATTGACAAAATGGCACAAAACATACAGTGAAAAACTTGCTTTTCAGACAGATTAGGGTCAGCACTGGTGGAAGTGAAGCTTTTAGTACGGCTTGCAACAGGAACATTTTGTCTGAACAAAATGACATATCTGATAGCGGTCTACAGTGTCTCAGCTGCAAAAGCTGCTTTGTTATCCTTACAAACTCATTCTTCCTGATAACCACCTTTTCTTTTCTTATTCCTCTAGACAACTCTTAAGTACCCACCAGCAGTTTGGTTTGAGATAGGGAAAATGCTGTTTAGAGAAGAAGGCTCTTTAAAATAAGGAACACATGCAGCTTTTAACGGTCACACCAGTACATTTAGGACACGTACACAGTCTGAAAAATAAGTGTTACGAAACTCTCTGTATGGCTGCAAGCACAAAGCACATCATTATAATTCTCCCCACACTTTTTCTTGAGAAGATAGAAAGGTAGCAAAGTGGTATAAAATGACATTTAAGTCTGAAGCATGACTGGAGGCTTGTGAGTGCCTATATGTCTCATTCATCTTGAGGGGAGTCACTTCGGTACAATGGAGGAGGTAAAACCACGATCTGGATATTGTGTATTTTTCTAAGCAGAGATGGAAGGAACTAAATGTTTTCACAAAAAAATTGACACATTTCCTATGCTGCTTGTGTTTGGTCAATATATATTGTTTTGAGAGTGCTCTTTGCTGCCTAAAAAGCCTTGACTTATTTACAAAATATGTATCAAACGGCATTTCCTGGCATTTAAATGATATCGGGAGTCCAGACCAATTAAGGAAATATAACAAAGAAGGGTTCATGGCTACTGGATTGGTATTATAAAGCTTTGCTCCTTGAGACTTACCAGCTACTCTGCTTGCTCCGTCCCGCCCAGGAATTGGCTCTGCTGTTCGTGAATAGAGGGTTGGGAGTTCAGGGATCTGGGAGCAAATGTAATTTACTGCATCTGGTGTCAGAGAACAGGAAACAGTTAGATTTGTGCTACGAGCCCCAGTGGCTTCATTGCTTAGACAGCAGAGTGTTAAGTTGTCAGCCCTGACAATAGTTGCTGGAGCTTTGTATTAGATAATTGGATCAAAGCAAACAAAATGCAAAGTCACAGTCGTGTGATTGGTGTTCACTAAACTAGCTGAGGTAGGAGGGAATGGGTCCAGATGACTCAAACCTTGTGTAGGTTCAACACATAAAATTTTTTTGTCAGGAGGTTCTGGATTTATCAAGTCTGTGACCTTTAAATATAGCAAATGTTGGGGGGAAAGATGGGGTGGGCAAGGAGAAGAAGAAACCTGGAGTCATATCTAGCATAACAAACATCTCACATAGAGATATAAAAGCCTAAAAATGCTGTTGTTGGCTGAAAGGGATGAAAGGACAGTTCTTTTTGCATGGGTTGTTTGCATATTATAGAACTGCCAGTTGGCTCTTTGTTCTTAGAGATATTAATATAGCTAATAATGAAATAACATATAGGTAAAGTCTAGTAGGGTGCTCATTGTGCCCTGCAGCACTTATTAAGTTCTTGCCAGCTCTGTAGTGCCTCTGTTCATTATCAGTGTTCAAAAAAGTAGAGAACTTGCTGGAAGGCTGACTTGCTTACTGTTGTTTACCACAAGCTAAATATATTCTTTAGAAAAGACATTAAAGATGTTTTATAAACATTTACTGGGAGAAGTTTTATGACTGGGTTAAATATAACTTCCGCTAAGGTTCAGTGGCTGAATTAAAAGAAGAGCTCTGAGGAGAGATGTGCAAGTAACTAACTTTCAATTTGACTTCCAAAACAAAAGAAGCAGAAAAAAAATAAAATTACATTGTTTCATATCAGTTGGGAATTTTTTGAAATTGTGGAAAAGGTGGAATTTCTGTTCAAACATAAAATTCCATCTGGTCTGACACAGAAGATATGTTGTCCTCCAAGGATACGTTGCAGATACATTGTGAAATTAAGCTGCTGCGCCCTTGATATGACCTGGTTCACGTGTGAGGATAGGAGGTAGAATCCGCCTTCCTCAGTGTCTCTTGTTGTGAGCAGGTAAAATACAAAGAATTAGTGCAGACAGTGAATGTGAAATGGAGAAGGATGAGAGAAAATGAAGTGCCATGTCGGTGCCTACATCACTGCCACCATTTCTCTTGTGAATGGAGATATGTTCACTGTGTTCTTCCCTGTTGGCCAATACCCATCCCCCAAAATACCCAAGAAACATGTATTGTCCCTGATGGCACTGCCAATAAAAACAAGACATGCCACCTCTAACCCCAAACCTGCTCCTTTGAAGGACAGCTGTCCTGCTGTGAGTGGAACGGTTTTATGCCCTAATAGCCTGCAGTGGCCACTGGAGCTGCTTGGTATGATGAGGTAGTAATTGCAGTCCTAAAGAGGACAGTTCACCAGTGGAGCAATGTAAATGACTCAAGAAAGGTCCCTTCCAATCCAAACCATTCTGTGATTCTATGATCCTATGAAAGAGGCACCTGCTCTGTCTTTTCTGTTTCCTGTGTCACAATAGGATGAGGGAGAGGCACAGTGCAAATTCATTCAGGAAAGTCAGGAAGTTGTAACAGAAGTTCAGATGAATTTCAAAAAGCTCAGTCAGGGAAATACTGCTTTATTTCACACTTCAGTGGACAAATGGCAGTCTTGGCAACTGAGCCTTTATATTTTCAATGCACAATGTTTCCTCGAAGGTTCTTTTTTTAAATTTTTATTTTTAGCAATATGGCCTAGGAGAAATAATTGTTTAGGACACAGCTGACTGAACAGTGGCCAGTAACAGCTGCTATCTTTCGTAGGGTGTCTTGCCTCTGATAAGAAATTGGTACAATGCTCTCTGTTGTTATTCTGTGGAACATCACCAGCAAATGAATAGGCTAATATTGAAAACTGAAGTAATTTCTCAGAAGTAAGAAATGTTGAGACTGCTTCTTTGCCAGAACGAGAAGGCAATTTGTATTCTGGAAATGGCAGAATTTTAGTAATTATTTACCCCATCGAGTGTGATGCTGGAACAGCAGTTTCATTGCACACTCATCCAATGACTGGAGTGACAGACTTGTCTGTCCACGTACGGGTGTTGTCAGCACATTCCATCATTTAGCGCTGCTGTTGTCCAGCAGTAGGCCAAGCACTTCTCACTTTGATGCTTGCAACTCTATGGACTTTAGTAAGGTACTGGCTTTTTGGCCTCTTGTGTTAGGAGGCAATGTCTTTCAGTTGCTGGTAGCATTGACTCAGCTTAGAAACATATAATAAAGTACTTAAAACTGTTGTTCAAGGACTCCTGACAATCCCCAGTTACCAGAGAGTAGGAAAGTTATAGTTGGGGGGATATGTATCAGAGGGATATCAGAGGGACTGGGATATTTTGTTTGGTTCATTTTGGCTGTTTCTGTGACAGCTTCCCCCCACCCTACCCTGGATGAAAAGAGCTTATTTCCCTTTATTTCTCTGGCAACAAGGTCTAAAAACAATATGAGAGCAATTTTACAAGGAGCGGCTGAGATACAATTAGCATTTTGTTCACATGAGAAGTTAGACAGGTCATAAATTAAAGCATTTGAACTGACTCCATTCAATAGCTCAGTTTCAACCTTTGATGAGCTATTAATATCTCAGAATGCCATAAAACATGTCCTGTGGCTTTTCATACAACTTATAAGAAGCTGCATTTTAGGATTATGCCACTTCTCCATATTATCAGACTAATGAAGTGATTGAGAACACATATAGGGCCTGGTAATCTTTCAAGGGTGCTTACTCAGAACAAAACGTTTGGGGCTGCTCAAAGTAGCTCATGGTGAGCTCAATTTCCAAGAGCTTGATTTATTTTAAAAATGTCTAACTATGACAAACTGGGTGCCTGAGTTCTGCCATGCACACTGGCACCCAGGACAGGGCTGTTCCCCTGTGAAGCCATCTGGTTCTGCAGAGCACTATGGCAGGGTGAACAGAGATGATGAGCCCCCACCACGCTTGTAAGATCAGGAACACGGGTCTGAGCAGGTGGCTGTGCGTCAAACCAGATTGAAGCAGAGGAAGCTAGATGAGCTGCTAAGCCAGCAGCTGGGAATCAAACCATCCACATCAGGTTTTCAGAGCCATAAGGTTGTCAAATATATATTAACATACACAAGATTCAAACAGCTCATGCAAACTGTAGAGTTGCTGCAGCTGTGGCTTTTGCCTGTTCAGTGAAGTAGCAGACTGCAGTTTGCATTCTGATGGCTTAATGCTGCAGGGAATGAATTTATCCCAGGGCAAAGAGTCAACAGAGTCACGCTGGATCTTAATGGGGCTTTTAGTTTATGCATAGACTGAGTCACAAACATATGCACACATGGAGTGTGAGCACTCTCTTTTCTATTTGTTCACACTAGGCATGCAGCACAATGCTACAGAGTGCCTGGTTTTGCCTGTAGACACTGAAAGCAATAAATTACACCATCCCTAGTGATATCGCAGGCCTTGTTCAACTGGAGAGCTTCTCCTGTGGGCCTATGGCACCATAGGCTGGCAGAAGCTTGACTGCAGAGGATGGAACCACTGTCAGAGCCTTGGTTCCTGCTCAGCTTTATTTTGTGTAGCACTCTATGATGGCAAAATATATTTGTACCCTGGAAATGTGAGATTTGCGTTTATTGTGTCTGGATGACTTCAAGCTCATAGGTGGTCACTGCTAAAACAGTTTGTCGGGAAGGATACCGAGCCACTTGGTTGATCATCAGTGTTTACCACCTCTTCTCTTCCCTCATCTCCTTCTGTATTTCTCTGGGCTCTGAACTCTCTGCAGTTGTTTTTTTTTTACATAAGCAAAAGCTATGTCAACACCACATACATGGCACAGAAGCATGCAGAGGGATACATTGGAGAGGTAAATCACTTTCTACATTGTCACTACATTTACAATAAAGGGAAGCATGTATTCTGTGAACTAACATGAGATTTTTGAACTCAGTCTTCCAGGTATCAGTTGAATGATCTGCCAACATAGGTAGCAAATGGTGTATGTACTGACTCATGTATGTTTTTACAAAGCCTTGCTGTAAAATGCAATGGTTCCTATCATTTTCCTCTGCAACATGCATTATACAGTTGACAAATGAATGATCTGCCTAAATAAAGGAAGTTGTATGTGTATTTGAAATGTGGATAAATCTACGTTATTGAACTGTTCACAGCTAGCAATGCATATAACCTCTTCTTTCTGTGATCAGCTGCCAACACAGAGTCTGCTGTTGGGCAGCAGAAAACAGAGCTTTATCCACATAGACAGGTACAGCCACACCATGCCACCTGGCACAATGGCTCACAGCCCTGAACATTTCTAAAGCCTCAGAGTGCAGTCTGCTTCTTCACAAAACTGCCTAGAGGATGACCAGATACCAAGGGGATGAGATAAGGCAGGTAAACCAAGGCTTCAGAAGAGGTACCTACAAACTTATGTAAATCCCCTCCCTCCCCTGGTCACACATGGGTTCTGTGAGCAACCTGCTGCCATTTACATAATTTTACTGCTATCTGTTAGACCTGCAGACATCACAAGCTATTTTTGCTTCTGTCTCAGTCTGTGAAGGAATAATCTGCTGAGATCAGGCCAAATCTAAAGCATGGTGAGGTTGAACAAAGTACTGCACAAAGTACTGAACAAAGATGGATACGTTACAAGAAAAAGCTTTAGGGGAAACTATTGCCTCACATGTGCTAAGAGGAGTTTTGTTTGACTCAAGTTTTATTATATCACTCATGGAAAAGCAGACTGTGCCTTCCAGGAGTCCTGAAGGTTGCTGCATGTGTTAGGCGCTATGTTATGTGCTAATACCTGTAGGCACTGATTCCTGTTTAGGAAGCTTATCACTCTGCAGAGGTACAAAATATTTGCCGTTCTGGATATTTATTTACTTTGTGATAGACAACTTTAAAAGCTTCCAAAAAGAGAAAAAACAAATTCTCACAGAAGAGCATCCTACTGGGATTTTTTTTTTTTTTAAACTCCTGAAGCTAACCTGAAGACTGAATTACATTGTTAACAGAATTTAACATTTCTGAACTGTATCTTTGAGGTAAAAATAAAACCTCATAACCAGCTAATATTAATATCAATCAAAAGAATCTCCCTCCAGCAGAACTAAATCAACTCATGGGCTATATATTAACCTACACTTGTGTACCAGTGCTATAATATGTTAGGGTCATCCTACATGTTCCCCACCTATGCCTTAAGTAAGCCTGCAAATGACCTTGTCAGCAGCTGGAGGAACTACAATTTTGCATCATATCAGTTCGAAGTTGGGTGCTGGGAACCTGTGTCTGGAGTGCAGAATTATCTGCAAATGGATCAGTGTGCTGTCCTTCCTGGGTCCTGATGGTCCTGGAGGTGCACTGCATGAGTTTCTCTAGACTTTTTGCAACAAACGATATATTTTGTTCACTCAGACACCTCCATTTGAATACCAGTATTTAGACTACCACATATCTTGTCGCACTGAGCTCATAAACTAGGAATTATTGCATCCTCATTCACCTACGCAAGGCTTTCCTTCTGTGACAATAGTCACAGATAGAATGTCTTTCATCAGAGAAGTAATCTAATTTTAAACAAAAGCAGATTGTTGCTGTAAATTAGGAATAGTCCACATTGCATTTAGCAGTTTGTAAATAGTATGAGCTCATGAAGGGGGAGCATAGATCACTGAGCAAGTGAAAAGGAATCTGCACTGTTGGGCTGTCATGTTGTGGAAGAGGTCAGTAACTTGGAAGACATCTGGATGTCTTGATCAATGACTGTTTTAAGACATCCCTCATTTTATTTTCCCTAGTATGTACATAGCAGTAGCTGGAGTCTACCAAAGGAATGCTGCCCCACAGCAACAGTGACATTTGTGCTTGCACTACAGCAACACCAAAGAAAAAGGTAATGGCTCTAGCAGTAAATCAGAATCACGCAATGAATGGAAGAATTCTCACTCTGTAAACTTTTGTAACACAGCTATGTAACATTTGTTAAACTCAAAGATAAACAGTAGTAAAAAGGCACTTACCACCATCCTGGTGTGAGAAAGTCTGTGAAGAGAAAAAAGAAAGAAGACTGGTTAAAACTTTCTAGGGTTGCTTTTATGGTTCTTTGTCACTTTTAAATTGGTAACTGGGATTTTGGCTCCTCAGGTCTAGGTGCAGTTAGAAGCCAAGGAAGTGGGACATGGTTATAACAGAAAGGAAAACTTTTGCTGTTTTTCATAAGCAGCATCATTCAGAAGTGGCATTTATGTCAAATGATGCTATTTTTGGGTGCTACTGGGAGGGGGAAGCTTGAGATTCCTTCCAGGCATCCTGACATCTTTCATTGGGTTCCAAAAGCTCACATGGCCTCCATGCAGATAAGCTATGAGATAGTGTACTAAATCCCCTTCTTGAAAAGGCTGGAATGGGGAGGGGAAATCCAACTAGTCCAAACAAAAATAGATCTGACACCTCTGTATCTTTGCTGCTTTTGGTCATTCTGGTTTGAGATAAATGCCCTGCAACTGCCCTCAACCTTCCTGTAAATGCATGAATTATAGCTGCTATTTTGGAATAGCGTTAAGAGTCTCAGTTTCAGTCTATGTCCAAATGTGTGTTTTTTTTTTTTTTTTTTAATACCTTTTGCAAGTTGTCGAAGGACCTCTCAGTCTCCTTTAGTTTCTCCAAAATGATTTGTTCTTTGGCAGATATTTGAGATTCCTCACTTTCTAATTTCTGTATTTCTTGTTCCAACCTGTGGGAGACACACAGACATGCACATACACAGAAAAATAAAACTTATAAAAGCTATTTCAGTGAGATAAAGTCACCAAGGTAGTAATTAGAATTTCAAATGTCATAAGGAATACCTTTTATAATTGCTATTCACAATTGATTTACTAGCGTGTGAATGGACACAAACTATTTATAAAGCATACATTCAAGACAAAAAACATAATTTTCTTATTACAGACTTTTGCAAAAAAACTGCGGATTAACTAAAAGTACACCTTCATCCCAATTCCTTTAACATCTCTCAGACATGTACTTCCATTTAGAAACCAGAGTATTGAATATAACTGTAGAAATCAGTGATGATTAGAGGAATGCTGCTGCTAGTGCTGCTGTACTACAGACAATGAAGTGGAAATAGCTTTTGGAAGCTGGCAGACAACTAGTTGTATTAGGAGTTTTTTAGGAGCAAGTGCATCATCCAATTTCCTTAATAACTCTGGTTGGCTGGAGCTTTCTTCAAGGGTAGCTAAAAGCCTTGGATCTCCATCCATGCTTCCTACCATTACTGGATGGTACTGAGGACCCCAGGTGCTATACATAATAAAATACACAGAGAACAGTGTTACTCTTCTAGGCAGCAAACAGGCTTGCTGAACTTTGTGAGATCTAAGAACATTCACTTCTGAAGATGCAGTTCATCTTGATTTGGGATATTCTTTAACCACAAATACACAAGATCAGATTCTCCATTACTTTAACTTAAACCTGCTTTTATTGCCATGATTTATATCAATATTATGCAATTATATTCTTTCTATTTTTAAGCACATCCTTGTTCCTATTTTCTCAATTTTGGAAATAAATAAACAAAGGAACAAATTTTTGTCCTTCTCCATCCCTGTTCAGCATAGGGCTTCATTAATGCTTGTTCGATCAAAAGGCAGAGGGCAAGAAGAAAGTGACTGTGCACATTGAGCTGGGAGGCAGGGAAGGATTACTCCTTTTAGGACCTCAACAGCTTGGGTTGCTTACAAAATTCATGTGCCCAAATGTAAATATCGTTAGAAACTGCAGTCCCAATCCACCTAATGTTTTCTCCAAGTTAACATAAAATGTTGAAAAATGGAAATATTTCTTTCTAGTGAGATAGAGAAAGTTGGTACAGGGAATACTGCAGAGAGAAAGTTTTCAAAAGTACTCTTTCATCTCAATTTTCCTTCCCAGGAAATATTTTTAAATTGAAGTGAAAAATCATTTGTCATCAAGGTCAGAGATTGCCATGCTCCTACTTAATGAATTTAGAAGTCAACAGAAAAGTGGTTTCATTTTCTTCCGTGTCCCTCGGGGTGGTTAGTAGAACCATGCACATTTATACCTTGCTGACAAAGACATTTGAATTATTATGTTCTGACGAAATTATGTCGTGTAGCTGGGTGAGTGGGGTTTTGGTAGTGTGTCTCTTTTCTTCCCACGTGAATTACTCAGCAGCATGTTCGGGATACATATTGTGCAGCCTGGTGCATGTTGCTAGACACATGACCCAGGAAGAGACTGGAAAATGGCAGTGCACAGGAGTCAGCAACAACAAAATTCACGTGAAAAATTCTTTCAAATGAGCTACACATGGGTTCGTCTGTTATGACAATGAAAACACTGAGGGCACATGTGCTATAAGGCAACTCACTTGGTGTGAGTAACGCTGCAAATGTTTGTATACTCCTTGCAATCAGAGGTGATCATAAATGCAGATTTTGTGCACTGGCTCAAAGCTGTGAAAGGAATTGCTTGCCATTGTGTGGATTTATAATTTCTTACTTTCTGGATATCTGCTGTTTTTTTCTTTTTTTTTTTTTTTCCCCCACTTGTATGTGTTCCTCTTAACCTTCACTCCCAGTCCACTTCCATAGTTTCTGCTGCATTCATGCCAGACAACTGTTGCCACTAAAAAAAATTTGGACAGATATATCAGATTTTCCTATTCTGGAAACTTTTTCTTCTTCTTCTTTTTTTTTTTTTTAACCTTCTAGAATCAGTAATATCAGCAACGTGCTGAAGAGGAAAGGAATTGATACAGAGCTGCCAGCATTAAAGTAGGGCTCTTAGGGACAGAGATCCTAGAATGCTTACAACCTTGTGCTGTAAGTCCACATTGCTCTTCTTCCACTGAAATCATTGCAGGCAGGCTAAGAACTTTAAGGCATTACTGAGACTGGATCTAGTCCTGCAGTCGAAATACTGGATCCCTAGCTGCAGCAGGAGAAATACGGATCATTCAGTTGTGTTTAGCTAGAATGCACTCTGTTATACAGCACAAGGATCATTTACCAAGCATTATTATCCACAAGAGATTACTTTATTCCTTGTCACTAAAGTTTACAACTGTACTCTCTATGATTGAAAGCCGAGGAAATGCTAATGGTATATGTGAGGTAACAGGACCACTCTGCACAGAATGCTGTTTCAGTGTGAGCTGTTGTATACATAAACCAGCAAATCATATAAGTACCAGAGACCTCACTGGAAAATACATCTTCTTCAGTAGGCCTACCATCTTTGCGCTTCTTACACTGCAGCAGTACAAAAATTAAAGTCACAATACAAACCGAAGGTGGTTTTGTGTCCTTTTTTTTTTTTTTTTCTGTTGTATCATACTGCCAAATTTTCTGAGTGACCAGGATTTCTGCCAGCTATTTTGGTAACAAAATACAAAAGGCAAACGTAAATTGAGCCTGAGAAACAGGCACTAATAGCACATTTGTTTCAGGCAACATGTTGTATAATGGTCTACACATCAATAAATCCATCAAAGTACATGTGCACGCACACGCATATACAAAGTCCTTACATTCTTCCTGTGTAAGCCTTCTAAATATTCAATAATGTCCCTTTCTTCTAGCCCAGTTTAAAGAGGATGTGTTTTAATTGTCATTTGACACCTGGTAAGGAAACCCTCTAATTCCTTTCTTCCTGGCTCCTTAGCAGACTTCAGGCTAGAGTTCGAATGACAGCCACGACAATAAAGCCATCAAATAAACAACTGCAGTATCTGGAATGCTGTAGGGAATGCACACAGAGGGAAATGGAGCTCAAGACTGTTTTGAAGTGGTGTAAAACAGCCTGTTAGCCTAGCTGCTTCTCAGTACAAGTAGTTATCTGATCTCCAGGATCTGCTGAACTGTTGCCATAAGGATTAAAAAAAAACAGGTGATGAATTCAGGAGTTTCTTTGTCATGGGCAGGTCTTTACAGTGGGCGTACACCGAGTCCCACTTCCCTTAACATCATAGGAACAAAGAGGGGAGATTTCGTCACTCAGAAATCCAACTGGGCCTTGGGCTTTCTGTACCTCAGCTTCCTTTGGTGGACATCTGCCATAAGCACTTGAGGATACAAGAGCATTTTCAGTGGTGTGATTTCCTCGGCTGCAAGGGATGTTTCTCTTGCCACATCTCAGCTCCAAATTTGTGTCCCAGGAGGTGGAGACAGGAAAGTGGTTATCTATCCAGCCCTGTCGGGTAATTCCCAGCAGGGCCATCAAGAGCTCTGTTTTGGTCATGCTCTCCTGGAAGCATGTAACCTGAAGGCACAAGGAAATCCAGCATATTTCAAGGGTTCCTGTGTATCCTGACTTGGCGTCCAGGAGGCTGGGGAAAAGGTGCCTGTTGAAAGTGGTCCAGACTGAGTTATGAAAACCTGATAGTGTCCCATATGATGCTTGGGCTCAGCACTGAGAAGAATGCTCATGAAAATCAGGTAATCTCCTTGGTCATTTTTACGGTGACGTCCTACCACAAAGGGGAGAAAGCCATGAACAGAAGATGTTTGGGGATTCTGTCTCTTGGCCATCATTTTTCTGCCATCTGTGGGTACTCTCACTCATTGGTTGGTAAGATTACAGAAACAATAATCCGGGTCAGATGGGAGACTTCTAGAGGCCTCCAAGCAAGGTTAGTTATGAGATCATACCAGGATGCTCAGCACTTTGTTCAGTGAAGGCTTGATATCCTCTAAGGCTTTGGGGAAAAGAAAGTATTTTCAAGGCTGCTGCTAGGCTTTCTCTTTCAAAATCTGTAAGTGTCAGATAAGATGCCCTGTGGAATTCAGAGCATAACTGCTCAGTTCTGCAGGGGAAGAGGGTGCATCAGGTGTCTGCAGGAAATCTGATTGTCATGTTTGATAGAATTTGAGCCTGTGTCAGCAGGGTGGGATATTCTGAGAGAGCAGGAATGATGGGATGACACCTCTTGCGGGGATGCTGGGACCAGAGATCAAAGGAACTTTTGGAGAGCACAGAAATATTTTTAGTTCAGATGACAGAAAGGGAAATTAAGAGGGGAGAGCTAAGAGATGAAGAGAAAAGAGATGGTTGGTACTGTGGTATATGTAAATGTGCATTTATGTTGAAAACAATGAATCAGGCCTTTGTCTTCCTCTTTGCTGAAAGATACATGTGCTTTGCCCTGACCCCAGCAGAGACCCTGAAGAGGGTTCTCAGTGTGCTCACACAGTTGATGCACAGCCTTGCTCTTTGCAACAAGGACACACAAATCTTAAGGAGAGCCATGCCAGAAGACAACACAGCCTCCTCTGTCCAGGAGGACACTAACTCTGGCACACACATGCTTTCTGGAGATACCTCATTTGGGAGAAAGCTCAGCAGTATTTTTTTTCTAGGTAGGACTGTAAAGCGTCATAAGCAGGGAGAACAGCCACAGGTTTAAAGACCAGTTCTTTAGCCTGTTTTAGCTCTGTGCCATTTCTGCAGTGAAGACAGATGCATAATAGAAATTATGTCTGTGGCATACATACTGATGTGTCAGTAGAAAAATGAACATTCATCTGCATGAATAAGGAAAATATACAAAGGAAAACAGGAAAGACTTAATCAGAATAAACAGTGAAAGGGAAAAGGTGAAGGATGTGTATGCAAAGTGAGGAATGGCTCACTGTGAGTATTTTACCATTGTTTAACTGACACTCTAAATTAACCTAGTACAAAAGGCACGAAGGAGTAATGGATCTGGACACTAGTAATTAGTACCAGGTTTCTCAGAGGTGAAAATTTAACTGATATTAAAAAGGTAGACTCACAAGCAGAGAGCTCTTACCAGCCTCTCTGATAATTACTACACAGAAAGTTAAGTATAAAATTTAAGGAGAGCTCCTTTGACATTTGTAGGGGTGAATTTGATCTCTGTATGGGCTCAGTGTCTGTCTCATGCATTTAGCCTTCATGAAGCTTTTGACCAGAGAGCAATACCAGAAAGTGTTTCTTCTCTTATGGGCAACTCAAACTTAAATTGCAGTGTCCATCTTTGAGCACAGAGCCAAGAGCCTTTTCCTGCAGTGCAACTGAGTACTGGCTAAAATATTTCAACCTGTGGACCCCTCATTCCTATTACTCAGTATGGGCAGCAGGGTAGCCAGCACCTGTATCAACTGCCATATCTCAGCAACATAGCTGTAAAGCAAAATGCCATTTACTTACATTCTTCACCATGAACTGTGCTCTTACTGCTATAGGGAAGCAGAGAATCACCTAGCTTAGTTTCTACATTGGCTTAGTTTTCTTAGCAAACACTGGCAGTTATGCCAAACCCAGGTGAAGCATCTGTAGGTATCTCTATGTATCTACACATAAACTGTGCTGGTGGTGAAAAACTGCCTGATTTTCAGGTCGGAAGCAGCGTCTGAAATGTGACTCTGAGTAATTCAATGCCTCTTAGTTTAGTCTTTCTGCAGAGCTCATCCTGTTTGAAAAGCGAATCCTCAAAGAGGATATCTAGCAGTGTGCATGTTATGATTTCCAGAAGGGTATTGTTTGCAGAGCGTGACTGATAATCAAGAGCAGCAAAATTAATTAGCATTTTTGAAAAGGCAAAGCCTATGTGATTGGAAAGACTGGGAACGCATTATCACTAATCAGTGCCTGTAAATGAGATTTAGGCATGAAGTTGCATGAGTTGCTCTGTATCTATCTATCTGTGTCTTCCCGAGCGAATAGGAAGTTCCTCTCATTTAGCAGAAGTTGAAACCCAATGTCATTTGGAGAACTTGGTAAGAAAGGAAATACACTGTATGACGCCATTGGCTGTTTACAATAGATATGTACGTGCACAAAATGGGAGATGTATATTGATATTTTGCATCTGCCTGATTTAGGACCATGGTAATCCCTGCTGGGTTAGCCAAAACAAGAGCAAGTCAAGAATATATTGGCCATAGGATCTCTTGAACTAAACATGGTCAGCTACAAAAACCAAATGTATTTCTCCAGAGTTAGTTAGTAAACTGTTATTTGCTTCAGATGTAGAAGGCCTTCTGGACAGCTTACAAATGCTTTGACCTGGAATTGCCAAAGCTGTGCAACCAAGTCCTTTCCATGCCAAAGCAACACCCTGCTAGTGTACTAATCATTGTATCTGCGGTGAGATTTCCACCAGTTGGAGCTACTTTCTCTCTGTTTTAGAAGCATGTCAACACATGTGCTTCCCCTCCTCCCAAAGCCCAGACACAAGCAGCACACACCTAGAGACTAGGAAAGCAGCAAAGCAGGCTGACACGTTGCAGCTAGCCACATGAAAATTCATTTTGGCTTAGAAACTTATGTCAGCAGTTCAGCTGTACAGTGGACTGTGTTATTTATAGCTTGGGAGAAGTCCAAGGAATGAAGGGAGAGCAACTGAGGAATGACTTTAGAGTGCTCATCCTCTGTAGTGCAGCAGTGCTGGCTGCTACAGTTCTACCCAGGGCTTGGGTGGATGCACAACTCACATGCAGGCATGATTTTATGCATCTTTACCTGCAGCTGCTATGGAAGGAGGTTGTTTTTGCTCTACTCTTACACATACAGTGTCCTGAGGATACACACAGTTACTTCACAGCATTAACAGGGAAGGCAGCAAGCCTAGGAAAGGGTGCAGGTTTTATCTTCCAGCAACCTCCAGGCTGTCCACACCAGAAACTTCAGATAGATGCTGGCTATTTATATTTTGTCCATATTGAAACTTACTGATGCTTCTACAGGCTCTGCACTAGGAATGCAATAAACTTCTGCAAGCTTGGAGCTCAAGCAATGCTCCATGAAAAAGCAAAATATCTTGGGTCAATAGCAGCCTGTACACTTCTCTGGGGAGACTCCTTCCCTCTTATCCTCTGGGGAGATCAGGTGCCTCCTGCCAAGTAGTTTTGATCTCACCATCAGAAGAACTGCTCTTTCCTTAAACTTGGTGAGTTTGCTGGTGGCAGCTGAAAGGCTGAGGTACCCTTACCTTGTGTTTGGGATTTAACTGCATTTCTGTCAGAAACTCACCACACTGGGTCAAACACTCTCAAAATCAGAAGTGTAGCTGAGTAACCAGGGAGTTGAAAAATATTACAGCCAGCACGGGGCTGATGATGCAGTTTTATGTAAATACAGTACTGAAGAAGATAGGCAAACAAGCTCTAAACCAGACCCATCCTCTCCTCATCCTTTCCTTGTCTCTCACTTTTTCCTCTACTACCCTCCTCTTCCTACCACTTGTGCAGTCCTCACTCCTGTTCCTGGTGGACCCCATCCCTCACTATCCATGCCCCATGCACATCCTTCCCAATCCTCCTGGTATCTCCTGCTTTCTGGAACTTCCCTGCTCCTCACAGTCTCTCAGACTCCATTGGTTATTTCTTCAATTATAACACCTCACTTCCTATTAAAATATTACTTCCTTATCATTCCTTATCATTCTTTCTCCTTGCCTCTCCTCTCTCCCTTACATAAGGCAAATACATTCATGTATGACCAGACAACCAGTGCTCCTATCTGCTGGCTGGCTTTCTTGATGCCTTCGCTAAAAGTCACTCTCCTCAGGAAAGAGATCTTTGGAGCACAGGGCATCACGTCTCATTTGTGACAAAAAAAAAACTCTTCCAGTTTCTAGGATGAAGGTCTGTAGTCTACAAAAGCTTGTATCTCTAGAAGTTAAAGAACGGGAAAATTCTAAATGAGTACTGCAGTTGATGAGAACAACCACAGTTTAAGTCCATGTATGATCACACGGTCAAGTGTAGTAATTATTGCACTTAAGAACACCTATGTGTATACACAATATAACATGATTTGTAACATGTTGTAAAGTAACACGTATTATGGTTTGTAAAATATGTTATACAGCTGTAATTCCCAACAAATTATCTTTCCCCTTCTGTTGCATTCTGCTTGCTACTGTTTTTTCCCTACTGTGAAGTGCAATTTCCTTTGAACTGCATTTTTCTTGCTCAGTTTATAATGACAATTCTTTTCTTTTGTCTTGGGCCAAAGATTGTGCTTTTACTTTTCATTTGTTTGTTTTCTTTTGTTTTTACTCTTAAGGACATAAATATTTCTGATGTAAATATTTTTCTTCCTCTACCTATTGCTTAGATTGTATGAAGTGGATACGAACACAACATGGTGGTGATTACATCATTACTTGTTTGCTCTTCTGCAGTGCCAGTGTTCATATGACTCTTAGGAACTCTAAATCTTTTTTCTGTCGATAAATGGGATAATGGTACATAATTCTACAATGTGAAATAAAAATATCATGGATAATTCTAACTTTCTGCACTGACAAGGTTCTGAAGTTCTTTTATAGCAGGAAGAAGTACTCTAAAGTTTCACTGTAGGATTCTTCACACATGTTCTACTTTTGAAGAAAGAATTTGAAATGGTGTACTGAACTCCATTGTAATATCTCTGCTCCGACTGTTTGCACATTATATCTGTCTAAACACCATCACTGACAAGCAGTGTTACCAACCTACTCTAACACCCATTCAACTGACAGAGGTTTAAAGAGAGTGTATGCTGGTTATTAATATACATGTTGTATTTATAGCAGTCCAAGCATAACCAGGGGTACTTGAGAGAACATCTTAAAATGCTGTAATCCATGGATTTGCCTTTATGTATATATATTTGCCTTTATATATATATATATGCAGGTACATGAAGAGTAATTGAAAGACAAGATCCTTTTTACATAGGTTGCCCTTTTTTTCTCTTACTGATACTTCCTGTCATTCTTTGAATTCCTCATTTTCCTCCACACCAAACTCCACTGCCTCCTCTATGAGAGACTGTGCTCACAGTCATGGCAGCTCATTCCTTACTGCACACAAACCAGGATTTCACTCTTTGTGTGTTTCCCATCTGGGATGTTTTCAATCCCTCCCCGTCCCCAGGGAGCAAATGCAGTTAAGTCCTTTGTGTGGCAATCTGATCATCTCTGAAAGCCTGCACTGTTTGTTGAAAGAGCAGTGTTCTCAAAAAACCAAGCAAAGGCTGGAGTTGTCTGTTTTAGCTCTGCTGTAACCTCTGTAAATCACCGCGTCTGACTCCATTTCTCCATCTTGATCCAATACACTTTCCAGTATGGTCCAATCACACATCAGACTGTACTTCTCACAGGAGGGTATGCTATTTGGTACTATTATTATTTGTGGATATTATGTATTATGGATACTCACAGTACATGTGATGTTCCTGGGATCTTGGTTTGACTTGAGTCATGTGTACTTCTAATGACTGCATGGACTTTGTAGTGAATTTCAGGTGCAGACAACAGTTTATTTGTCCTCTTTCTTTATGAATAGTCTGCAGCGGTTGCTTAAAATGTGCTGTTGCAAGGAAGATGGTGTCAATAAGCCTATTTGTTGGCTTTGTAAGGCTGTGCTGCCCAGCAATCAGTGGTGTGACCTAAGGCACACCGTGCCATTTGATGGAATGTAGTCAACAAATATGTGTCTGAGAACAATTCAGAAATTGAAAATGAGCCTCAGAAAATTCAGGCTATTACACTGAAAATGTGCAAGCCCAAGCAGGTATTATAATTGGTGTGATGACACCTTCCTTGTGACTTGGCTGGTGCGTGGCTGTTAAAGCACCACAGTTTTACTATGATGGAAAACTGAAGCTTACAGGGATCCCATTTGCTTCCCTCTGACCTTTCTTACCCAACCTTTCCTTGCCTTTTGGGTTGTGGTTTAGACTGCCTGAACCTGAACCTGTGAGGCCCTCAGAAGCCCCTGAGCAGAACTAGGGGTACGTGCAGCTTGGCAGTCAGTATGCTTTGGGCAGTGAGCTTTATTAAGTTCCTTTTAAAGGTCCCAATATCAAGAGCCCCTCACAAATATAAAAATACATTCCCCTACATGTCTGCCAAGAACTGCTTGGACAGCGGGGACAGAAACCGAGCAGCAGGGCAGGAAGGGGAACACCCAGTAGGAACTGCTGCTTGTTTTGTTTGTTTCTTGTTGCAAACAGTTTCTTGGACTCAAGCATCACAAATTTGTCCTCTGCTGCCATTCTCTTACAGGATCTCACAGTCCATTTTTCTAGGAAAAAGGCTGGTGCAAGGTGGAGTGTGTTCTCTGGGAATGGACAGGCTGTCCTGCATTGCCACTCTCCACCAGCATGAACAAGCAATAAGCCAAAATCCTACTGTCCTGACCCCATTTCATGGGTCTAATCTACATTAAAGCTCTTGTGTTCTGTTCATTTATTTGTTTGTTCTTGGTGATAAGTCTCCCTGTGCTCCCAGAAAGCATCAGAACAAATGCAACTTCAATGGAGAGTGGTTTCACCCTGGTGAGACAACTCCAGGGTTATCCGAACTGCTCCAGCTGAGGCAAATCAAGCCAATCAGGAAGCCCCCAGAAATGTGGGCTGTGTTCAGATTGTTGTTTCCACCCTGAGACATTTCCTGCTATTGTTCTTACCATTTTCTCTGAGTGTCCATGGGACTGTTGGGTGGTACTGTTACTGCCGGTAAGGCATTTTGGGGAGATCTTATGTCCTTGCAGCCACAGAGAGAACTCTGTGTTGTTCTCCTCATAAATTCCCAGGACATGTTTCCGGCCCACAAGTGCAAGGAAGGTGGGGCTGCAGCGATAACTGGATCTTGGTTAGCAAAGGAAAGTGTTTTTTGCCACTGGCTGTGCTCAGCTAGGCAAGAATGAAATCATGTGCTAAAATGATGAATGAATTTCAGTTCAAGGAATTGCTTACCACCCTAGGACAAGCAGAGGAAGCAAGTCAACAGCATCCTGGGATTGAGTGAAAGCTGATGAAATTCTGAACATGTTCTGGAAATGCATTAGTTTCAACTACCATAATTTTATCTCTGTCATACAGACCCTGGTTTTCTCTTCTCAGGAGTACAGAATGTCTTCTACATTTGCCCTACCCACTCCCAGTGTCCATATCTCATTTCAGTAATTGTCTTCCTTCCATCAGAAGCATCTCATTAGTTGTTATTGCACTAGGTGAGACTGAGAAGAGTGGGGGGAGAGAGCTGGAGGCCACACCAAATGAGCTCCTAAATCCCCAGTACCTGTTTATGTAATCCTGAACATATCTGGAGGCATTTTGTCCTTTGATTTTCATACATACATACATAGTATTTCATAGTATTATAATTTCCCATGCTGTGTAAAGTCTACAAGACCAAATTTTTGCTTGGAAAGCATCTTATGAATAAAGAAAGGAGTGCAGAGAAGAGCTGTGAGATTGCACATGACTTCCCCTTACAGCTCTTTATTCCATGTTACCTAGTATCAGCCGCACATGAGCCATGCTATCTGATCACTCAGTGCTGAAGAAAGGCGAGTGAGTTTAACAATGTGGTAATGTCCCTTTTATTTTTCTTGATGGCTCAGAAGTCCCCCTTGCTGTCTCATGGAAAGTTGGAACAAGGCACGATTTTAATTGTGGGAAGCTGAAAAGTTTGTCTTCACTTTGCACAGAATGCTTGTGGTAAGAGTCAGCTGACAGCTTCCTGCCTGCATGGGTCTTAGCTGGGTGAAATTTTTGACCTCTGGACTTCCCAGGAGCCACAGAAGTTCCAAGTCAGGATAAGCAAACATCTGGGCTGATTCAAATCAGGGTCTGAAAAAGAGCCAACAGAGCACCTGCAGCACAGGATGAGCTAGAAAAAGGGATTATTTTCCTTTGTGGAAGAACCTTTGAAAGTATGTCAGGGTCTACGTTTTGATGGTTGGCCCATAGGTGGTTACAAGGCATAGCAGAGAGAGAGCATGGGACTGCCTTTCTGGGAGTAAACGAGGAAGAGAACCTCCAGAACATTTAGCAGTGTGGATAACCCCTACTGTCTCATACATTTCTTTCTACTCTGTTCATTATTCTTTCTGCAACAGCTGAGGAAAACCAAGTGCAGCCTGTGGGCTACTGGCTACAATCCTAGGATGTCTGGATGGTAGTGAGGAACTGCCTTGCTTTGTTTTGTTTTAGTGGATGCCATGACTACACAAAACACCCTTACACTTTGTTGTCAGAATAACTGTGATGCCTGAAAGGAATAGAGTAGGAAGAGGAGCTGGTCCATGTCACATCTCTGGAAATTCCTGTTATGTGACCAGGAAAAGGGATTGGAATTTTGTAGGACTTTCCAAAAACCTCAAGGATTTTCTTTAGGGATTTTTGAGTTTCACAGGTTTTTAATACCCAGGATCTTGATCTTCAGCTGAAACTCAGTAAGCCTGTGAATATGGTTGACTTTACCCACATGATTCACACCCCCCTTTGCCTTTCTATGCCCACTTTATTTTTGCATTGGTATTTGAACTATTTATTCAAGTAAGATAACTTTTTGTAAGAATGGGCAGTAATGAATTTGATAGCATTGTGAAAGCCTGCTCAGGTTTATAGAACTAACAGAACATTTTTATTTGCTTAGTCTAAAATTTCACAGCAATATAAGACCTAAGGGAAAGATGTCATAGATGGGCAAATTAATAAAAAGGCTATGTTTCATTTCCAAGTTGTTTCACTTAGATAAGTGCATTCACCCTAATAAATAAATATATGAAGTTAACATAAGTTTCTGGTAACAAGATCCAATTTTTGTTAACAGGTTCCAAAACATGCAGATAGGCACCTTTGTGGATTGACAAAAATAAAAACACCTGAGAAATTATAGAGATGCTTTTGAAAACGGGATGAAGATCTTCTGACGTTTTGTCTCCTGTGATTTTTCATGACTGAGGAACAGTCGTGAAAATTTACTTTTCAGTGGAGCTTTATGTATGTGTAATGACATTAAACTGCAGAAGATAGCACAGAAGTAAAAATATAGCCCCGGTCCTTTGGAATGGGCTGACAAAAAACAAAACTAAATTAAATTCAATTGCCTTAAAAATGCCTTAATTCAAAAAAGGCATTGAAGCTGACAACAGCAACAGTGTTCAAGGAGCTTGAATGGCACCAGTTGCACTACCATGACCAATAGATGAGGGTAGTTGGAACTGCAGACTGCTGAGAGAGCTGGCCAAGGGGTTGGCAAATTCGTCACCGAGTGCCAGATGGACACCACCAACTGTCTAAATGCTTCCTCCCTCATTTGAAGTTGGCCTCATTTCTCCCTGGCTCTGTCTGCAGTTCTCAATTCTGCTGTTGGCAGCCCCCATGGCACTCACCCTGCAGCCCACACACAAGCTCCCATCAGCATGATGCTCCCTGTAGGAGCTGTAGGGTCTACAGTCATGTCCTACTCTATGCAAATTTCTTATTAGTGGAGTGAAACACCCACAGCACCATTTATTTCCACCCTTCTTTACTGTTCTGTTTCATTTTGTTTTTGTAATACTCATGGCAGCTGTTGTGACCAGTCACAAAGAAGTATTTTGTGATGTTGGTACAAAGCTGCTGGTATTTGCCATCTTGCACTATGCAAACCCTGGTAAGCATGAGCAGGCTAAAGATGCAGCTTTGTGTTCACACCAGCTGTGTCTGTAAGCCTCTCTGGCTTCTTGCCAGGAGTCCAGACCCAAAGTGAGTGCTTTTGTGGCCTTCTGGCCGTGGAGCTGCTCTGGCCCCTGCTCACTGCCTACTTAATTCCTCCTGCTATGTGGCTGACACAAGCAAAATAAAGATCCAAATGTCCTCATACAGAAATTGTTTTACTCATGTCTGTCTTCTTCTCTGGAATACCCTCTTTGGGAAGTACCCAAGCCTTCAAGCCGTTAAGTCCTTGAAAAGTTCAATTTCTGTGACACAAAGGAATCTGGGAACAAATTCATGCTGATCTCCAAAGAATTGGGTGTGGATTGACTGTGGAAGGACCCCCCATAATTTAGATATGGCTCAGGCTAATTGTAAGTGATATGGAGTTTGAATCTAAAGATGAGAGAAACATATTCTTGCCTTGGAAAAACTGGTCATGCAGCAATTGCAGGGGTGAAGGCTCATCCCAGGAGATGCTTGCCGTAACACACAGGGCTCAGTGGCAGTAGTAAGGTGGCCCGTAACCATGTCTTGCCTGGCCCATGGTGAGCTTATGCACTCGTTGGGTGATCTCCTGCTTCCTGCAGTCACAGTAAATACCTACCTAGCAGAAGTGCTTGTAAAAGCCGTGGCCAGGGGCCCATGAAAATAACACAAGGATGTGCAGCTTCTTAATCAAGACTGCCAAATGCCCACCACTTCCCACAGAGCCCAGGGCTATTTTCACTTTTCTCATTTCCCCTTCACCCTCCCTCACACCACACTCCTTTGCTGAGCCTTGAATCTTCATGTTGCATGTCACTGTGCAGAAGTGCTTGTTTAGCAATTTTGTCACCTAATAAAGGAACACAGCAAACCTTCAGACAAACACTCTGTGGACATGGAAAGTGTTGCAGAATTGTTGCAGAATGTCTCTTTCTGCTGCCCTGCTGCCTTGACAGTCAGAGACGATCACCCCGCGTACAGACATCAGCTGCCCGGGGGACAGAAACAGATCCGCCACAGCAGAAAGGAAATAATGAAAAGGAAATAATAAAAATCCCTACTGCCGCCTGTGCAAGCAGATTTTATAAGATGGGATCCAGATTCCTGCGTGATGAATTTCCATGCAGTGCATGGGGCCCTCTAGTGAGCTCGGGCATGATGACAACCACTAGGAAGGAGCTCTTATCGCCTTCTCGGTTGCATGCCCTGAAGATGAGACTTCACATACTAGCTTCCATCCAGGTACGTGGGTTATGAGACCAGCAATACCCATCATAGTAGCTTTTTGTGACTGCTCTTGGATTCTTTATGACCAAGCTGTTTCATGCCCGTGGCCGACTCTGAAATTTACAGCCAGTGGCATGACATTTGGGTACTACTACGCTTTTTCAGCCCTGGGGAATGTGGGCATAGGATGGTATCTGGGCCTTTCAGACATCAGTACACGACTCCTGACTCTCCAGTGACACTTTCAACTTTAAACACAGACACTAGTGTTTTCAGGAAAGTTTGTCTGCTGCTTCGGGATACCTCAGGAAATCTGAGGGGAACCTCATTTGATGAACATCAGTTTAATCCCATTGAACACTGGGAGCCAGGGACCACACAGTACTCTAGCTTTACTTTCATCAAAACAAATACATTCACTTCCTCTCTTGGATGTTTATTTGACCTGCCCCGGGGGAAGACTTTGTGTCCACCAGCCACCCACAGAACAGCTGTAAATCCTGAGATTGGTAATTGCAGTAATGACAGACTGCTTTGCATTCTCCTGAACTGTCACTGAAGCCTTGACCTGCAAACGTTAGGGTACCAAATTAACTCTCAGCGTGCCATTATTAGTCCCTGCGAATACAAGCATGCACATCTGGAAACATGTGCAATTTCAATATATGTCTGTATGTGTTTATGCTATGGGCAGGGTAAACAAAATATAATTAGCTCTGCTATCCTTCAGCCTAGTAAAAACAGAATGGTCATTGCTCGTATTTGGTTTTGCAGTAGCTTTGCAAGCTGCTAGGACTAGTCAGACTCTGTTTTTACCCACCTCTTCTACTTGACTTACGCATGTTTGTGTAATCTTATGGCACAACTTTATTTTTTAAACAGCAGTGCCAAGCTGCTTTTTCTGTATTAAAAGGCGTTTATGACCCCAGTATATTAATGCACAGAGGAAGATATGTGATGCCACAGCTGGAGCCTGGGAAGAGGGAAATAGTATGCTGTGAAGAGGACAGGCCAGGAAAACAGGAGTCAGGGCACAGGCTGACCTTGGAGCCGCCACTACTATGAGCAGCATAGCAGTGGTCAGGCCAAGTCCTAGACCAAAAGAACAAAGGGAATGTATCTAGCAAATATGTTAACTCCATATATGGCAAATTTGGATCTGTCATGGAATTACATGCCAGTGAAGAAAGTGTAAAAGATGTTAGAACATATATACAAACTGCCTCAAGACTTAGGAGGAGGAAACCATCTATGTCTGTATCACATTCCTCCTAGCAAAGGGAAGGAAGAAACTCCCACTCTCAACATAATATTTGCCCTGATGAGGAAGGACTTACAAGCATTGATGACTTTATCTCTCTCCAGAACAGATCCAAAAAGGCAAAGGAAGAGTGACTGCAAGAGCAAAGAGAGGGATATGCACTAGGAAGTATAGGCATTGCAGTTGTAACTGTTACTCTGGAGACTTTTAATTTAATACAATTTTTTATTCTTCCCCCTATAAACTGGGACTGAAAATAATTCTGCTATTAGATCGGTAGGAGTTACATTCTCTTCACAATGAATTCTTGTCTTTGGATGAAAGATGTGTATCTTCTGCATCATAGAAATATTTTGAGTGTAGCACTGTTGCACTAAAGAGGTGGGACTGAGATCTACCAACTCAATTGCTGAAACAATAAAATGACATGTGTGAAATTAAAATTATTAAATGTGATCGCAAACATTTTTTCACAGCCGGTATGAGAGAGGCTAGACCATGCTGAAATGCCAATTTAGGATTGAGATTGGGTTGCTGGATTTAGGCTGCTAAACTGGAAAATTAGGAAATAGATACAGGACTCTGTGGAGAAAGAAAAAGGAAATTTGTAGGCAGAAAGCTTTTCTGTAGGCAGATAAAATAGAGCTTTTTACTACAGTTCACTTGAAACACCTACTCGTTCTTTTTATAGATTATGTAAAATTTAAGTAACACTTTCTGAAATCACTATCATTTTGTTGTGAAAAAGCTACTCTGAAATATCAAAGTAAAGTTCTGGGATACTAGCATTAGAAAAACTCCATACACTTTTCTCTACATTTTTCTTTGTATTTATGGAAAACAATTGCTGGGCTTGAATCAGAACTCTAATTTCCTGTGTCCTCAGTCTAGGAAGGAAGTTACACAGATGTCAGACCTTCAGATATGCCAACTCATATAAAAAGACCATGTCATTCTTTAAAACCACAGCAGGTGGATATTTCAAAAACCTGTAGCAACTACAACGGCAGGAGACCAAAAACGTCTTATGGAGCTTTTCCACATGTAGCAAATTACTGTTATATCCTCAAAATCATCTTAATATTTATTACATGAAAGCAATTTTCTCTCACTGAATGTTAATTCACAGAAAACATTTTCTGTAACAGTGCTATATAAATCCCTATCTTTGGGTTACTTCAAGGGAGAACAGATAAATTTTCTTTCCAGGTTGATGATATAATGATAGTGTTCTCCGCATGCAAATAGAATCCAGATTTGTTTTCAAAATTATTTTATTCTTATTCCATATTTTTTTCCCAGAAAGCCTAATTGCTTAAAATCTCTCAGATGACTGATTAGCTCCCAAACACAAAAATATACTTTGTTCCATTGAGGAGACCGAATATCCAAATTCCTGAGAATTAATGTCTGGGAGACCATAGGTTACATCCCTAAGTGACAAAATGGACATCAAAATTTGGTGGCAGACCTTGGGATGGCAGACTTCTCTGGCATTAATGCTGTAACTTCATACAGTCACATTTATTTTCCATTTTAGATAAAGATTTCTTCTTAATGTTCCTCTAGTCAATATTCAAAATAAAATAAATAAATAAATGCAAATTCTTTACTACACCAGAAACAGGAAGGGTATAAAACACAGTTTTCAGGACCACACGCTCATACTAATGAACAAATGGCTTTTGACAACAGTCCATCTGAAGCTTTCTCCTACAGTCCATACATACATCAGCTTTTGCCTGACAAAGGATCTGTCTTCTTCCTGTAGAATGTTTTTTATATTCACAGGACGTCTTGCCCTGAAGTACTCCTTGGTGGGTACTTTGGAAATATTCATGGAATGGCATGAATAATAGCTGACACCTTCTCTTTTGTAAAGATGCAAGCTGCCATTGTGCATGACTGTAAGGAAAAGGAAGGTGGTTACAAGCCACCATCTTAAATCTGCTGTTTAGGTGATGGACTTCTCTATTGTTCAGCTGGTGGGTTGTCCTAATGACTTCTCCAAATCCTGCAATAAGCAATGTTTCCACCAACTGGGTCATCAGGACAGCCACACCTATGCTGACTTCCCACACACAACATTTGGCTGGAAAATTCAATGAAAAAAGCAATCTCTTTGCATGAGTCACACTTCTAGTTGTCTCCTACACCTCCTGGGTTTAAAATCAGTTAGGCAGTCCAAGTGTTTACTTCCTGTGGCAAGGTGTATGCTTTAAGTAGTTGTGACCAAAAGTGATCATAGTCCAAAATATGACACTGAACCTCCCAGATGGAAATGCTGTAACAGGGAAGAAGCCATTTCCAGATGTGCAACCAGCCTTCAGATAAATCCCTATGTGCCTGACAGTCTGTGTTTTAACAATATGGTGGTTACAATCATCTAAGACTGGGCCAAGGTGAGACTAGAACTCTGAAATTAATGCTTTGTAGGTAGAAAGCTCATACCAAAGCCCCAGATAGCAAGAAGGAAGATACAGGAGTGACATGAAACCCTTGCCTCCTTCATGGCTACTGTGCAGTGGAATATTCAGGGCTGGAGCAGCTGCATGTTTCAGTGAACATGGATGCTCTGTGCCTCTCTGCATCCTGTTCCTATGCCACACTGACCAATAGGTAACCCATGTATCTCACATTCAAAAATAGATGAGATGTAAGACCTACTCCCAGTCTCAGCTGAGGATGCTGGGGAGAGGAAATGCATGTTTGTGGGAAACCAGAGTCTGCTCAGGGATGCTTCCTCAATATGCAGGCAGCCACCCACTCTTGGACTGGAATCTTGACATAGTTTCATGGAAACTGGGTTATGTAAGTTAACTATTGTTAACTGCTTGCATTACATATGCTGCAGACACAACCTTGCCTCTAACAACAAGAATAAAATAAGCACATCCAAAGGGCTGGCATTTAGTGATTTTACAATTGCTGTTCTGTTGGTGAGTGAATATAGCATCAGGGTCTTTCTACATGTCTTCAGAAGTAGCTGTAGTGAGAGGAGCCTTTTTTCAATAGAGAAAAAGATTTTGCTCGTCAAATTAAAACAAAGCTCTGAGAGATAGTGTTTAGGCACAAAACTATGGATGGCATAAGATCAACGATGGAGTAAGATTAAAGGAAGATGTTGCTATCTCTGAAATTGCTTAGGGCCAGGTTGGGACTTTGGGTACTCTGGTCTAGTAGGAAGTATCCCTGCCCATTGCAGGGGGTGGAACTGTATGGTCTTTAAGATCCCTTCCAACTCCAATCATTCTGTGAGACTACAGAGCAATGGAAGCACAAATCAGGAGCACAAAAACATGTTTTGGGACCTGGGAGGTATCTTGGTAGTGAGATATCTAAGGGCAGAAAGAAGAGGAATGGAAAGGGCATTTTCATACCTCCGTGTTGCAAGGCAAAGTCAACCACAACTAGTCCACTGCTACAAGCAGAGGGAACCTCATGAAGAAGATTGGAGGGCTGGAGCACCTCTCCTACAAATAAAGACTGAAGGAGCCAGGCTTGTTCAGCTTGGAGAAGAGAGGACTTCAGAGAGACCTCATTGTGATCTTCCAATACTTATAAGCAGGAAGGGGACTGACTATAGACACAGTCTAGTAGTGACAGGACAAGAGGGAAGGGCTTTAAACTAAAAGAAGGGAAGTATGATTAGAATTTAGGGAACAATACTTTACTCAGAGGGCAGTGAGGCCCTGGCACAAGCTGCCCAGAACAATGGGTGCTCCAGCTGTGGAAGTGCTCAAGGCCAGGTTGGATGGGGGCCCTGTTTTAACTTTACCTGCTGAATGGCAGCACTGTCCATGTCAGGGGGTTGAAGGTTGATGATCATTAATGTTCCTTCCAAAATAATCCATTCTATGATTCAGTGATTCACTGATTTCAACTTAGGGTATTCTGTGACTGTGGCTCTGTGACTGTGACTCACTCAGGGCCAGCAGTGCTGTGACAGTGTGCAGAGGACTGGCAGCCCTCCAGTAGCTGGCACCAAACCCCACACAGACCCCTGTGTCTGCTGTTCGCCCTCCCATGGGTCAGAGCCGCCTTGCATGGCACGTGTGCAGCAGTGGGCACACTTGGCTTGGCCCTGTTGTCATGCTTCAAGGTATCTGCTGCCAACAGCAGCAGCCAAGAAACAGGACAAGGGGACAGAACTGGTGGTTTGCCTGAGAAGATTAGCTCCTAGCAATGCCATAGGTTAAAAAAATGACATTCATTAGTTTCCTGCTGCTCTTAGCAGTGCTTTTGCAAAAAAAAATCTGGGAGATACGAAATGAAGAGACATAACAAAACACATAAGAGAAGTAACAATGCTTGCAAGATCTATTTGTTTAAAGCAATAGCTAGGGTAGAAAATGCATCTTTAATTCTCCTCACAAATACATCTGATAAATAGGTTTTGAACAATTATGCATAATTTGCATGCTGTGTTAAGCAGCTATTTTGTTTCACTCTGAAGATGACTTTCTAGCTTTCTAACCATAGGTTATGTTTCTGTCTTTGTTCAGAAATACTTTCTATGGGGCTAAAGGACACTAGGAAATGATGTCAATTTATCTAGGAAGTATTATTCCTTTGGGAAACATTGCCTTAATTAAATGATAAAATGTTTATGGGAATGTATCCATTTCATCATAATCTGATAGGAGATTATCTCAATGTTTTGTTTGTATGAGATATAAATGTCTGCTTTTTATTTCATCATTTAGACTAAGAATAGATAAAATGTTCAGGTTGCAGTGTCTGCATTATCAAACTGCAATGCAGTGTTATCAAAATAAATGTGTGGTGCAGTCGTTATGGCCAAGATACGTGATGCCATTCTGAGAAATTTAAACAGACTCAAGCAGTGGGCCCAGGTGAACCCCATGAGGTTCAACAATTCCAAATGCAAGGTTTTGCACCTAGGTAGTGACAGCTCCCACTATCAGTACAAGCTGGGAGATGTCAGAATGGAGCACAGCCCTGGCAGAAAAGACCTGAGGATACTGATGCGTGGCAAGCTGGATATGAACCAGCAGTGCGCACTCGCAGCCTGGAAAGCCAATTGTATCCTGGGCTGCATCAAAGGAAGGGAGGTGAGCCTGCCCCTGTATGCTGGTGAGGCCTCACATGGAGTGCATCCAGATGTAGAGTCCTCAGTACATAAGACACATAGACCTGGTGGAGCGCGTCCAGAGAAGAGCCACAGAAATGATCCAAGGGATGGAATACTTTTCCTGTGAGGACAGGCTGAGAGAGTTGGGGCTGTTCAGCCTGGAGAAGAGTAGGCTCCAGGGAGACCTGATAGTGGCCTTTCAGTAAATGTATAAAAGAGGGCTGTAAGAAGGAAGAGGACAGATTCTTTAGCAGGGTCTGTTGTGATAGGAGTGATAGGACAAGAGGAAATATTTTCAAACTGAAAGAGGGGATTTAGACTGGATATAAGGAAGATGCTTTTTAAAAATGTGGTGAGGCACTGGCACAGGTGGTACAGAGAGCTGATGAATGCCCCATCCCTGGAGATACTCAAGGTCAAGCTGGACTGGCCACTGAAAACCTGATGGAGGTGTTGGTGTCCCTGTTCATTGCTGGGAGTTGGACTACATGGCCTTTAAAGGTTCCTTCCAACTCAAATGATTCTGTGATTGTATGATTCTAAATGTCTCTAAGAGGTCAAATAAATATTACTAATTCCTCAGTTCCATGACATTTTTGGTAAGTTTGATTTTCATTTGTACTTGAGACAAGGTGAAATTTTAGTATTTTGGAATTTTCTGTAAAATGGAAATTTTAAGCTTTGACCCACTGAAGTCATCATTTTGTGCTACAGTTTCATTTACAGCTATAGCTTTTCATCATCCTGCACTCTAGGGTCTGCCAAGTTTAGAATTTATGACTTATGTTCCTCTTCCCAGATGTCTGTTCCAATTCTGTTGACAAAGACTGAAAATTTGCAGGCTGTTTCTGGCTAATGAAATAATACAAAATTATTTGGAGAACAAAACTGAAGTTCTCAATGCAAACCAGTAGATTTATTTATGTGTTCACATAAACACTCTGAAGTGAGGTGCTTCAACATAGAAATATTTTGTCATTTACCAAGTTAAGGGGGAATGGGAAGAAAATTCTATTATGATTTCAAGCAGTTATCTGAGAAGCTGTCAGGCTGGTTCACACTAGCAGATTATCCAGCTCAATGTCTGGCAGTAGCTGTTTCCAGATGTTATACTGCAATGTACCAAATACTAAAGGTTTTTTTCCTTACCTGCAATGTGAGCATTAGACCTTGTCTCAAGCTTTAAGAGTCGACATGTTCTGCTAAACACTAGTTTATGCTGAAAACCCTTGGAACTTTTGTTTTCAATTTTGCAAATTACTCCATGTGGCTAATCAAGAAGTGCAACGAGTCAGCTGTTTATAATGAAAAAAAATTAGGGGTTCCCCTGCCCACACATTTTTAATTTCTTGTTTCACAGTCTGTCACTTGCTCTTTGAACAAAGCAGTTCCTGCTCTCACTTCTGTGTTTCATTTCCATGTACTTTCAGCATTTCCCCTCTCTCAAAGAATTACAGAAACACATAAAATAGTGCAGCCTTCCCCCTCATTTCAAATATCCCTCCATACCTCTACTAATCCTGTTCCTAAAGTTGTCCAGGAGTGAAGATTCCCCTGTGGCTCTTGGTAGCCTCATCCATGGCTTCACTGTGTTCCTTCTTGGAAAAAGTCTGGAGGAGGAATGCTTTATGTTCTTAAACATCCAGTGTTTTGGCAGTTTAGATCAAGTTCTCTTGTCTTTAGAATTTATTTGCCTCATCTTTATAGCTGTTTTCGAATTGTTTGCAGACATTTTCATACCTATGTTCAGTTCCCTTTTCCCTAAACAACGTCAGTGATTGCTTGCAGGTTGTGGACGTCTGTGGTCAGAAACAGTGAGTAAAATGTAGGTGGGGGCAGGGCACAAGCATTCAGATGTAGTGGCCAGTAAGAAGAGCTCTGTGCAGGCCCTGATGGTGGCATCTCTGACCTCATCTCAGAGACTCAAAATGATGGAACCTCCACAGCCAGCTTCCTCTGTACTTTGCTATCTCTGTTACTGGATAGGTTTCCATGATGGATTTTCACTGCCAATACTTAATCTCAGTAACTGTTGCCCTTTCTACTATGAATGCAAAGAACTTGTTTTTCCTTTTCTTTGCAGCAGCTTATGAAATATTTAAAGACCTGCCCTCAGTGCTAGAGTTTTTCCTTGCTGAACTCAACCACTTCCATTTTCTCCTCTGGATTTTCTGACAGTTTGTGTTGTAGTTTCAAAGCATCATTCCAACTACACATTAATCTAGCTCAGGCTTTAATAATGATAAGCAGAAGAGAATTCTTTAATGTCTCATTACCTGCATGCCAGCTTGTCTTTACAACATAAAATCTTTAGCTCATGTCCACATTCTTATTTGCTTTTATTTCCACATCCTTTGTAGATAACTGGGCTGACATCCACAGTGAACCTTGCCTTTGCACCATTGGCTATGCCTGCCTAAAAACAAAATTTTGCACTTGTCCTTTATTGTGTTTTTAAGATGGTTCCTTTAATTGTTACTGGCATGCTGCACCCCACTACCAGATTTGGTTGTGCATGCTACCAGATTTGACATCGTGGAGTGCAACAAATACATCATCTACTCACATACCTTCTCATCACTCTAAGTTCTAATGAGGAAATTGAATAGTTTCAGGCCCAAATTAGAGCCCTAAAAAGATTTTACTTTTAATTTGGCTGAATGGCTTCTGAGCAATGTTGCATCTACATTTGCCTTACAGAAGTTTAGTCCAAACCATACTTCTATCACTTGATTATAAAAGTATCAAAGTCCCCTTACTGTCAAGATAATTGGCATCCTCAGCCTACTCAAAGCCATACAGTCTGCTTGCTGCCTGTCAAGGAAGCCTGTATCTTGACAAGCCTTATTTTGATATACTTAAATTGCTTGTTATTCACTGTGTGTTCTTCTAGATAACCACAAGTAGTTCTCTAAGGATTGAAGTTCAGTTGCATGTTCTGGTGTTCCTTTGATCCTCTTTCCCTTGCCCCCGTACTAAAATTGAGTATGGCATTTGTTCTTCCTATGAGCAGTCCTTTTGAAGATCTAAAAGAGAAAAACTGGCTTGAGCCACATTTGGATGATCTGAAAATGGTTTCTTTTTCTAAGTAGTCCTGGCTTTTTTTCTGAATTCTGCTCTGGATATATTACTTGTCTCACTATATTTGCTGTCTGATTGCTACAAGAATTTTCAGTGAAGACTGAAGTACAAAAGAAAGACACTTATCTCAGTGTCATCTATTATCTTCCCTATCTGCAGAGGAGGAAATCAACATTTTCCTTTGCTTTCTACCAGTGATGTTGTCATAGAACTGTTTCTTACTATATTTCAGGATGCATTATGCCTCTCCCTTTTTGATCTTGTCCTCATATATTTATGCTGTTCTATTCAAGTGATGCTTAGTGATCTGACCTATATTCCATTTTTTTCTGTGAACTCTTTTTTTTAAAGCCAACTAAGAAACAGTGATTTAGCACAGTGAGTATCTTTCTGCACCTCTTGCCTCTCTCCTAGACCAACTTTTGTGGCATTTACACTATGTAATTCCTACAGAATTCCTACATCCATCCATCAAAGCTTTCAGTAGCAAATTCAGCTAAGTTTATTGAAATCTGCCTACATCACATCTATTTTTTTTTTAGTTTGCTTTTCTCTTCGCAAGTCGCAAAATTTGTAATTTCATGGTCATCTTAGAGGCTCTTTAACCTTTTTGTCTTTGGGTCTTGCCATGGTCTAATCAATCTTGTGCATGGTTCCTAAATTTTGCTTTTCTGCATAGTTTGATGAAAAGATAAATTCATATTTCCAAGATGTGCTTTCCTGTGCAAGATGATGATGACCTTTTATTTATTTAAATATTTACTTATTATTAATTATAATATAATTAATTGGTAGATTTTTTTAATTACCCTTTTTTCCTCTAGTGTGTTTCCTCCACTGGACGTGCCCGGGGCTGCTATTAGTTAGATGAACTTGAAGCTGCTCAGTGATTTTCAGAATCTTTTCCAGTATAATTAGGGTATCTTAGGAGATTTTGGTTAAAAGAAAATTAAAATGTAAAAGCTATTCTTTCCTCTGTCAAATCAAGGCTTCATTTTCAGATAAGCAAACAGTGAAGCTACAAGAATGCTAATCAATTTGGGATACGAAGAACAAAGACTTTCTCTCTCTCTTCTCAAATTCTACCCTCCCACTTAATTAAAAAATAGCCTTCCATGAAATGAGGAAAACAAAGGGGAGTGGGAGCAGAAGTGACAAGAATTGGAGAAGAAACCTGCACCAAAACAGACGTCTGATGTGAGATTTTGTTCTTCCTTCTGGAGAGCAATTGGATCTGTGGGTGGCAGGTGGGTGCATAGGGTTCTCAATCCCTGAGTGCTGGAGAGGGTGAGGCTACACCTGCCAGAACCTTGGGGTGAAGAGAGTGGGTGGGATGGGAACAAGGAGGACCACAGTATGGAGTGATGGGGAGGAAAGGGGTCCTTTCACCACAGAGCAGTGTCATGCTCCCGGTCAGAAATGAAAGGCATAGAAAGAATGCTAGGACCCTGATACTACTACCCTAGACCTTACTAGGAGGTGTGAAGAGAGAAATGTGCAAAAGAATCTGCTTTCTACCAGGCCCTTGAATTACTGCATCGAGGAAACTCTCAAGCTCTCTGAAAAATAAAGGAATGAAAGAAGACAAAATACAGAGACTTGGCAAGTTGGAAAAAGATGGAGATGAACAACAATTAAGAGAGAGAGCTGTGGGAGCTGTTAAAGACAAGACAGCTCTAATAATCCTGAGAGTTATTAAACCTTGTGATTCACCTTGCCAATGAGGAGCTAAATCCAACCAACTGCAGCAAAAGGGAATGTTTTTCTCCTCCTTCTCCTTCTCTCACATGTCCAGCCTGATGGGGTGATGGTACTGGGAATGACGTTTTCCTTACTAATGAATGCTCCTGGGGTTCCTGGGGTGCTTATTCCTGGAGCTGAGTTTCAGGCATCTCACAAGAAGGACCCTCTGCTTGAAATTAGCAGCAATGCAACTAACAGCTGAACAACTGCAGGAAAAAAATCAGCAAGGGAAGCTGCTGGAGCACTTCTGATGATTATGAAGGTGATGCTTTGTCACCTCACCTTCATTCTCCTTGGGGAACTCTATTCTCTACCTGTGTGGGTTTCTCTGTTCTTTAGTGAATGTATATTTTAATCTAGCAAAAAAAATGGTCTCCTGCTCTCCAGAAAAAGAGAGAGAAAATGAAATTTTCACCCTCATCATTATGCAAAACCCTTCAGCAGTGTCAAAACAAACAAACAAACAAACAAACAAAAAACAACCCAAAAACCAAAAGCAAAAATATTATTCAGCATCCGTGGAGCAAACAGACACATTAACACATTTTGTACACTCTGGACTATTTCTCAGCTAGCATTCCACCCACGGTAGATACAAAACATTATATATTTCAAAGATGCTTTCCTGTGAAGTAAAGAAAATCCCTTGGAGAACACAGGATTGAATTATGTCCAAAATACCTGTGTTTAGATGAAAATAATAATTCCTTCTGAAATCTGCAACTCTACAAATTGTTCTCAATATGCAGAACACCAGGAAATTTTCAACAGTAAATATGAAAATGGGAAATTTAGTTAAAACCAATAAGTTCCATGGCCAATTGTACTACTTACTATCAAAAAAGGTTTCCCTTACGAAAAAAAAGTCAGGTTCACCCAATGCATATTTGTATAAAGGTCAATTTATACAATTGACCTCAAGTACCTAGGAGCAAAATTGGTTTACTACTGGCTCCTGCATACCCTGAGAAACAATTTATAATATTAGTGCGCCCACTGATAAATACTTTCACATAGTTTAAAGCATACCTGAATGAAAGAGTTAAGGATCTCCACAGTACATTTGAATTCCTGAATGAATATTCTTTTTAATAAGGGCATTTCTATTAAAAGAACAGAAAAGCCCACTTATATCTCATATTCAGACCTTTTATATTAGGTTAATTATTTATCCAATTAGTTTAGGTATATATCTAACCAATGACAAATAGTTCAGCCAGGAATTATTTATCATTATCATTCTCTTCCTCAGTGCTACACTGCCTTTCATAATTTATTTCTTTTGTGGCACTGAATCCTTTTCAGCTCAGCAACATTATAAGTAGAAAGCAATGAAGAAAGCATCATCTTTCAGAAATACTAGGTTGGTGCATTAGGTTTTTCAAATGTCTTCTCCTCTGGGAGATGAAATTTCTCAGCAGGGACTGCTAATATGGGAACATACCAATACATTCCTCATCTTACTGAAGATGCTAGTATGGTCCTTTGGTCTGTGCTGATGCAATAAGTGTTAAGACAAGGCATTTAACGAAGCTGTGAAATGATTAAATACCATAGTTTATAATGAGATAAGATATCTTCAGAATAGGTAATTTTGTAGTCACCCCCTACAGACTCTGCAGATGACAAAATAAGTAGCAGAAATAAAGAAGTAATATCAGAAACAGTATTTTGCTTCAGGCTTTTTGTTTCACATCCATTACTGTTCCAGGTTACCACTGATCTGATAGTCTTCCAAAAAAAGAACTGCATTATCTTTCTTGCAGTGAGGCAAGTCCAGAAGGGCTTCACTGAGGCAAGCGAGCTCAGGGCTGTGCTGGGAAAAGCCAGCAGCCCCCACTGCCACATAAAGTAACTTTAGTGGCCAGAAGAGATCCAGTGGTACATTTTAGGGCCAAGCACAAGGGTCCACAACTGGGAAGTACCTGTAAGAGCCATATTTTGGGTTACAAGTCTTCAGTTGTCTCATGGCATATTTAAGCAGGTGGTTTCTCTAGCCAAGAATCACCCTGCACACTCTTGTCCTCTGTTGGTATTTGAGAAGGAGAAAGCCTGGATATTCTGTTTTCCTTCTCTGAATTTTTTAAATAGTGGAAAGACTACCCCCAAAAGCCATGGAACAGAAGTCTTCAAAAAAAAAAGTGTGCTGTAGGCAAGAGATCAGCTTCACTCTGGTCTCTGGTAGACACAGGCACCATGAGCCAGGATGTCAGAATGTGGCTCAGTGGTATGTTTCTTTCTGATTGCACAGACCAAAGCACTTGTCAGCTGTTATACTCCTGGCCCCAAGAGAGGGAAAAGGTGGTGAATGGATAAAAGGAAGGAGATTTCTCAGTAGGAGTTCTATTCTGATATTCTTTCTTTCTTACATCTGCTGCAGTAATGATTTTTGAGTTTCAGGTTTTCTCTGAAGTGAACTTCTTCTGCTAAGAAAATGACTTAGTAATGGGGAATGACTTAGTGTGCGGGGATTTCAGACAGCTCTTATGTAGTGTACACTGGTCTAGTTTGTAGGGGTGTGATGCTGTTTTCTGTTCACACTCTGTGAACATGAAATAAAAGCATTTAATGAACTAATGGTCTCACATCAACACTCCACATCACACCTCAGGTTTGTACTACCTTTGGTGGTACAATTTTGACCATACCATGCTTGATACTGATGTTCTCTGTGTAGAAATGATATACTACCAGGATTAAGAAAAAAATAGCTCATTAAATAAAACCAAACTTCACACACTGCTGTAAGGCAGACTTCCTACTATGAGAACCTGTTAAAATTCTAACCATTCAGAAAATTCATAACCACTTTGAGAGATAGTTGTCTAGATCAAGCAGGGCACTATCTGACTTTTGATGCTATACTACTATGACCTTCCCTGATAGCCTCAACAGGAAAACAGGGTGATTTTTCTGTGACATGCAATACAGCTTCAGTATGATCAATGCTCTGTGTTTTTTGTGGTGTACATAGCAAAGAGCAGAGAATTACATGGCCTTCTTGTCTGTAAGGTTATTGCTCCTGAAATTGCTTGCCTGAAACATGACACAAGAGAGCATTAGCCATTGTTGCCTGCCTGTAAGACTACTTAATGTTACCCACAGCCTTAAAACTGGCATTTCAGTGATGATACACCTCACATAACAAGCTAAGTCTACATTGGTGGGCACTCCCTTTTGGAAGAAATGTAAAATATTTTTAGTAGTGGTGGCCCTGCCTGCTGGGCTAGAACCTTCCAACCCAAGACTATGGGTTGGATTCTATGATTAAGTGAAAAGTGTATTCATTGCACATGAAGAAAACAGAGCTGAGAGTGACCATGTTCTTGGCATGGTGACACCTTACAGCTATCTAACAGTACCCAACTTGTGGACACCACAGCTCTCTTCTCACAGTGATAGCAATAGGATAAAGGCTCAAAGTCATGAGAGTTCCTGTTGCACAATTTGGGACATGAACATGGCATATGTGGAAAGGCTGATCCACTGTTTTCACTTGCTATCACCTTTCCCAAAGATATAGTGCTTTTTTGATGCTTTCTCCTCCTCTTCCCCTCCCTCTCCCTCTCCTTCTCCCCTTCCTTTTCCCTCTTATTCTTCTCTGCCCTTCTCCCTCCCCCTCTCTCTCCCTTTTTTTCCCTTCCCCTCCCCTCTCCTTTCATTTTTCTTTAGCTGAAAATCTTGTAGCAGCAAAGCTGAAATTCCAGTGTAACTATGCCATCTTCCCCAAATCAGTAGTGGTATCTTGAAGTCCTGCACGTAACCTGTGAGCAATGGTATTAATTGTTCTCACAGGACCACGTCAGTGGCTGGCCCCATATAACCTGGACCCAGTAGGTAGAGCTGAGTACTTTAACCACTCAGTTCTGTGTCCTTTCTATATTAGAGAGTTAATGCAGGATTTTTACGTGATAATTTCTACTCAACACCCAAATAATACATTGCTTTTTTGTTGCTTTCAGATCATGCTTCTTTGATACTTAAGAATAGTGTGACCAAAAATAGCCAGATTTACAGTCTTAGTTATGTGCACAGGTATGCAAAATATGAATCTTTTTTTTTGTCAGCTAAAGGCTGTTCACTTGTGCTTTCTCCAGCAGCACTGTCTGCTTGTATTAGTAAACAGCTTTTTCTTGTTTGTTACCATTAAACAAGGAAAACCTGAAGAGTTTTGAGGAATGAAAATTCATTCATGATATGCAAGTGGTACTGGTGAGGTCCCCTGCATACAGTAAGGAGCAATTCCTGTATGAAAGGGTTCAGCTCAGACTTAGCTCATACTAAATGTGTGGGGAAGATAATTACACAAATGCAACACTGGAACAGGAGACAGAGAAGGAGCATTGGTGCACCTTGCTCAAAGGTCAAGAAAGAAATCAATGGCAGAGGGAAAAGTTAATCCAGGGATAATCCATCATGGCTGATTTCTCCCCTCAAAGCCATTTCAAGTGACATTCAGCAACACTTAAATTGATTTGTAGGAGTGGAGGATGCAGAGACCTAGTCCCTGCATCTCTTTCCAGTTACTAACTTCAGATTATCCTGCTGACATTCTTTTGTTGCCTAAAGGGTAGATTATTTTAAAACACTTTTTATTTCAGTACATTTTCCAGTACAGAGGTTGTTATATAGGGCTATGATAATCTCTGCCTGTAGAGCTCATCCTTTTTAACTGTCTGATAAAAATGCTGGTGAAAAATGAATCTACAAAGAGAAGCCTTGCTCATATTAGTAAAAATCTTTTAGAACAGACTAGGCATAACTTAATCTTTCATACAAAGGACTGGATGTATTTTCCTGCGCCTGGTACAAAGGGAGAATGGTATTATTCTAGATCAGTCACAATCTACACTACAGTTTCACAGCCCTTTGAAATTTCTGTCTCACCACTGATCCACTTATTCAGACTTAGCTTTATCTTTTTTCAGTGTATTTTTTCTTCAGCAGGTTTTTATGATTGTCCTCATCAGTATTTTCAGGACTCCTAAACCATAGAATCACAGACTCATAGAATGGTTTGGGTTCGAAGGGACTTTTAATATCACCTAGTTCCAACACATCTGCTATAGGCAGGGATGCCTCCCTCTTGACCAAGTTCCTCAAAGCCTATCCAGTCTGGCTGTGAACTTTTTATCCATATTGAGGCGAGTCTGTCAGTGACACAGACTGACAGCTGGACAGAAGATAGAGCAGGTGGCTCTTCAGACCCTAGCAGCTTCATGTTAGTACTACCTTAGATATGCAAAACCCTCATCCACAGATTCTTCTTATTCATGGGTAGCTAGTCTTCTTACATGTACACATCTCTTCTACTGTCTCATAACTATGACTCCTTGCATATAAGCTGGCTTGCTGAAGGACTTCCACAGAGAAGTATGGACATTGTCCAAATCTGACTCCAGTGTTTTGTGTGTTGGCCTTTACCTCCTGATCCAATTTTTCTTTGTAGATATTGATGACATTTTATGGCCATAAGCTCCTGTGCTTTCTTGGCCCTGCTGACCAACCTTTTCAATGTGCTATTGTTCTAATGGCAAATCAAGGTGCCAATCACATAGGGACTGGTCTTAAAGGTCTGCTTAGTTTGACCTTGAACACATTTTTTATGGTTTTTTTTTTTTCTTTTTTTTCAAAATCTGTTTGATTTTTTTTTAATTTTGCTACTGCTTGGCAGTGCACCTGGCATCCCTGTAAAATCCTCTCTCACCTATGACAACAATAACTGGTCACAGCAGATGCCATGAAAATCTGATTTTGAAATGGCTTATATCCATGTCCATTTGCTGTTTAATTCCTCCCACTTTCTCCACCATCTCTATCTCAAGCATTTCATTTATTTCATTGCTCTTCTACACATTCGTTACACCAAGTCAGTTTTCTCATTTGAGGTCTTATAGTAGTCTGATGCAGGGACCTGATTCCTCTGCGTCTCACGGTGTAAAGTCATGTATCACTTCATCCTACGAAGCCCATTTTTGTACTTGACTATGAACATGTTTGTTTTGCATTTGCATCGTGCTGATCTGAGTGCTACGAATGTTCTCCATTTTTGATCTGACCATATCACTTGTTCAGCATACCCTGGGATGACTACAAGCTTTTCTCCAGCCTGCACTTTTTCACTTTTTTGCAATGATACATATGCCAGCAGACCAGTGTGTGCTGCTGAATGTTGCTGGAAAACTCAATTTGGGGCTTTTCCTTTTTCTTTATTTGCAATTTCTCAATAAAATTGGTAACAGCTGTTGTTTTCTTATCAATCATTATTCCTGATAGCATATTCAATCATTCTTTGTCGTATGTGGACCACCAGTTTTGGATCTGCATTATTTTGTCCTTAGAATTCTCAGACTGCAGTGGTTTAAGAAACCCCACAGGGAGGTGATGTGCTTTTCAAACTGCGGATTTTAAAAACGAGTGGCGAAGACTTGCAATGCCCACTGGGTGGCTCCAGACACTGAACCTTGCTCCTCTGACAGCCTACGCGGGGCCATACCAATTCTGCAGAATTGCGTGGTAACTGCTGACAACCAGGAACAAGAACAGGGCAGGGCCGGGACTAAGCAAACTGATGATGCTCCAGATATATAAATTATTAAGTAGTTATTAATGACTATTTGAATCACAACAGTGCACAGTGGTTCTTTGGAGGATGCCTGTGCAGGAAGGAGCATTAGGGCTTAAAATCCACCCATTGTACTTGAGATGCTTATCTGAGGCAGGAACTGTTCTCAGGGGAACAGATGGGCTTACACAGGCTGTGAGCTGAGGTTCTTTCCTCACTGAGTGAATAAGGAGGTGGTGATGTAAATGGAGATATCTTATTTAAACCCCTGCAGTTACACAGATTAAGTCCAAGTCTTTGGAGAAGGGAGTTACTGAGGGCTAAAGCCATAGCGTGTCTTCCCTGGCTCTGTGAGCACATCTGTGCGAGTGCACGTGTATGCTGTATGTCCTAGCCTTGCCATACACAGTACATAAAAAGAGGTTTGGCAAAGCAAAAGAAAACAAAAGAAAGTTCTCCAGTTTAAAGTGAACACAGACTAAATAATCACTGTGAAATACCAGCACAAAATCAGCTGTGGGCTGCTTCCTAACCCTGTGCCTGCTCTTTGTAAAGAACACTGCAGCTTTCTCATCTTTTTCACAATTGTTCATGCAGATGTAACCCTCATGCAAATATCTCTTTCTGATACAGAACTAACTTGATTTTGGTATTTTCCAGACTCTAAGATTGTTACAGACTTCCAGCTAACTGTCTGGAAGGAGCTCTTGAGCTAAGCTCCAATACAAGAAAGCCAACCAGTTACCCAAGTCCAGAAAAGATAAACCTAACCCTAACAAAGAAAGAAATGGAGGCTAGTCTATTTTGTTTTATTCAGGGAAACAATCCCACATGACCTATGATAAAGATTTAATTCACATATAATGAACTCAAAAGTTTCTACATTTTATGCTATTGTAAGTTTATTACTTACAAAAGACTGTTTGCATACAGAATCCATCAGTTCTACTAGACTTAAAAGAGGCATGAAAATCTTAGACATCTTTGCACATGGAAGGAGTGTGGTGATGCAATACATATAGTAAATAAATGAAGAGACTTCTTAATCTATGACATACAGACATGGATGAAGTGTTAGAAACATATAAAGTGGAAATTTCTTGATATGCAGTGATGGATGTTTGGAATTTTTTCTACATCTTTTCTTCTGCTTGATTGGACACATGGGTGTCTTTACTGAGGTTCATATTTGAGGAAAGCAGCCATAGCTGGAGTGGTGAGAGTCTGTGCTCATACTGAACAGTCATCTTTCTGTCTGCTTTATGAAAGGTACAGACATCACTAAATAATTACAAATAATTTAGTAGTGTGATATTCTTACATTCACATTCAGGTAACTAGCACTTACATGACTGTTACAGATTTACAGATTCGGCATGCCACTCTGCTATTTTAAGTATGAGCTGAGTTTCAGATCCAAAGCAATAAGCAGGGTTACTATTTTGCATGTATGTATGTGTGTGTGTGGTGTTTTTTTTGTTTTTTTTTTTTTTGAACTGTCACATCTGAATATGTTATACCACATGTAAAAACCTCTAGCCCTTTGCCACCCAGCAACTCTTAATTAATTTCTCTTCTGAGATCATCCTGCAAATTCTAAGGAATTCTCTAATTCCACTGCAGAGTAGGTTCCTTCAGAAATCTGAGATTTCCTGTTGTTGAAGTTTTTAGCCTGGCTGTTTCTCTATTTTTCTAAGAAATGTAGCCCTTTTAAAAAACATCCCAGCAAAAGCTTTATGGGCAGTGAAGGATGTGCTGTTTTGGAAACCATATTCCTAGGAGTTGCTGAAATGGGAATCTCTACATCTTCAGCACAGAAACTCTAATGTTGATCAGACTTGCTGGAGAACCAGACACAAAGTGTGAGGACAAAAAGCTGCTCCTGTGCAGAAAGCTTGATCTTCCCTCATAAGCAGAACAGAATTTGAAGAGATTGCCTGGAGATGAGATGCTTTTGTTATTTCACTCCTGGGGAGCTCTCTAGTGCAACTGTTCATACAGGCAGTATGCAGAGGAAGACCAAAGGCCAGTTAACAAGCTGCATCTGGCATTTTAGTTAGACCCCAAAATGCTGAATAAACAATGTTCTCCCTACAACTGAACTTTTGCTCCAGCTGCTATCGAGGTGGAAGCTGCAAATATTCATGCTCATGTGGACCATGCACATGACATACTGTTCTCTGCAGCAGCACACTATTCTGCAACTGTTCATATCCCCCTGGAGTCCGACTGCAGGGAGATCAATTAGACTTTTCCAAGAAGACCATTATGCCTCCTCATGTTCTGGCTTGCACCTCCAGCTCTCAGGAAGGTCTGAGCAGCTGGTTCTGACATCAGATGATCCCTCTTTTGAAGGTCCCTCTTTTGAAGGTGTGCCCTCAGGTCTGACTTACACATGTTGTCTTTCTCTCTGCCACAGAAAGTCTATTAGTATCAGTCTCAAGAGATACATAATTACAGCCGCAGTTCCCAGGCCGGGGCATGCTTCCCTTTTATCCTAGCAAAAAAACAGGAGAGAAACCCTGCCCTCAGAGGAAAACGAAGGAATGGACACCAGGAGGAGATAAACTGGCAAAGCTGCAGCAGCGATTATAAGTTCAGCTGAACCCTATGCCTGTATGTGCTGGAATCTGCAATAAGAAGGGATTTCAGTGTAGATGTAAACTAATGCCACGGTTCTGTGATATACTCATAGTCTGTTAGTAACGAAGAAAAACAGGTTGCCCATGGAGGCTGTGGATGCCCCCTCCATTGAGGTGTTCAAGCCCAGGCTGGATGGGGATTTGAGTCAGTCTGGTCTAGTGGTGGGTGTCCCTGCCGATAGTAGATGAACTAGACGATCTTAAAGGACCCTTCAAACGCAGAGAATTCTGTGATTCTAATAAGTACATTAAGGAAAACAAAACAAAACATAACAAAAACCCTGCCTCTCAAATAAAGGTTTCTCTTCCCAGAGTCTAGCCCATCCTCTCAGTTAATACTCACATTTGAGCATCTACCAAGAAAGATTCCAGCATACTAAAGTAAGGAAAAAAAAATTCTGCCAGTTTTGTTAAGATTTGTTCCCATTTGGATATGCATCTATCCTGATGTCTAGAAGCTGGTAAATCAGGCACAGCTTGAGTAACAGAACATCAGAGCACCTTGCACTTTCACTCAAGACAGATGACTGTAATGACTCCAATCCCTGTGCCACTCACCCTCCTGGTGTGAGGTCCCTGTTCCTCAGTCTCTTCCACAGGCATTCTTCAGCTCATGAGAACTTTAAATACTTCCTAATCTTTTATAAGTATGGAAAAGTGCAGCACAGCAGCTCTCTGAGATGTAAACTGCTGGGCAGGTGGCAGTTTCAGCTTGTATTTGTCACTTGCCCACACCAGTAAGTCACCAGCAACCAGTAAGCAAATGTTTGCCCCAAGAAAGAGCTTGTAACCAATGGACCAAAGCACAGACCTTCCTCTGCTACACTGGCATGTAGAAGACCTACAAAGGGCTTCTTCTTCACAAAGGATCAATGTACAGAACTCTTCTCCTGGAGCTTGCACACCCATGGTTTACCACCAGCATGTGTGTGGGTGAAGCACTCCACCAAACCATGGAGTGTTTTCAATACTCTAAAGCTGCATTCAATACACTGCTTTACTGATGGTTTAGTTCTGTGAGTTTCTTTTCTCCAGGAGTGTGACGGGTCCATTCCTGGTGCCTCAAACTGGTATCTACTCTTAAGTGAGGAGATATGCTCTCACAGAACATTTCGTGTTGGTGTGTTAGACGAAAGTTTTAGAGCAATGAAAACTCTACACCTTTTGTAGTAAACACTGGCCGCCAGCACATACTATAATGTAATCTAGTAAAACAAAACAGTTTTGGGAGCCTTTCAAATGCTGTGAGGGAGCAGCAGGCTGTGGGTGGGCTGCTCTGCTTTATGAATTCTGCCTGTTAATACCCAGATGTCGAATGCCAACTTTCCATTCACTGCTGCAAAATAACAGACTGTCATGCAGTAAAAATAGTCATGGGAGGCATGCAATACATTCCAGTGCCTGTTTCATCTACAACACACCACTCAGAATGTGTCTGTGTAAGTTCACTGGGCATCTATATTACTACTATCCCAAAAAAAAGATTTTTTTGTCCATGACTGAAAAAATCATTTTGATTTGGTACTCAGGGATGTGATTTAGTGGAGGGTTGTTAGAATTAGGATAATATGATTAGGTTGCAGTTGGGCTTGATGATATTGAAGGTTTCTTCCAACCTGAGCAATTCTGTGATTCTATGATTCTATGTGGAAGAACTTAAAAATTGTGAGTGTACAGAGCACTGGAACAGACTGCCCAGAGAAATTGTGGAGCCTCCTTCTTTGGAGATATTCAGGAAATGCCTGGGCATTTTCCTGCATGACAAACTGTAGGGAACCTGCTTTAGCAGGAGGTTTGACTGGAGAATCTCCAGAGGTCCCTTCCAATCCCTATTTGTGTGATTTTGTGATTCTGTGATGAAAGGAAGGGAAAGTGGTTCTTGTTTATTTGTTGCTCCTTTGGAAGCATTAATTCAAAATCTAATGCAACTGCAGAAAGCAGAAGATAATTTTGTCACTGTGCAACACTGGGAAAGAAACACAGGACTGTCTGCTTTCCTCTAATGCTGACCCAGGTTCTTTGTGAGAACAAGGAAAACTAGATTAGTTTCAAAACTTCTCTGTGACTCAGGACAGTATATGCCAATAGATATTTCAAGTATATGTCTGGCTCTGATCTACCATTTATATAACAATACCACCTATCTTGCAGCGAGGTTTCATGCACTTGATGCTGCAGTAATCCCTTTCCCCTTACCTTCCATCTAAGATTCAATCAATGTTAGGAATAGGAATCTAGTTTTCCTATTAAGTCCACTAGCCATACCAGTTGAAAAAAAGAAAGAAAGCAAGAGAGAATACCAGCATTTTCTCATGAGGCAGCACAAGACTTACTCTGATGACTCAAGTTGGACAAGCATGAATGCCAGGAGTACAGAACAAAACTTGTTTCAATGCTGCTTATTCTTCTATTCTCACTTTGAATTGTTGGATGCAAATACTGCTCCTAGTGTACACATGCTTCTAAATTCTAAAGGTAAAGAGCTAATCATGACTATCAATGGATCATTGTCTGCAACCCACTAATAGATAATTCCTGTGACTACATCTTAATCTTTTACTTTTGAACTTGTATCTTCATCTTGCACTTCCATATACACTTGCAGGTAATCAACAGCATAACTGCATGATATAATTTCATTATTTGTATCACGTTCTTTACTGTGGGCTATTCTGCTTTATTTCTGTTTTTATGGTACTGGCATTTTTTTCTGTCACTTGTTATGAAGAAATGCTGAATAATGGAGACCTTTTTCTTCCAAACTCTTCTACATTTGGGGAAGCTCATTAAATCATTGTACTTACTTGTGTAAGTTTACTCATATGTGCATATCCTTGCAGGCTCCAAGCTGAAGTATGTGCTTTTTCATATCATGATAACAGGAAAGTCTAATAAACAAACAGCAGTCTGTACATTCATGCATTTTTGCTGCCCCAGTTAAAATAAAACAGCTACCAAACAGAGGAGAACTGGCAACATTAGCTTAAGACTAAACATTAAAAGCATGTGTATATCCAACAGAAGATTATTTTTTTTTAGTATACAAGTCACATAAAATAAGCCAGAAAAAGCAAAACTGAACTGAATCATTCCTGCTGTGTTCAAGGCCCTGAAGTCCATATACAAATCCATAGCCAGTTCTACTGTTGCCCTAAGGTAGATATATTTGGTACTTCCAGATAACTCAGTCCTACATGGGTCTGTGTCCTCATTGCTGAATGTTACTCTGGCCTCAAATACATTCAGTTTTCTACTCTAAACACTGCAGCTCACCCAGCTTGGCAGACCTAGTGTTTATGATTTGTCATATAAAGACTGATATTTCTCTTGTGCCATCAATGTTTGTCTAGCAAACCCAGAGATGTGAGAAAGGTAGCTTCCTAAGCAGTTCAGCATAAGAAGGGGAAATTGTGCTCTCTGAGATCAGGATGGGTTGCACTTCTGCAAGAGGAAGGGAGTGGCTGCATGTTCCCCCCTGTTAAAGCAGGGCATGGTTGCTTGTTACCAGAAGAAGATGGACATTGACTTCAATAAGAAAGTTTCACACTGTTCTTAGAGCAAGTGCAAAAACTTTGCATGTTTTCCAGAAGAGACAAACCCTAAATGAGTTGTGCAAGAAGCAAGCAAATGCTTTCAGGATGAGTTAATTCAGCTTCAGCCCTCCAGATAACATACCTGACATATTACATCTCTGATTGGCCTTTTCTTTCTCAGCTTATCTTGATGGTCTGTGTTTCAAAGGGTCATGTTGTCACAGATGTAAACGGGGATTAAATTAATGACTTGAATTTCTACTGTCCTGTCTCTAAAGTTCAGGTGTAGTACTGTGTTATTAAAATCAAAATAGATTTTACTTTCTTTGGAGTTCCCTTGGAAAGATGCCAGGGAATTTCAGCTTGCTAGCAAGGCTGTCAAACAAATATCCTTTCAAATTAGTGGTAACATGCTGACCTGTCATTTGTGACCATGGCTGAAGGGAGCTCCATTACTTCCAAATACTTAATGACTTCATTTCATGGTTGCAGTTAAAGAATATAAAAACACAAACCACATGAATAAGGATTTTGCTTGACTTACTTCCTATTCTTTCAATTAATGAAGTAAAACTTTAAAGCACAGAAGTTTCATTGCTTTCAGTGGTGGTATTCATATAGGTGAAATTAAGTTCATGCTGAAGCGTTTTGTTGGATGGGGTCAGAAAACTTACCACTTTGAAGCATTCACCACTAGATGAAATATGTATTATACTACTTACTTTTGAACTTCAGTCTATGTATTCTCCCCATCTACTGCATTAATTTATGGAGTAAAGGATCAGGCAGTGTATGAAACTTAAAAAAAAACTCTCTTGCCTTATGTAACCACAGATATAGAAGAATGATGCACATGCTCAGTTTAAATTAATATTAATAACGGGAGAGAGACTAGTAATATGAGTCAATTCTCACAGTCGTGCTAATACATTACTTCCACAGTGTCTTACAAACTCAGCGTGGATCTCCTTGTGTATATCCCTAGAAAACATCTGCAGGAATTTCTCCAAGAAATTTCACAAGAAACCTGGCATAAGCAAATAAAACTGACCGGATTCTAGTCTAATACTTCAACCCTGGGACAACTGGTCTTATTTTCTTTCTTTTCTCCCTTGCATGTTTCAGCTGGTAGATTTGTAGAATCTGTGGCACCAAATCTGACCAACTTTCCACAAGTATTCTGCTAGCTGAAAAAAACTAAATTCAAACAGCCTAACTGGCAGAAGGAGCAGTCCTAGAATTAGTTTTGTGAGGGATAAGACCATTTTCCTTAAGAGCTTTACAATCCATTGTTTGGAATAAAACAGGGAAACACACACACACATTAAGAAAGAACGAACATTAATTTAGAGTGCAATGGTGAACTGATAAAAGGAAGAAATTCTAAAGCCCAAGCCTTGCTTAGGAAAGTTGTAGGTAATTGATCTGATGATGGCATCTGCTGTTGCATTTTGAAAAGTCATTTGCACAAAAGAAAAGAGAGTGCAAAAGAGTGCCACTACTCTTTGAAGTCCTTTTGGCTGTAGGAGGTATAAAGCAATGGAGAATCTCACAAGTGTTGTCTGAGTCATACAACTGCATCTGAGGGGGAAACTTAGCCCTCTTTTCAGCTCCCTCATGAAAAAAATCCGTCTGAGTCCATCCAACGCAGATACTGCTATAATTCTAATTTACCAACTGTGGAAGTCTGGGAGAACACACTTTGGGCTGTCTGTCTGCCTGTCTCTTACAGCCTCCCTAGGCAGATATTGTTAACTGCCACCAGAGATGGGGATGGAGGCATGAGTTAGGGATATTTCTAGCCTTAACGGGAGAGACTATTCTTATGCAAAACAAAGGGAAACAGTCTCTACCTGTGTATATTTTCTTCCAGCTTTTTCACTTTCAGCTCATCCTCTTCTGACTGCTTTCTTCTGGCTTCTTCTTCTTCTGCAGAGCCAGCAGGAATTCCCTGCAGGAGCCATTTTTCCCGAAGAGCTTTTGACTATCAGGAAGAAAAACAAAAACTTTAGCAACAGATAGGAAAAAAGCTATCTTAAGACTGAGAAGGAGCTACATCTGCATCTGAATTTTAGATTACTTCCATTGAATTACAGACACTGCTTTAAGCAGTGAATTTTGGGGAGTCTGTTAGATACTTACACAAATTTAGCAGTATTGGTTTTGCAGTATACATTGCGTTTACATTCAATTCCTTTATTTGAAATTATTTTTTGTTCCTAATAGAAACAACAGTTTAATCCACCCAAAAAAGTCTTTGAAAAAAAGCTTAGATCTCTCACAAGTGATAAAGCATGCACTGGAAAGATTAAACTCATAAACATCCTAGAGCTTAAAAAAAATAAAAAAATAAAGAGTGGTATGTTCTAAGTATAGTGCATTTCATGAAAAGTAAAATCACTCCATTACTGAATTAATCAAACATTTTTTTTTCCTATTTATATGACAGATCTCTGTATATTTACTGACATGCACACAGACACACAACATGTAAATCTATATATTCAAGCAAGCACACACATTATCTTTCAGCCAAAAACTGATTAAAACAAACAAATACAAGTCTTTCAGAAACAGTGGATATACAAGGATGCAGCACTGCTACAGAAAATAACAATAACTTATACCCTGGAAAAGAATTCTGGGGAGTTTTACTGTGGTTTTCTACACAAAAACATGGCAACAACCTCTCCTAACCACTGTGTGGTCCAGCTGTGGCTCACCCCCAGGAAGATCTGCCATGGAGATGCACTGCTGCCAAGCAATCCTTTCAGCAGCTCATCAGCCTGCATGTCTTCGCCAAATCCATCCCAGGGGATGCTGACAGGACATGGCCTCATAGGGCTCACTTGGTGAAAGAAAAATCAACAGTCCGAAGCCATGCTGGGCTGTGGGACTTGGCAAGAGGGGAATGGAGAGGTGGAAACATAGGTCAGCCAGGGAACTGACAAACTAACCCTTTCCTTGGCCAGAGAGGGGAGCCTTCATTCTGAATTTCCAAAGTGATTGGAAATGCTTTCTCAGGAGGCATGTGAAAGTGTGCATCCTCTCCAGAGAAGTCTAAAAAACAAATCATCAGTTCAAAGAAATCAAAATTTAGAGGCTGCTTGAATGTACACTGTCAGTCTTTTCAATGAGGTGTTTGTAGCTGGAAGAGAACCTGATTTTTGCAAACTACATATAAAGAGAATACACTCACCACCAAAAGTAGGCTTCAAACCCAGCCGAAAATAGAAAGCTTTTTGACATGAGAGACTGAGCTTAGTTAGTTTTTCAGTGTATATATAGACATAGCATCTATGCATAAGCTATTTTTGTCTCTGCATGGCCTATTTGACATCAAGCAGTTACATTTTAATAAGGCAGCAGACACAGACCAAAGCAAAAGACAAGTGGATAAGTCTGTTTTACTCATAGTTGCTGGGCCTTTGAGATGTTCATAAAACATTAAGGACATTTACTTTCAGCCACAGCTTCTGCATTTCATTAGCCCTTTTGCTGTCACTATCACCTACTAGCGCTTCCGACTATCTCCTGTGGGCTGTTAGTAAGATTTCCTGGTGGGTCCTTTGCTTGAAACCACAAGACTGCTGACCTGGAGAAGTTCATCATCTCCTCCAGCCCAATGGCACTACTGAATTGTCCTCTCTCTGGAGAACCCCAGACAAACAGAGAATCAGAATATAATAGTCAAAGAGGGACTTGCAGGTCATGACTTCACATCTTTTGTGTACTACGCATTTAAAAACTTGTGCTTATCTTTCGCATTTAAGAGGCCTTCACATCACAGCTCAGAGGGGTACCTTCTGCAGTACATCCAGTCCATACCAGAATGAAAGCTGATTGCTCCTTAGAAATTGTATGTCTTTTCTTTAAAATGGAATGCAGCATGCAGAAATTTGTTGCTCCATGTCTTTTTAGCATGCAGATGCAGAAATGTATTTGCTGCATGTGTCGTACCCAGCTGTGGCCTCAAATCTGATACTTTGTGTGATGCTCTGTTGGATAAAGCTCCATATTCTAATGATCAAACTCTAAAAATGAAGGCAGCCTTCTCTGTTTTAAACTCCTTGTAGATTTGGCTCCAGGAGTCCTAAAAAGGCCCTTGGTCTTTGGACAGATCAAGAGATACTTAGCTTCCAGTCACTCCTCATTTACTCATTTACTCATTATAGGAGGATAGATAAAATTCGGGCTTTTTTGTGAAAGCGTGCTTTCACAGAATTTGCATGATGACGTTCAGGCAGGAGAGGCCAGTCTCTTCAGTACAAACGCTGTGTACCAAGAAAGATATTTTCTACAGATTTCCTTTTGGCCTTTGTTTATGTGAAACATATGAGCTACAAACTCACATGATTTCTTTCTCCCAGAAGCCTCTTTTTTTGACCTATTAATAGCATGCACTTGAAACTGGAAAGCATCAATGGGATTTTTAAAAGACATATTTAGAGACAAGAATCCTATGAAAATCCTCTTGCGTGAAATGTCAGCATATTTTATCAAAACCAGAGAAACTGGTAGCTTTGATGTTTTTGGCACCCCTTTGTAAGGTGAAAATGAAGGCAATCATTAAATACTATGCCAAAGAATCCAGACAAGAAGACTCTGTGAAATGGAAACATTTATGAGGACTACTTCCTAAAATTCAGCGAATCTATTTGCCAATAAGTTGAGGTTACATGTATTTATATACCCTCTGCAAACACAACAGACAAACATGCAGGCACACATCGGGGCACTATGCACAAGAGCTTTGCCAGCTGTGGGATCTATTCTTCTCTGCCAGATCCTTGACATGACACTCAAGCAGTAGACTGAACTGGAAAAATCTCTCACCTCCTCCAAGCAAACATTTTCCAGGCCATTTTCATGAGAAACCTAGAAGGAAGGCTTTGACACATCTGAAGTGACCAAGAGCAAACAGGGCAGAAGAGGGAGGTGGTGATACAGCCATGTGGGATGCTTTGATACAGCTCCTGTGTTCCAGTCCTGTGAGGCAGTCAACATCGAAGCTGACATGCCAGATGCAGGACAGAGCCAGATGTGTTTGGAAATAAAAGATGCTTCACTGCCATCTGTCCTTCACAGCTATGAAATCTGGATTACATATCTTCTAAAATTCTTGCAAAACTTACCCCAGAAAAAAGAGGTGTTCCCCAGTTCTGTTAAACAGAGAACACTAGTATGAGAATAGAGCCTGAAGTCAGCTTGCCATCTGAGTTACCCCTAGTTAACAATATTGTGTTACCAATGTTATACTTTATTAAGTCTGTAATTGAAGCAGTCACATGCTAGTATTTCAGTATTACTCTTCCATCATTACCTGATACGTGCCTTAACTCTCTACTACATCTTGGAACTTCTCGATGCACCTGTGTTGTGCTGTATAGTTAGACATTGCTGAAAGGGCAGAGCACTGCAAGAGCGGGCAGTTATACCACTGCAAATATACAGGCATTTCTACAGCTTGTTCCAATAATGGAATGTGAATATGCTCTACTATGAGAAAGCAACATTTCACTGGTACAGCAATCAGCTACGCCACGTAAAGTTTGGTACAACTATTCCTTCGTTTACTGAGAGAGTACAATTTCTTCAGGGCTAAATCCTTCAGCAGAAATTAAATCACGCCATTAAAAAGGCTTTCTGCTACTGAAGTGGAAAGGGCACTAGGATTGCACTGCACTAGGTCACCACAGCTCTCAGGTGACTTGGTTTTTCTGCACACAGGGAGATGGCAGAGATACCCAGCAGCTTTGTGTTTATTTTGAAAGCAGAGCAAATTTTCCTCATGTGCTTTAAGAAAAAAATGTAAACAGGTCACAATTCTGTGAACAAATTATGGTGCGGACAGAAATAAGAGAATAGATTTTGGAGAGCACAGAAAGAAGCTGTTGCCAGTATTGGAATACAAGAGACACAGTGACAGCCACAGATGCAGTGCTCAGCTCTCTTATGTGCAATAAATTCCAGTTTCATACTTCAGGACAGTAAAACCCAAGGGCTTTAAGTTGTTTACATTTAGCACTGTCAAGGAAATAAAGCATAGTGCCTTCAGTGAACAGAGTAGAATTGCTGTACTGAAAAAAAAAACATTCTTTACTTTCAATGTTGCATTTTACTTTAATATTGCATAAAACTATTGGGCGACAATTTAGTGTAACAAGTAAATCCTTTTATTCCCACTTCCATTCACTGATATGCCACCAAAGGACCTTAAGAGTCACCTGTAGATTGCCCCAGCTGGTGATCAATTCAACCCATCAATCTTGCTGATTTTGTACCTCCTTTGATAAACATTGTTCATAAAGAAAAACACATTTCTAGTCCTGCACAATTGCAGTGTATTCATCTGATGCCCAGAGGCATTTGCCAGGTTTTCCATTTGACATTCTTTGATAACATAAAGACAGTTGATGCTGTGCTGCTACATTTTGAGGTCTTTTTTCTTCTCTCTCCTTTTCATTTTTCTTATTTACAACTGTCTACAGGAACAATCACTGCCTCTCCTTGAGAGAAGTGCTTGCTGACGTGCTTCCTATTGCAGCTCAGTACATTTTCAAGGAAGCTGATAATCTCAAAAAGAAGCAAATGTCAAAAGTTGACTGAAGATAGCCTCCTGCAGTAAATATGCCTAATCTTGAGAAACACTGTCAGATTTGGGTGATTCAGGATACTGTTGTATTTTCTGTGCTGCAGAACAGAGGCAATAATGATCCCTGGTGTAATTGTATTGAAATCAGTAGTGCTACATTAAAGACAATATTACTGAAATCTTTGCCAAATTGAAACGCTGACAAAACTGTTTGGATTTTGATGTTTGAAGATCACTAAGCATTAACAGTACAGTACTGGGAATGAAGAGATTTTTCCCCTGCATGGATTCAGTTCTTCTACTCTAACAAAACATGGATGCTCGTATTTTCAAATCCGTGTGTATCTCATTGTCTAGTGAAAGACAATGCAACAAATCTTCCCTTCCATCTTGCAGCATGACAGTGATGGCAAATATGTCCCAAATTTTAAAAAAGCAGCTCAAACTGTGTTTCTGAGTGATGCTGTACTTTTTCATTTTCTGGTGGCTGAACTGATGTCCAGACTGATGAAGACTTTCCATACATTGTATTTCAGCAAAGGAGAGTCTGTTTGCAATATAAAGATGAGATACGGTTTCGGCTCTGCTGTGAGATGGATGCAATCATACATATTGTGACTGGATCAGAAAAGGAAGCAGTTTCCAGATCACTGGGGTGATCTTGGAAACAGCATTTTGCTTAGCTGCTAAAAATTCTGTTGCCTTTCCCATCATCTAAGATGCTTGTTATCACCCAAGGACCATGTCTGCATAATACAGTGGTATAATGGAAACACTGTCCAGGCTAGGGAATGAAATCATGCTGAAAAACTTGTCAGCCTTGACCTCAGCCAGAATATCACTGCTAGGATAGGTATAAGTCAACAACAACAACAACAAAAAGTTAGTTAGTGGAGCCTAACCAGCTCATTAAGAAATACTGTATCCATAAATAGATGGAATACTTTATGTAGAGTTCAAGATTTTACTGACCAAAAATTTCTTTGAAATCTTTTGAGGAATTGACGTCTCAACAAATATTTTTGAGAAACACATGTTCTGACCAAGAGTCACAGATGTTTTCCAGTAGTCGTTTAATGTGCATTCAGAAGGTGTTGTGCCACTGTAGTGTCCACAGCTCATCCCCTCCTTCTGCCTTGGTGAGAGGCACAGCAATCTGCAGAAAAGTTGTGCTTGGAGCATGGTGCTGGATGAGTGAAAATGTGTGATTGCCATGACTATGAAAATTGCTATCTGGAATCACTATAGCTGGAAGACACTGAGGAAATAATCTTCTGCCTTCAGCTGCTGGCTGCTGCTAGTGCATTTGACAGTCCTTTGGCTCCCCTGACTATTTGTTTTCCTTTCTTGAAGCAGCACTGTGGGCAGGAGAGCTTTGAGCAGAGCAATATGGCTGCAGGAGTGGGTGGGAAATGTATAAGATGCTTTGACTAGCTTGTGCTCATTGGAAGGGGCTAGAGCTCAGCCAGTGCCACTGGTAGGGTATGGAGACCACACCTGCTGTGGCATGGGGAGCGCACATCTCATAGTCTGTCAGAGGGATGGGTGTGCCCGTAACTGCAGCTCCCTCTTGGAGGTCACACGCTGTCTGTTTAAAAACTCTCAGGAACAGAAAATGAAGCTGTACAGATTGAGGTCCAATTAGGAACTCCTTGGAAAGAAAAGGAGCCAATTGTTTTACGTTCCCAGTGTAAGCTTCCCATCCATTAACAAGAAAACTAGTGTAAATATTTTGTGTGTTTTGCTTTTAAATTGCTCAGGTCACATATTTTATTTAACTGTAAACCAAGCAGACAGTTATTTCCATACAAAGATGAAGAAGAAGAAGAAATAAAATCCAAGTTCCTTCAGCTGAAGGGAAACCCACCACAGCAAGAGTTGTTGTCAAGTCTGCATGAGAGAAGATGAAAAGTTTGTGTCTCTTCTGCTCACATCACTTATCACTCATCACCCAAGGATACATGGGTTAGCATCATAGACATGGAGTAATACATGAGAATTTTTAAATATTCATTGAAGACTTCAGATGATGTTGAGACCAAAACAACAGTAAGGTGAAACATGGGTTGATCATGAGTTATTTTCTACACATACATATTTTTCTTATTTCTGGGCTACTTAGAAGCTCTTCTTGAATTAGCAAGTGAAAATAACCACAGTGATACCTAAGCTGGACAACTAGGGTTTATTTTTCAGTGTTTTTGGAAGGTCTACTTAAGTTTTCAGATGTCTTCAAGGTAGGATGATAATGATGGCTCTGTCCAATATTCCACACTTCACTCAGGCATCAGTAAACTGAACTGTTGCTCTGGGCACAACATGAAGACACATACTGCTGAAGTGATATCAAAATGAGAGCACATGCAGTCCCAGGGTGGTGGCTCGACCTGGAAATGAATGGCCCAGGGAGGTCATGAGATCTTCATCCTGGGCAAGAGTCCAAATGCAATGGGATGGGAGCAACCTGATCCCACTGGTGAGGGTACATGGAGACCTCTAGGGTACTCTCACACATAAATCACTGTACCACTCCATGAGAATTTCCTTATTTCCCAGGGAATTTTGCAGCCAGAGTAAGAAGTTGTCTTAAGCTAGACCAAGGATACTGGACATGGTGCTGTTGCATGGAAATTGAATAAGAACCTCTTTTGCAAACACACACGAAAAGATTTTGATCACATTTTTACCTTTTAGTGTCAGAAATTTAGATATGTTTTGGTTTTCTCTATAAGTACTCATTCAATGTTTTCAAAGGAAACAAAGAATGGTTTTGAGAGAAAATAAAATAAAATATAAAATATAAATTAAACAAACAGGAAAAAAAAACAACAACAACAAATCAAATTAACTTATTTTGGAATGGTTCACAAACTGAAAATTTGAAAACTGGCAATCCTCTTTCCCCAAAACAAATTGTCTTTGTCACTCGTCGTCACTACTACACTACTGCTGTTATCTTTACTATTATCTTCAGAAAGAATAGTTACCTCTCTGCATTCGATCTGTCCTTGGTCTCAGTTTACCATTCCTTCCTAGATACGCTATCAGTCAAAAGAGAGAAAAAGAAAAGCTGTTTTCTAGGGCTCCTTTATTATTTTCTGTCATTTTAAGAGTTCTTATATTGCTTGCTTTAGAAAGATGAATTTGGGTCATGTGAATTCATTCTTGAGTGCCTATCAGTCCATTAGGAAAAGCTGGCTTCGAAGCAAGATGTAAACATCTTCAAGCTGCTTTGATATAGTACGGCTGAAATGAAAACTGCTGGCGTGGCTATGACCCGCTCTGAGGACACTGCTCCTGGCCGAAACCTGAGTGCTAGTGTGGTGACTGTATGGGGATATATCCAGAACACCTGGATCTGCGGCCATCCCAGAATAACTCTTCCCCACTTTGAAGTACACCTCAACCAATCATTAATTTTTCCTAAATAAATGTGTTCTTAGAGGGATATACTGGCAAAAAAAACCCATATATTCAGCAATGTGGCTGTGACATGCAAGCAAGAGAGAAAAGTGAGCAAAGAACTAACGCTTTCACAGTTTTATTGTTGGCATCTTGTTCAGTTTGTCTGGAGAAGCTGTTCCATTATGGTTAAAAGATTTTATTTGAGGATAAAAATGTTGTTTTCTGATTTCTTGAGAAGAAAGCACGGATTTTTGAAATCCCTTCTTTCCGAAAACTTCTCTGCAAGGATATCCTGCAGCTTAAATCCCTGAGAGCAATTCAGATATAGCAAGTGCCCCAGCTCCATAGGCTACTCAGTCCTATTCCTCCTTCCTTTTTTTTGCTAATGAATCTGGATTTCTTTTCTGGGTGATAAAGGAGACATACAGACTCAGAGTGTTTCCCTTCTCAGCTTGAATTCTCATAGGAAGCAAGCTCTCCAGGGAAGGAATGGTGCCATCACAAAGATGCTGATGCACAGAAGGGGCTTAACAAGGATCTCCTATGCTCTGAAAATGGAAATTTCTCTCTGAATTAGTTCTCAGTTTCTCCATGCTCCAGAAACATGGTTGGAAAATGGAGCTGGCAGAAAATTCCAGCGGTGTGCTCCAGCATGTGAAATAAAGAGGGTCAGCCCAAGACTGCTATAGCACATTGCATATCAAAAAGGGTGCTCAACTATTGACAAAAACAGGGTCTGAAGGTTATTGCACTGACCCTGTAAAGTACAGAGTCTGTTGATGGCACCACCAAACATTATTTTTTGTGCTTGGCTGAGCTAATATTCAGTTTAAGGGTTTATTTATTTGAAATTCATAAAAGAACTCATGATAAAGGAGTAGCAAAGCTCCCCCTTTTGCAGAAACTATCTCCGCTTTTCCACAGTGTTGCATTTATTTGTATATCCACATATATATGGATGGAAAGATCTATGTATATTCTCTGACTGCAGTTAATTTTTGACTAGAATAAATTGTGGCTAACAATCTAATTTTGAAATAAATTAAAATTCATTTTTAGATAAGGTAGTTTCAGCTTAAAACAATATCTTAACATAGTATCTATAACATAAAAAGACCTCCTCCTTCTTCAAAGTAAAGGTATAATTATGTTATAGATTAAGTGTTCACGAACTGCACACTTTAAGAAATAGCTGTTAACAGAAATAGGTCCTTCATACTTATATCACTCCAGAAATAAAATAACTGTGGTAAATGGGTTTATTGTAACAGTAAAGCTGTAGCAGAGAAATCATTTTTCATTCAATTAGGAGGTTTTGTGCTATTTATTTTATTACCAGCTGCTACCAAACAGATCCACCATAAACAGTTACTGAAATCCTGTTCATCTAACAATAGAGGCAGTCAGATCTTGTTAAGAACCTGTTCTGTCTTGGTGTTTATTTGAAATAGTAAACAGCTTCATCAGAACTGGTCCACTCCACTTTTACCTAGCTGAACAAATTCTTAAAAGCTGTTGGTTCTTGCAGGTTGTATTTTCAGTGAAAGTCATCAGCCAAAACCAAGTATTGGCTTCCTCAACTGAGTTGCTCAACTACATCATGTTGATAGATACTGACTTTCGTAAGGTGCCTTTTTTTTTTTTTTTTTTTTTTAAATTACAAAGCTGTTAACACTTCCAGTTCCTATAAACTTGGAAAGTGTTCTGAAAACGGTGGATTTTGTAGATCACCTCTTATTAAAGCAAGATAGCCTTTTCTGTCTCAAAAAAGGGGGCTTTAGAGCACCTCTTTTCCTCCATTATCCATCGCTAGTTCAGTGAGTAACTTAATTGTAACTTAGACAAACACACCTCCTGCATTCAACAGAGCACCCAGATGGCCCAGGAGCACCATGTGGACACCTTGCCTGTAAAAACGCCTAATTTCTAGAAACAAATGAGGAAATTCCATCCTTAGAGTCTACACCGCACCAGACTGTCTGCCACGTCAGGTTTACACATTTTAATCACTCAGAAATTCACATAAACTATTCATCTTGGAATAATATTTTTGCCCTGATGTCATCATCCACTAACCATTACCCTAATTCTCTGAAGTCTTCACAAAATGCGTTTCTAAAATCTTCATCCAGGTTTAAGGTGGATATTTGCTACCTCCACTGCTTGCTGGGCTCTTCTGCTTAGGACAAAAGGGCAGTAGCTGTAGTTCAGCCATGTATGTAACAAGGGAAAATGAATTAATGTGTAGTAGAGTAAGTCATCTTGCCAGAGGACTAATTGGCATCAGCAAATTGAACACTGTAGGCAATCTGGAATAAACAATTGCAATAAATTATTTCTATTAGGTATTTTTCCTATGTGAACAAAATTGCTAGAAATGAGCAGAACCCCTGCAGCTTTCAGATCCTTTATTAGGTAACCAAACATGCTATTTTACACAGTGCATTTTAAGTGCACTCTGGCAGCATACAAAAATAAACCAAATCCATTGAATTCGGGTACAAATATCTTACGGTAAAATAAATCAGTTAGACTTTGCAGGATCAACCCAGATACCGCAGACATAGGATTAACCCAGATATTATTTTCAAAGGCTTCTCCACAGTGATTTTAATGAACACTAATGTAAAGTCTTTACACTCTACAATGACATTAAACCCTTACAGCATTTTAAGTAATACAGGGGCATTCCAGGCAACTCTGGTCTTTTTGACCTGGATTTATATCTTGCTCTGTATAGGCTGTAATACATACAATTCAGAAAATAAGCCAGGCTTTACCTAACATTTCTGAAGGAAGATGGATGTCCTTATTTTAGGCAGAGATAGGTCTCGAGGCAGCATTAGCAGCAGACATGAAGCCCTTGCCAAAAGAAATTCAGAGTGAGGCGAGGGAGAGCCCTGGGGAGATGGGGAAGACAAGCAGCTTCTCAAATGCGAGGCAGCCAAGCACCATTTTGGCCAGCTCCCTGCTATTTCCAATAAGCAACCACTGTACTGAACAAAGTACAACAAGAGAACGCAGCTTTATTTCATAAGTCTCCACGAAGAATGGGAAATAACCCTGGCAGTGCCTCTTTCTCTCTCCTTTTTTAAAAAAGGCTTGGGGTAGTTGTCCTCCCAGTAGCTGTCACAGCAGTTAGGGATGAATCCTGAAATTTCAGTGAGGTGATGAAGGCAGCTTTTTGAGCAGGCCACTGCTCACTTATCTGAGGAAGTGTGTTGGCCACACACTTATCCTCAGATGACAAGTGAAGACACTGAATGGAGGGGCTGAGGACCTCCTACCATAGCTCAGTGCTCATCCTCACACCCAGGATTACAGACTTTAAGTCTGATCACTCTTTTAGCCGAGGAAGCTACTGTTTTAAAAGTCTGTGCCCTGATCTACCCTTTGCTTCCTGTGTGATTATCACTTTTGCTATAGGCTGTGAGCTAACTAATATAGAGATATAGTTAATTTTCACATGTATTAGTCAAGAAATCCATGCAGAGAGCCTGAACTGTAGCAAGTGGTAACCATCACAGCAGGACTGGAGCCAGCTCCAGCTGACCCTACTGCACCACCATGAGGGCTCAGCTTTTCCCTGAGGAGGATGATAAAATGCAGTTTAGTAGCAGCTATATCACAAGAAATCAGATGAAGTAGAGCAGTTGCTGGAACTGGCTTCCCAAAGGGTTCTGCTTAAAGGATTTCATGAAAAGCATAATTCAGTTAGCTTGCAAACAGTTAATATGATAAAGGAAGAGCTCTGCAGCAAAAAAGCAAGCAAGCAAGCATCATGAAGGCGCTGGAAAGGCTGCCCTACTGCATCAGCCTATGCTGGTAAGAAGAAATTCTCCCTTGTCTGTGGCCCAGGGCCACCTGAATGAAATAGCAACTCCTGTTACCCCACAGAAATTCAGTCACATTTCTGATGACCCTGAAGACAATATGTGCCATCTGTAGATTTACAGTGAACCTGACGGAGTACTTGTGTGGGCTGCATTCAATTACTTGAGTTTAATTGCATTACATTTGCCAGAAAATTAGGCATAGTCTACGGAATATGAGTGTTTTGGAGATGCAGAGGAAGGATCCCGCCTGTGGCATAGCTGGAAGCCTGATCTTCCAGTGCAGGCGTGGGCAGAAGAAACATTCAGCACAGCACATCCCCATGCAGGTGCTCATAAAATTACTGTGCAAGCAACATAATTTTTTTTTTTTTTTTTAAATCACAACCCAGCTGACTTGCTGCAAGGAAAAACTGTCAAGTCCTGGTCATCTTTCCGAGACATTTTAATTACTGAATTCCTTAGGCTCCCCTACAGAACAAATCTAATGAGGTTTGACCACAGATGCACACTGATTACAAGAAAGATCGCACATACAATTCTTTTCTTCTCTTTGCTGCACATAAATGTAAAGGCAAACTGCTACTAGCAGGAAGGTCAGATGATAGAAATAACCAGGATGGCTTTCAGATGGTGTTATCTGCAGCTGTTATGGAGTCCAGCAGGAATGGAGATAGCTTGGCACCCTGTTAAAAAGGTGCCTCTCCATGTAGACATACCCATATGCATCAGCACCCTCCCTGCATGTACATGTACACATATTCTCCCATGTACTCCTAACAACTTCATCCTACAATTAAAGATCTAAACACACACACATGCATACTGTAACACAGACACAGACACAACTAACGACAGATTCCAGCACAATCTAACATAGATCTGCAGGCAGAAAATGCTTGCCGAAGCCATACGGTGCATACCCAACCTGCAGTGACTGGTGTCTTGTCATTATGTATAATAAATAGCAGCACTCTGTCATAGCAGCACGGCTGTGCTGCTGGTGCTCACACCCTACCAGCCCCATCTCTGCAGCGCAGTTCTGGGCATGAAACACATAGAGCGACATGCAGGCAGTGCTGATCACTGCAAGAGACAGGCTCCAGCAGTGAAAGCTGCTTCATGTCGGAGTGGGCTCTTCCCAGCTTTCCGACGTGTGATCTGCATCTCTAATAATGAACAGATTCAGTCAATCCATCCTTTCCGGCATCGATCCCTTACCTTGAAATGCTGCAGCTGAAGTATCTGGTCCTCAAGCTGCTGTCTCTTGCCTTCTATTTCCGTCTGCCTTTTCCTTTTCTCCTTGGAAAAATAATTTGAGGAAGAGAGGGAGGGAGAGAGAAAGAGAAGGAGAGATTGTCAGAGAAATGGAGGCTTTAAGGGTAGCAGATTCATAAGAACATGCAGGCAGCCACACACATCTGTGCAGATGCCACCAGTCCCATTTCACCTGTGCTCTGCTTGTTGGCTCACAGGAGCTACTGGGAGGGTGCCAGCTCCGACCCACTGATTGCTCACCAACAGGAGAAATTCTCCTCACTGGCTGCCGGCAGACAGAGCAGCAACAGCGTGCACAGTCCCAGAGGAGGAGAGAAAAAATTGCAGGTCGGAGGGAAGTTAAAGGGACATGGATGCACTTTTTTGTTCTATACTCTGGGCCAGGAATATGCAAGGTCAACAGAGGACATCAGGGCAGAAGGCAGATGGTGAAGCTACCAGACTGTACTGGGCTTATTTGCAGTGCAAATGGGACAGATAGCTCCATCCAAAGCACCCACATGTGCTAGCAGCTGGCCTGTGCTAGCTCCCAGAGGCTGGGCTGACTGAGCAGCTCAAAGGACACCATTACCACGTCCACGGCCTGTGATTTTTAAGGTCACCTCCAGAAACATGAATACAAGCCTGTGCTGGGCAGCAGGTTCTCCCATCTGCTTCAGGAGATCTAGCTGTCTTTCTCCTTACAAAACCTGCAGGGGTTGCCTGTTTTACGTTTTTCATGCTGCATGGGAACCACTTCTCTTCACCCACCTCTGGTTCAGATCAGATTAATGCTCCCAGAGGTGTAAATAGAATCACAGAATCACAGAATACCTCAAGTTGGAAGGGACCCAGAAGGACTATGTGTCCAACCCCTGGCTCCATACAGCACTTCACAAACCCAAACCTTGAGCTGTGGCAGTTCCCATGGCCGCTGCCCTGAAGAGCTGTGCCATGCCCACCGCCTTCTGTGGCACAGCCTTTCCCTGACCCCTGACCATCCCCTGACACAGCTCCATACCATTTCCTCAGGCCCTGTCCCTGTCACCAGAGAGCAGAGCTCCTGTGTGGAGCTGCAGGCCACCATGAGGCCTCCCCTCAGCGGCGGCCTCCCGTCAGCTCCTCTGCTCTGGGCTGAACCAAGGGTTTGTTCAGCTGCAACTTGTACATCTTGTCCTGCAGACTCTTCACTGTCTTTTTAGCCCTTCTTTGGACACTCTCTAATAGTTTCATGTCGGTTTTAAATTGCAGCACTCCAACCTGCATGTAGCACTGAGCACAGTGGGACAGCCCGTCCCCTTGCCCAGTGTTGGTGCTGGGCCGGATGCACACCAGGATACAGCTGGTGCTCTTGTCTTCAGGGCATCTGCCCCAGATTTTACTGGAACAACACCCTTTTTTATCCTTTAGCTGTTGAAAAAATGTTTTTATTATTTTAATGCTTCATAGCCGTAAAGGTGGGCTTGAAGACATTTAAGGATTCCTTGAGTCCCCAGAGTAATTCTTCTGTTCCACTTCTGGGTGTCCTACTGGGAATTCTCCACTTTCTAGGGATTTTAAGCCTTTATTTCTCATCCTCAAGGGACATATGATATCACTTATACACAAATGATTTATGTCTATATTGGACCTCAAACCAAGGCATTTTGAGTGAAAACCCTATATTTAAAAGGAAGATCAGGAAACTTTTAGTGATAGGTTCTCTCAAAACATGGAGTCAACAGCCTGGACAACTCCTGTTGAAGACTAAGACATGAGGTGATGAGAGGGCTTTATCAATGAACTCTGAAGAGGCAAAGTGGTCAAATGATGCATGTGTCAAATGGTTTTGTAATACACTGCATGGTCTTACATGCTGATTTTATGTAGAGAGATACACACGCACACTCATATAACTGTCTGAAGAGTTTAATAATACTACTGCTGAACAAAAATATTCTGCTGAAGTTATTTTGGAACAGGAAAATTGGCTTTTTGGACAACTGAAGTGTCACAAATTGTGCCTGTCATCAGCTGACAGCTTGAAATCTCACTGCTTTGTTCTCACAGAAGACAATTTGCCTTGTGCACACATAGGCATTCAAAATTTACGTATGTACCTTTAAATCCACTCTTTATATAAAATTGATAGCATAAGGAACACTCCTCCAATCCCCTCCTTCCCTCTGCACTTTTGAATGGAGCAGGACATTGCATGGCTCTGGGGTTAAAAAACTTCAACATGCTTCAGAGCTTTCTCTTTTTTTTTTTTTTTTCTTTTTTTTAAAGTCTACAGTATTAACAGTGTACTTCAGAGAGCAAAAGCCTAGGAGTCATTTCTCTGCTATTTCCTCAAATAAGTGGTTAGCCATAGGTTGGAATAAAGTGGTCATAAAAGCTGTTCCGGTTAATGGCCTAATATTCTCAGAATAAGGGAAATTCTTTCCTGTTTGTGTCGAGCTGAACACATTATATGTGCCATAGGGCAGCATAAGGCACTTCAATCTTCACAGTTAACTGACCTACATTTCTGTGTGTTTATTGATATACGTACATATATATGTTTTCTACCCTTTAAAAAAGCTTTCTTGCTAAAACACATGATGGAAATCACCACACTGTACCTTCTCTGGCTGGCTGTGTCACGCCTTATAATGGATGTGACAAGACAGCCTTATAAAACATAAATGGAAACTTATTTTCTTTGGGAGAAAGGGAAAGCACTTAGAATATTTTCCCTGTAGGCAGAAACACAGCAGGCATTAAAATACTTGAACTACTTACTAACTAGTGGGCTTCTGTGGAGCTAAACTGGAATATTGCTCACAATACCACTTCACTGGCTCTCAGTCTAATCACATACCTATACCCATTCTCATTTTGCACCATGGCTGAATGTAAGGAGCATGATGACAGAAGTAGTTTTTTTTTCTTCTGAAGGCTGCATAATTTGCAACATGGGTAATAAGCTGTCAGGACTTTTCACCTTCAGGTCACTCAGTCACCTTATTGGTGGGTTCCTCTGAGATCTGTGACTATACATGTTGCTGGTATGTATGGACATGTTAAGAAAAGATGTGGTAAAAGTACAGGCTAACAAAGGTCTCACAAAAGCCAGCATCAAGGATTTTAGATATTCATTAGATGAAACAAATTCTCATTCAGTATATAACTGAAAATACAAAGAAGTTGAGTTCATGCTTAAACTGAGCCTTTTGTAAAGTATTTTTCGGTATTTGAGCCTGTATATGCTCCTCCCTCCTTATTCTGCTTGTCTAATTCTAGATATCTTTTTTTTCCAATCATGCCTAATAAGGTTATGTTTTACTGTGGATCCTAGCACTAGGAAAGTATAGTACTCGAAACAGATTCACACCAAACAGCTCTGTTTCAATACATATCCTGTCTGACAACACAGTGAATACTCCAACATTGCTTTAGCTATCTGTTGCTGTTAGTCACCCCCAAGAAATGAACCAGAGGACCCTGACAGCTTCAGCCATTCTATCCTTCTGTGATAACTTCTCACCGTGACCAAAGCGTTTTCTGCACCTCCAAGGACGAAAGTGACATTTCAATCTGCTCTTGCACAGGTTACATTATCATTGTGCCAGCCCATGGCCTCCAACCTGAGAAGTTTTCTCAGAAGCAGCTGAGAAACCCAAATGAAGCTTGCACGGGAAGGGAGAGATGGCTAGGTGTGATGTGGGGCCGAGGAAGATACCAACCTAAATTGCAAGTGAGCAACAGGATGGGATGTTGTACAGTTCATTTTTAGGATGCTGCTGAAAGCTGTAGGTTGGGGTGCCAATCATTACACAGACCCAGATCGCTGGAGTTATTCTGTGGACAAAAGGTGTCAGAAAGTGAAGAGATCATAAAAACTAGGCTTGTAGGAGGTGGTGAAAATGGGCATGGAAGCCAGTTTTTCTGTTTCTCTCTTACAGTAAGCTTATTACAAAATATTTGTATCTCTCTGAGGTATTCTGCTTTTACTCAGGGACATGATTTACTGCTCAGGGACATTTTTTTAGTGGAGAGTTGTTAGTTAGGGTAGTATGGTTAGGTCATGGTTGGACTCAATGATCTTTAAAGTCTTTTCCAACCTGAGTGATTCTATGATTCTGTGATTCTATACAAGTGCTCATCATGGATAGTTAGTTACCTTTACAGAATGGAGGAGTACAGCGTACAGTCAGCACATTTTGAATATCTGGAATGTTTGCAAGACACTAACTTTACATCCCTCACTTCACCAAAAATACTAGGAACATTGGAAAGTGAAAGTACGTGACTTTTTTACTCATAGACCCAAATGATGGGAAAGGAACACAAGTCAAAGTACAAGTTAACTCACATCTTGAAATCTACTTTGTGAAAACTGAGATTTGTATTCAGGAGTTCACTTTTATTGATGAAAGCAGAACATGGAAGCCATGAGTTTATTTCCTTTTAGGATACTCCTGTTTTTGGAAAGAAAGCAATTGCTGCACAGCACTAAATATGTCCAATGCCACTTTTGTATTACGAAAAACAAGAACAGCTGATAATGTATAAATAAAGAGTAGAAGAGAAAGAGAGTGAGAGAGAGAGAGAGGATGAAATGGAGATCTATAAGAGCATGAATGGATTGGAAAAAGCAAATGGGCATCTCACACACTGTAAGATAGAAGGCTTCAATGAAACCAAATACAGCAGATTCAGAGCCAACGCATGAGTCTGTCTTGAAAATCCCCAAGGGTGCTGTGGGTGCTGGAAGATGCTAGGGGCTTTAAGAGAACCTGGTCATGGCCAGAGAAAAGGTATACTCTAAAGGATGCCTCAAAAATTGAGTTAGATCGGGTTCATGAACCTCCTGGATCAGACATGTTTTTGACGATGACAAGGTACTTTGGAAATAGTCATACTGACTGTCCTTCTCCAGTGCATGTACTAATACCACCTATTTTATGGTTTTGTAAGAGGTGGGATGTGGGAGCTTTTGTCTGAGTCAAGACAGCTGCTCTCATGTTACGTTTGATCAAAATAATTTAGAGCTTAGTGTCAGACATGCCAAACCATTCCCATAAAAAAATAAATAAATCAAAGCAAACATGAGACCTCAAAAAAAAAAAAAAAAAAAAAAAACCATGTTATACTAAAATGCTTCTCTTTGACACCGAAGTCACAGAATACATCAATTTTCCATTGCAAAATCATTTCTGGTATTGCTCAGAAATTTGCTTCCACAGAGTGTGAAGAAATGCAGATTATGCAGCTTGCAGACTGGTGGCTTTTTGAGCAGAGGCATGCACCTCTAAAGCCATGTCAGTCCTTGGGGCAATGAAGCCCTGGGGAAGCCCTCTGCTCCACTCATGTTGGCAGCAGCACCTGTTTTTATTGGATTCAAGCCAGTTCAGATACGTGCAGAAAGCATTCTGCCAGAGCAACACAGAAACTGAGCGCTATTTAATTGACCTCAGTGAGGAAACATGCCCAAACCCAAGAGCAGGCTATGGCTTACAGTGCAGGTATGGAGAACTGCACAGTGGAAAAATGAATGGAAAACTGACTGAACACAGACCAAGTGGGGTTTGGGATTTGTGCTGGATTCTCATACCCTAGCACTGTGCTGAGGGATGAGTAATCATTTCTACAAAAAGCTTTCCTGATGTCTTCATCTTTCATATCAAACAAGAATCTAGGCAGGCAAAGAGGAAGGGGTGGAGGTTAGTGAGCTCCCACTTCTCGGGCCAAGGCACAACAAATGCACTGAAACACATGCAGAGGAAAGCTACACTCTACTTCAAAGCAAGGAAAGCAGTCACAGAGATATATCTTCAAAGAATCATGTGAATTTCTTTAGCAAGGAATTATTTTCTCCACTCTGTACAGTTGCCAGGTATTATTCCCTGCTCACTTAAATCTTGCAGATTTTTAGGACAGCTAGTATGGGAATAAACACAAAAATTGCTTCTGACACCTAATTTTTCTGTTGCCAGCTCAAGGGCATCTAGAACCTGCAGAAAAGGAGAATCTGGATTCTGCATATCACTTCTGCCTACTGCTAGAATAATTTAAAGAAATCCCTCCTTGTGCCTTCACAGTAGCTGAATCTTTCCTCAGGTTGCAGTTTAATTGACTGTCCTCAGCTGGACTAGAGCAAAATGCACATGCCTGAGAGACTGGCAGCAGGGTCCTTGCTGTGTTTGTATAACCAGCACCTATTGCCAGGACAAGACATAGGAACCCATCATCCTGCCAACACTGGACATGGCTGCACTTGGAGGAATTCTCATTGTGATAGGGAGTCATGCAGCCTCTGTATTGGCAAGCTGGAGGCCTGCCTAGCCTATGTGGTCTCCTCTCTGTAGCAACAGGAGTTTTGTGTTTACCTTTTCCTGCAAAACCCTCTCTGCTTATCCCCAGAAACCCATGGGCAACAGGTTGATCCTTGTAGCTATTTAAACTTGAGCCAGGAATTATTTATCTGTACCTTTGTACTGCAATCCAGCTTCCAACCTTAAGAAGACTCTCCACTCTGTGCTCCCGAGTAGCACCTAAGTAACAGGCACACTGACCCGTACTTAAAGTCTTTCTGTACTGGAAGGTTATTGCCTACAACACAGATTCACAATTTCAAATGTCCTGAGCTTCTGGGACCTTGGTGGCTTACCTTTCTTGTACCTGAACAAAGCAAATCATACATTGGAAAGCTTCTTATGAGAGATGGCGATGGGAGGAATACGAGTTGTTGTTATAGCAACCTGCATGTATCCTCCATATATCTACATATTTCATAATAAAATTGTGTCCATGTCTATCGCTCCAAGCAACAAGCAGGGAGGTTATTTGGGCATGAAAAACTGGAGAGAGGCAGCAGATGAAATCCACCTAAGGGTAAAGCCCAGGCTTAGCTGTCTTCCTCATACCCCTTCCACAGCAATGAAAAGCAAAGGAAAATGAATATTTCACCTCCTATTTTGTGGAACTGCAGACTGTTTAAAACTGGAGATTACTCCACAAATATTGATTTAGACAGACAACATGCCATAGCGTTCAAGAAATATCTTAGCATGGTTTGGACACGGAATAGGTTTACATCACAGAGACAGACCATAGTGAAATAGTGAGCAGGAGGGCCTGGAAGTTTTTTGTTTCAACATCTTTCAAAGAGGTTCCTGCTAAGAGAAGTGTAGAACCACTTGAAGGCAGCTGCACCCTCAAGGTGAAGAAAGAAAGATGCCCTCAGGCCAGAAATACACCTGTATTCTTTGCAGCCTTTTCTCTGGTCATGAATGTCAGAGAAGTGAGTTGCTTATGTGCAAGAACTGAGTGGTCTGAAAGAAACAAAGACATGCCAGTTCAAGTGCTTCTGGCAAAGGAGCAGTTGTCTCTCGTCTGCAACCCACTTTCATGCTAATATTGTCACTTGCAGGCAGAGTAACTTTCCTTGCTTGGATTTTCGTGGGGAAAATACATTTAGAAAATTCATTTTCTCTACTTCTCTGAAATGCTGCAGCTTTTTAGATGTCTAACAGTAGGACATCCTTGAAAGTTGGTTTTCTCCTGTGCTAATGTGCCATATAAGAGAGATCTGTGTCAATGTGATCTTTGTATGCCATTCTAGAGAACCATAATAGTCATTGTTTAGGACCACAGGAGGAGTTCAAACAGAGCCCTGTAGGATTCACTTCTGCTCAGGGCTTCTGGATATGATCATTTCATAGCTGCCATGAGCCCACTACCAACATCACCTGTGGTTATAAAGGGCAAAGATGTCCAAGAAGAGAAAGGCTCTTCCTTTTTGAAGACAAAAGCCACTATAGGATTGCAGTAAAAACTTAGCTGCCCTGAGCAGTTACAATTATAACTCCCTGGTCATTACATCCAACCACCACGGTTCACACAGACAGTGACCATTTAATTAAAATCACCATGCATCTCATACAACAAATAAAACTATGGCACAACTCCCAGAACAACAGCTCTTAATGAAGAGTGATGAATACAGGAAAGAATTTCCTTTTGAAAAACTCCCTCACTAGCATTTTTGAAAGGGGACACAACAGAAAAATATCTCGTTGAGATTATGAGACAAAATTATCTTGCAGAAATCATGACTCCTTTGATATCCTGTGAGGAAATTTCCACTTAGGTGAAACTGTCAACCTCATTTTGGAGTGACTAAATTTTACCTGCAGTTTTCTCACTTCTCTTAATGCTCCTAGGTCACCGGAAACTGTGGTTTAGGTGTAGCCCACCAACACTTTTGACTGGACAACCCCCCATAATGAGTCCCTGAAGTATGAAAAGTTTTGATAACATCTTTCTTCCTCCCAAATCTGAACTGAAACTGTACATGGCTAAGGAATAAAGTCACACTTTCCTATAGTTTTAGAATTTAATCAAGATCATTCCATGCATTGGAGTGTGAGTACTTTTTGCAAAGGCCTCCTTTTTTTTTGTCTGGAAGACATGACTTGACAGGACATGACAGCAAACAGATGCTGAATGAGCAGCATCTATACAGTGCTGATGTTGTCCTACAGAGCAGATACTGATAATGTTACGACATCCATTCAGGAATTTGTAATCCTTCCATTAGGAAATGAAAAACAAATTACAAGATTTTAGTCCAAGACATACAAGCTGCAACTCTGATCCTTTACACTGCTTTTCTCCTAATCTTGGTGAGGATCTATAAACACTTTTTGCTCAATAAAAAAGATCAGAATCACAAAGGCTATGATTTCAGCAGGACTGATTTTCCCTCATTGCACATATGACACACATCCTCACTTCAAGGAATTTCCCTAAGACACATAAGATGATGCGGGAAGAAGAAATTAGACTTTCAACTGTGGGAACGGAACAAATTGGTCTTGCTAGTCAGCACAGAGCAAAGTCTGGAGCCACTAGGAGAATGGCAGCACTAATTCTGATACCTGACTCATATCCAACTTTTTGCTTATTTCAAAGTAAAATGAAGGCGCTTTGTGTTTTAATCCTTGTAGCCTGTCTGGATTAGACAATGATTTCAGCGTCTTGGTGTCTCACATCAGAAAATGTTTTTATTGCATTGTTGACTCCTACTTGTGAGCATGACAGCGTGCCTGCTGGCACCAAGTGGTGCCATACTGACCTGTGTGGTACAGCACTGGATCTCCTTCAAGCAGGGCAGGGTTGAGCTGCTGGACTGTGAGCAGTTCCTCTGCTGCCAGAAAATACTTCTTGTCATCTGTGAGATACTGTTGTTAGCTTAAGATGCTTTCCTTAAGCTTTTATTCAATTATGGTCATGAATAGGATGCTCACACAGTCTTGGGGATCTGCTAACATGAGTTGAAGTTGCCTTGTTTTACAGCAGGAAGAAAGAAGGAGACAAACATTCCTATGGACACAAGGAAATGGAGTCATGAATCGAGGATCTGATGATTTTCAGTCATCAGAATCCTTTCAGTCTGATGATGCAAGTAAGATTATACACAAATTCAGAAGCAAATCACTGCTCTGGATAAGGTTTATCTCTGAACAGACTCTGAACAGCTCCCAGCATGGGGCTGGGTTCATCTTAACCAGCCTAGAAGATCCAGCTCATTTGTGCCTTGTAAAGATTGACCCAGGTTGCAGGGGCCATCACTGACCCTCTCCAGATGGAATATCAACACTCTGCCGAGTCCCATTATGGCCAGACATGGCATTCTCACAGCACTGTGGGGTTTCAGCCTCCTCTCCCACTCAACACTGAGTCACGTTACTCCAACAGGAGACCACAGAGAGACCAGAGAACATAATGATGAATACAGTCGTGACTACGAGGGTGGATATGTCTATCTGCTTGGCAAAAAAAAAAAAAAAAAAAGTATGCTTAGTATGTGATCTAGGCATGCTAAAAATCCCACCCAGCCTTGGCTTTGGCATCCTGCCTATGCAGCACGTAAAAGAGCTTCATATCCAACCAGCTTCCTCTAAAGGTTATTTAATCTGACAGGTGTAAGATCACATGTCTCAATACTGAACTTTAGCAGTACATGGGAGGTATTACTGCTATGTCATACCCATAGGTAAGGCATCCCAACATTTTTTTCATTAATAGGAGCAGTTGGGACACCACACTGTGGATTGCATAACAAATCTGAATGCCCAGCTTCTTCATGCACCGTCAGAGGCAAAGATTGCCCTGCCCTCAGCAACAGGAGCAGACCCTACAGCAGCTTTCCACTAGTGTGTGACATTAAGAGGGAAGACTTGCATAAACACTCCTTGTGCTTGCCTGGTTCCTGGCAGATCCTCGAGGAAGGCTGCTTGAGGCTCAGGTCTGGAGCTGGAGCTCCATGAATGCTTTGAGCTGCAAAAACAGTAGAACGTGGATGGTTGTATGGTGCCAATCTGCATCTGCCTGTTTTGCTGCTGGGCTCCAAGAGCTGGATCCACTTGTAAATGGGCAGATTTCTGCTGTACGTTTCAAGGCATTCTCCTTCAGGAAACAACTTGGGTCTCTCTGTGTTTTGCACTTCTGCTGCAGCTTCTCTGCAATTCACATCCCACATGTGCCTGGGATTTCACAGCTTCAAGGTCATCCCTGGAAAGAGTGAGCTGCTGCCTGGTTTGTGCAGGTTTATATGCACAGGTACTTAAGGCGACAGGGATTCAAGCAAGAAAGCTTCTACAGTTTGGATGAATTTCTAACCTAGCATTGCACCTGACAGGCTTATAAAGCTGTAAACCATTTGAACTGTTTATTAAACAGCAGTTAGCATGGCAAAACATACAAATCAGCAAACAAAACCCAGAACAGAGACAGCAAAGGGAGATCCTTCCATTGTAACTTCAGGGTTTTGGCTGGATTTCTGTCTCAACGAATGGGGACTCTTCTACAGAAACTCAAAAAGATGCCATGTAGGTGCTATGTAACCACTCCTTCACAGCTCCTCTGCTTTTACCTTTATCTCCTGTAGATCTCTGAGTTAATGAGGAGCCCCTCTTCCCCCATTACTGTGCAACCTGGTTTTGAAATGCCTTCTCTCCTCCTTCCACAGAGCTCTTCTGTCAGATTTTCTCTTCCATTAGCTAAAATATGCACCTCTGCAGCGTGTTTTCCTGGGGAGCTGAAGCAGGAACAGGACTCAAACACAGATAAGTGCTTTTCCCAAAGTCATGCCCTTCTTTGTATTGTTACTCCATCCTGATATGCAGGTGTCACTATTTTGCATATATTGGGGTGTTCTGGATAAGGGTCAGGTCTGTCTCTACAAATGTCCCAGGAGTTCAACGTTACTGAGACAGGTAGCTTAGATGTCTCCAGAGATTTAGGTAACATTAATTAAATCAGTAACCTGGCATCATCAGTCTTTGAGCAACCCCATAGGATTTCCTGATCAAGGATCTCTTTTCATTCAGATCCATATGAAATGAGTCTGTCTCTCTGCTTCTAATTTCATTTCTTACATGAAGAAGCAAAATACAGCCTGCAGGCACACTACAGTATTTTACATGATTTATACATTTTGATCTCACAAGGACATCTAAAAGTGAAGGTCTGACTTTTTAAGCTGCCTGTGTAGTTCAAACAATAACAGAGCAGAGCGGAGCATCAGTTCTGAGATCCCTACCATGCAGCCTCACTTCAGCATGAAATACAACCAGGATGCAGATCTCTGAACATTTGAATGGAAAAGTCTTCAGAAATGAGCTTAAAAGGCAGAAGATGGCCAAGAGAAAAAGTACATATAAATTTAATCTGCCTCTCATTCGCTAGCATAAGCTCATGTTGTAAATCTGAATTCAATGAGGTATTTACTCCACACTACTATTAAATTAGATGAACCAGCATAATCGCCTTGTTAATGGTACAAATCAGCTAGTTGTGTTCTTCACACACTTAGCAGCATTTTGACAAGTATTTGTCTTCCCAAAAGCTCAGTTAAAATGGAAGCTGTGCTGAAGTGGATTTGGCATTTCAAGTGTCAGAGGCAGACTGTTGGAGAATGTGGAAAGCAAAAGCATGCCTTGCTAATGGATCTGCCCCCGGTGGCAGGTTTCATCACTGTTTCTGAGTCAATGCTGGCCTTACTTAAGCAAACTGGCTCTATGAGCCTATAGAGCAGAGTATGTCATTCTTGGTCTCATTACTAGCAAACCTTCTTGGAGATGATCTGTTACTTTAACAGAGATCATATTGTCTTTTTTCAGCTAGAGTGTAAAGGGGAGTGCCAACACACTCTCAATAATATTCAAAATATCATGGCAATTAGGGGAAGTCCCTGGTGACTGGAAAAAAGGCAACATCACTCCCATTTTTGAGAAGGATAAAAAGGATGATCCCTGGAACTACTGACCTGTCAGTCTCACTTCTGTGCCAGGAAAGATCATAGAGCAGATCTTCCTGGAAGCTATGCTAAGGCACATAGAAAACAGAAAGGTGATATGGGAGAACCAGCATGGCTTCACCAAAAGCAAATCCTGCTGACCAACCTAGTGGATTCTAGTGTCAGCATATCAGTGGACAAGGGGAGAGCCACTGATATCACCTACCTGGACTTCAGTAAGGCTTTTGACTTCATAACCCACAGCATCCTTCTCTCCAAATTGGAAAGATATAGATTTGATGGGTAGACTGTTTGATGGATGAAGAACTGGCTGCAGGATCGAATCCAGAGAGTGCTGGTCAATGGCTCAATATTTGGATGGAGATCAGAGACAACTGGTGTCCCACAAGCACAGTGCTGGAAAAAATACTCTTTAATATCTTCATCAGTGACATTGACAGTGGGGTCAAGTGCACCCTCAGCAAGTTTGCTGATGACACCAAGCTGTGGGGTGCAGTTGACACACTTGATGGATGGGAGAGATGTAGGCAGGCTAGAGCAGTGGGCCCAGGTAAATGTTATGAGGTTCAGTAAATCCAAATGCAAGGTCTTAAATCTGGGTTGAGGCAACTCCCACTAACAGTACTGGCTAGGGGATGAAAGGACTGAATGCAGCCCTGTCAAAAATGACCTGTGGGGAGTGGTGGATGGCAGGCTGGACATAAGCCAGCAATGTGCCCTCTCAGCCAAGAAGGCCAACTGAATCCTGGGCTGCATCAAAAGAAGCATGGCCAGCAGGGTGAATGAGGTGGTCCTGCCCCTTTGTTCTCCACTGGTGTGGCCTCACCTGAAGCACTGAGTCCAGATGTTGAGCCCTCAGTACAGGAGAGACATGGACCTGATGGGGCGTCTCCAGAGGAGGGCCACAAAAATGATGCAAGGGATGAAAAACCTCTCCTGTGAGGACAGATTGAAAGAGCTGGGCTGTTTACTCTGGAAAAGAGAAGAGTTTTTCATCCCTTCATATTTCCAAGAAAATTGCTGGCTTGGTAGTGAACTATTTACATCTTCCACACAAATCCAGCTACAGTGTGATGACTGTGCCATTATCTGGGGCCTGGCTTTCTGCCTGGATGGCAAACTATTACAGTTAAGGTGCAAGGCTGAGCATAACTGACCCACACATCTTGACAGACATCTGCAGGAGAGGTCATCAGTCACAACCCACAGTGCACTGATAGCAGACTCAGGGCTTTTCTAGGGATGGCAGGAAAGCCAGGGAACGGTGCTGCTTATTTGTTTCCAGGTACAGGTGAGGTGACAAACTGTCCTATTCCTCTGCATATGAACACTAGTGTGGCATGTCTTCTAGTTATCCTTCACAATGAAGGAATCCAAGGGAGCTTTTTTCTGTGATCTGGAAGTGAGCTGCCAGTTCTGTGTTGCAGAATCTTCTCAGCACCACAGCTCAGGCCAGTGCCACACCTTTCTGCAAAAGGCCACACAGGAAGAGACCAAAGAGTCCCCATGAGGAAAGCAATTAGAGGCCTCAGAAAAATCCAGTTAGAACAATATTCTATTTTTGGCAAATGAGACTTGTGCTCCTCACAGTGTATAGTTTTAGAATATTAATTTTATGTAAGGTCACTTAAAAAGAGAAAAGTACCTCCATCCTCCTCCTCCATCCTCCTGCTGTTCATTGACTGTTGTTTCTTTGGTGATCCTTTTGGATCTCACAACACATGGCAGATACAGTACCACCCAAGCTATCCTGATGTGGCTTCCAACTGCTCTGCTGTCAGAGATACGGAACTTTATTTAGTTTGCAAGCCCTTATGGTATAGACAGGCTCTCTATTCCATGCTTGCACAAAATTTAATGTGAAGAGGTACTATTGCTGCCAGGGAGTCATTATGTTATGGTAACAACAATATCACTGCCATACCCAAATTCTGTGCGTAATACTTTTATGCAAACTAAATTGATTCTCAAAACCTGAGTCCAGATGGATCAAATTCTGGATTCTGTGAATTTTTCAACTTGTATTTTTGCATGGGCACTGTAGAGATACACCACTGTGTTCTTTCATGAAGAAACAAGTGTAATGTTCCTGCTCTTTTTCTCCTGTCATTTATAATGTTAGTACAAAGAGAGTTGAAGCTCACAGAAGAACACATTCAGCCCTAAACATATTCAATGGTTCTGTAGATGGACACTGATGAAATCAAGATGTTCTCTAACTGTCCGGGGAAAAGATTCCTGAGGTGATATCTTATAAAAGCAGGAGAAACTAATTATCCACCAAGACTTGCTCAGGATTTATGACTCGTTTATATGATTCTAGCTTGTTCTTTCTGTTGGAGGACACCACTCTATTAATCCTTAAATAATAATACAACCATTTAAAAAAAAACAACAAAAAAAACAAAACAGCAGTACTTCAAGTACCTTATGATTGGGATTTTTAAGTTTATTCACCCACTGTTTTTATTATGAGCAGAATGAGGTCACTGTTTGCACATCTGCACTGCATGCTCTTCCAGAGCATGAGAACAAACTCTGTGGGATACATCACTGATCCAGCAAACATTTGTCTCCTGTTCCACTGAAACCATCTGTGACATGCCCAAGGTCAGTTTGATTGCAGATGCAACCCTCACTGCAGCCCCAATAAATAATAGATTTCCACCATGTTCAGACTGTAGTCCCTCTAAGACTAACTATATACACTACACAGGACAGAGAGCACAGTGTTGAGCTTTTGCAGCTTGCTGGGTTTTGCTTGGTAGAGCATGCATGCTGCCGCTAATTTCAGACTATGATGAAGCTGCTCATAGTGATGCTACACAATTGCAAGTTTATATCTGTGTAATGCTGAGAACTTCCCAGGTACCCCTCCGTGCAACCAAGGGCTGATCTTCAGAAGTGCGCCCACAAGATGACAGTCCAGCTTGAGTTAAGTTGCCCTGCAAGGCATACAGTGCTGCCTGGTGCCATCAGTAAGTTCAAGCCAATATCTGATTCTGCTCTACAGAATGGCTGAAAATCAAATATACATAACACGCTGTTGCCAGGAAGGGTTAAGCAAAGAGAGGGATTCATTCCCTTTTGGCCAGCAGGCAGCTTGCAATAGCTGATCACAGAGACTCCAATGAGAATGGATGGGGAACAGGGTGTTCTGGCAGCAATTACTAATACCACGAGGTCTTCCATCACCATGGAACAGTGGCTGAATTTCACTAGAGGAGAAGGTGTTTCATCAGTGGGTGTGCACACTTTCTCAATGCCAGCTCGTCAGGAAGAAAAAGACCTGTTATCCTTCAGAAAACCCTGATTAAAATCTTCCTTCCATCTAGCTCTTGCTAATGAAAATCAAACCTAAATACCTAAAATTAAAATTCCTAAAAAAATCATAAATTCCACTGACTTACTTTATGTAGAGCAAAAGACAATTTGTAATTCAGGCTATCTACACTATCTACTAAGTGTTACCTGAAAGAAAGGCCTATGGAGAGCATTTTGAGTGTACTTCTGCCAAGTAGTTTCAATGCGGTAAGCTATGTGACACCTAGGAGCTCCTTAAGATAGCATTACAGAAAAAACTGCTTCAGCTCTGAGTAAAAAAAGATAGTAACTTTAATAAAACTCTTTCTGCTCTCTTGTTGTGAGTAAAAGCATTCACAGAAACAGAGCTATTGTGTGGAAAGAAGGAAAAAAATGGAAGATTTTCAAGCAGAGGTGCAAAACCAGCAGTCTTCTTCCATACCCCTTCAGGCTTGAGGTCAGCTCTGCTCCGTGGAGAGCACAAGTCCAGCAAAATACCTGAAAAGTGGAAATTTCCTAGAATATTTCTTTGGGTTCAAAGTACTGCTATACAACCACAAGTACTTACTTGCACAACCTTTTTCTGCAGAACATTTTCAACAAGGCTCTCAAGGTCCTTTCTTGCAAAATAGAGATAATTGTTTAGCATAGCTCTCCAAAGCAGTCAATCACTTACTAGGCAGAAGAGATGTGGGCAGCTGGAACACAGCAGTTGCCACCCACGGAATGATACAGTTTTCTTCCAATAATTTTCTTCAGGAACTTCTGCTTCAATTCCAGAAATACAAGGAAGACTACAGCACAATACATACTTTGTTATTTCTATCTCCTTTACCTCATCCTTCCAGTCCCAAACTAAAGGAGCCTGTTCTGCCATGGGGTCTGAACTGCACTCTGCTCTGAAGCAGGAGTATATTCTACAGCATGACCTGGCATCAAAGGTACAGGAATCTGAGCTCTGAAGGAGAATCAGAAGATGCATCTGAACATCCAAATGGGGAACTAATAAAGGGATTCTGATTTCTGGAGCCACAGCTTCTTTTCTGGTCTGCCTTTGGGACTGAACAATGTGTTTCTCACTTTGCAGATGAGGTTGTTTCACTCTTAATGAGTATAATACATGCATGAAGGCAACAAACGTAACTTAGTCTCTCCCCACATTATCAACCTTTAGGAGCCAATCTAGTTAGCTAAGTAAGAATACAAAATGATGATCCACAAAGTTTGCTTCCTGCTGTCAGTTTAGCACTTCTGCTATTTTTAACACTCTCTGAGAACTGGAAATATGTTTTGACAAATACACCGTCTTCTAGGCAGGGAGACAAACCGTGAATCAGTCTATTCATGTTAATGTCATGACAGTGATCACATCCAAGCCAGTGAAGGGCAAAGATCTCTGCAGTGCATGTTTTCTCTTTGTTATCATCTATTCATTCTGTTTGTGTGAGGAAATCAAAGGTCTGGGCTGGATGCTGAGCCCATTGCCAGGGTTTATGCCTCAGGTTCCTACTTTACTGGAAGATGTCCGTTTCTCTGTACCTAGCTACAGTCTATGTGGATTCTTCTGGAAGGCATTCTCCAATCTTCAAATGCAATCCCAGAGACTGATTCAAAATTTCCACAGGTCAAAGCTCCTGATCCTGCTCCAGTCAGCAAAACAGATCCCTATTTTATATTGTCTTTTTTCTTCCAGGCTCTTGAAGCTTTGGAAACTAAAAGACGGATGTTTAAAATCTCTTTATAGAGCAAATCCTTCTGCGTAGGCAAAAAGGACTGGGATACACACTTGGTTTAGAAACAGCTATTCTCTGGGTTACATCTGAAAGGACATTTTCCCAAAAACCAAACCTCCTTCCTGTCTTTAGACAAACTCCTACCGTCAGCAAAATTGCCAACAGAAGCAAAATTGTAGTAGACAAACATACCACTCTTAAAGAAGAGCATATAAGAGCTGCACATGAAGAAATGACAAAGGCATGGCAAATTTCACAGAACTTGCCAATTTTTCCATTGGCTTTTAATTCCCTTACACACTTATTTATCATAACTACTTACACAATGCATTTTTTTTCTTATGCTGAAATTCTTTTCTGGTATTTGTTTGAGTAATTCAGCTCAGAGAAGATTTCTCCTTCCCTTTTCCCTACCCAAAAAAGTCTCATCAATTTCTTTTCCAGTTGTATTTTCCTCATTTCTTTCTAACATGTATGTATATGTGTTACTGAATAGACACATAGAAGTTGACAGGAAAGCCCTCTTGTTAAATAACAGAATTACTGTCCACCTATAGCACACTGCACAATCAGTTCCTTTTTTTTTTCTTTTCCCTTTTTTTTTCTTATGAGTACAAAATAGTTCTTTTATTATTATTATTATTTTTTTTTATTTGGTACATTAAATGCTGAGAAAAAAATATAGCATTAATTTCAGGTCATCCTCCTTGTTCAGAGAGTGCTGAAATAGACCTGAACATGGCCAAAGACAGAACTACATTTTGCAAACAGGCCCATATTTGTACTGGTTAAAGTACAGGTTTTCTCCGTTTTGATTGTGTATTTGCAACATGACACTATGTTAGCTTAAAATGTGATCAGTGTCCCTGAGAACTATGAGGTAACCTATGACATTTGTTAAGGTCCTTTGGATGGCACTGGCATCCAAACATCATTGCCCATCCAGCATTATTTTGGAGCAAGAAAACTACACTGACTCTCAAGAAAACCACTCAAAATGGAGCCTTTTGGCAGACTGCAACACTACTTTCATCTCTGCCAAAACTGCACAGGTCGGTAGAAAAGTGATCTAAACCACCACATAATATTTCATTTCACTGTTCAGCACAACTGCACAACAGAAACTTGGGCTGCATCAAGCTTCTTTAATGATCTGTAGACATGATGTTTTATTGAAAAATTGTTTAAGAAATTGATTAATTCTGCTGTTCATTGAATGAATGCATCTCCCTGTGCATTGCAGTGTATGAGCAAGGAAGAAAAGAAAGTAAAATATCTCCATTTTCTTGTGATCCATGCATTGGTAATGATCCAACTGCTCTTTTTTTTTCCTGCGTTAGAGTCAACCTGGAAATGCTGGAATTGGGATATCTCTCCTGAATGAGCAGGACTGTGTCTCTGTGGAGCCTGAAGAGCAGTCATGGCTAAGCAAAAAGCTTATTTCAGCACATCAAACCAATCAGGGCCTCTGCCAAATGCTTGAAGATCTGGAAAAATCCATTCTTTCCAATGACACTGCTGCAACATGCCACCCTCTGGTACCCACTCAACTGGAGTAATTCTCTTCACTGCATAGGCAAATAGGGAAAGATGCCTCACATTTTGTGTTTTCAGGATGGATGTTAAGTCTTAGTGAGCATCATATTTCAATGTGTGAACCCATCTTTCACCAGCTACTTTGCCTGTGAAGAGCAAAGGAAGGGGAAGAACAAGAAGGAAATCAAGGTCACAGAAAAGGAGACAAATAGAAGTTGAAGCAGACAAACAGCCTCTGTTTGTGCATGCAAATGAAGTACAGCATGTTTGCAGCTGCACTGTATTCTCCCAAAAGTTAAACACTGGGGAAAGCATCTATGCCTTTGTCATTGTCAGATTAGTACAACTGCCTTTCAGTGAGCTTGAACCTACTCCTCCTGTCATTTTTCTAAATCCACCATGGCAAATCATCTCTACTGGTCTTCATTGCCACCTCCTTCCCTTCCCATCTGAGGAATAATTGCACAAGCCTCCTGAGCTATGCACACCAATTTCATCTTTGCTCTTCTCTAGGCCCCCACATTCATGCCAGTGCCTGTCTTTCCCATTTCCTCCTTATAATCAGAACTCTCTAGGGGAAGACGTGGTGACTGTTCAAAAGCCTTTACCAACAAGTACCCTGCTGCTTGTCTGCTCTGCTCAAGGAAGCTCTTGTGTGATTGTGTGTGTTGCCCATTCTGCAGAGGGACAAGTGCTTCTCTCAGGGGGGAGATTGTCTACAAACTGCCATGGCACCATGCCTGAAAGCAAGATCCCAGTGCATGTGCTTTATTGACTGAGTTGACAAATGAAATATGATAACATTTACAGAGCAGAAACTATTCTAGAGATGCAAATATAATTAACCCTGTAGCAAAATTATCAGAGGGCTTTAAACCTGCATCAGGACAGTCTTTAGGCTCCTCCTCCAAGAGGAGCACTGCTTCTACTTTGTCACTGTTCCTGGTGTGACTGAACTGTCTCTCCAGCTGGACACAAGACAAATACTACCAGCTAGAAAAAAGTTCACAAAGTACTGCTATGAAACCCAAGAATGTAGTATTTCTTCCACCAGAAGTATATCATGAGCCACTCCAAGCACAAATGTCAACAGCTCCTTTGTTACATTCCTCCCAGAAGACTCAAAGCTGGGTAAAGTCAGAAACATCAGCTTCCTCCTTCTGAAGTTGTGCAAGAACATTTGAGATGTCACCATTAGCTGTGTCATTTTGCAAACTGTTTATTCCAAGGAATGATCATTCACTGCACTGAGGTCAACCAGTGGTTCTGTTAAAGCAGTTCAGGCATTGCTGTTCCTGTTGGGAGGGCTGGGGTAGACACAGCTCCAGGACCTTCGTCCTAGACAGACAATGGGGATGCAGCAAGGCCTGAAACATAACTCAGAGCTCTTAGTGCCAAGGGAAGTTGATGCTTGACTCCAAAGTTAAATGATTGCTTTCCGATAATTTCCAAAGCCAGAATAGTCATCTCTAGACCCTACTAAGCTCTTTAAGGGAATATATGGTTTATCTTCCAGCAGGAAAACATTACACACTCTCTAGCAATTTATATACATAAAAGATGAACTTTAGGGCTTTTTCCTCTGTGTCTTTCAGACCACTGCTGCTGCATGTTCAGCACATGATGTGATAGGAAGGAGATGTGATTTCTAACAGTGGCGGGCTTGGAGACTTTCCCAAAAAACAGATTTTTTAAGCTAACTCAGTTAACTATAAAATAAGCAAAGCACATTTTCTTTCTGTCACTTCACAAATTAAAATGTATAATGAGATTTCTTTAACTTAATTTTTCCATGGCAGGGAATTTAAATTCCACAGAGCAGGAGGATTTTTGCATGAGGGGAATGTATCAAAAATGCACATCTCAGGGTTGGTAATAGCTGTGAGGAAGCAGAAGAACTTAAACCACCCAGTAAGTTGACAAAAGCAATGGAAGGTTTTTCAGGTGTATCATTTGTTTAACATCTGCCTGTACATGAATCATGCTTCCTTATAAATACTGGTAACTGCGAAACTCTTCTCGCTACCGACCTTAAGTTCCAGGTCTCAAAAAAGCAATGAAGATACTGAAAAAAAAAAAAAAAAAAAAAAAAGGTATTTCCTTCATCAACTGTACCAAGCTTCTCCAGTGGTTTAGTTTTGCAAATGATATCCAGCAACAAAATGGTAAATGGTTGGAGTGTTAATCCCATTGGTCTTTTCCAACCTTGGTGATTCTATGATTCAATCAACTAAAAGACACTTCTATGGAACATTATCTTCTGTTTTCTAGATGTTCACAGTCAACCTGACACTTGAATCTACCCACCTCTTTTCTTCTTGTTAAGTTTTCTTGCCTGAGGGATTCTGAACATTTTGTTAGCTGGAGGGACTCATCGCATTTTCTAGCCATCATTTAATCTCTATTTTCTACACGGAGATACTCTCGTAACATACTCAGAGGGATGAAATCAATTGTTTCTTCCTTTTACAGCATGCCATGTCTGTTCTATCTATTTCAATCATTATCTACAAAAAAATGTTATCCATTAAAAAAACTTCTATAAGAAAGTATTTTCAGAAATTTTCCTAACAATCCATTCAATAAGTGCAGGACATTCCAGATAAAACTTTCATAGGATTCAGTTGCCTGGGATTTCAAATTTTGCCTTCCAAAGCCGTATCTAGTTAGAGCCCCTGTGTATCTCTGTGCATATGAAGTCACAGGCACATACATGCCTTCCAAGGGAAATTATGGCTCTCCAGCTGCTTGTTCTGCCTTCTTGCCAGAAGTTACAACGCTCACGTAATGGTTTGGGTGCTTTGGGGCATCTACTTCAGTGCAAAATCAGACATGTTGGTATAAATGGAGGAAATGGGTTTTCTGCTCTGTCAGCTGTGGGATCTCTGCTAAAACATGGCCTGGGAGCTGGGCATTGTGCCCTGCTGAGGGCTGCAGCTGGTCTTGGGCAGATGCCTGACTGTACGCCTCTGCTCCTACACATTTCTGTTGCATTTGCATAACAACACTCGTAGAGAAGATGTTCATGAAAATGCTGATCCTAATCCAATCCTAATGTCTACTAGTGCTCAGCCAAGAACATCATTGCACCCACCTATTCTGTATAAGAATTTTCTCCATCTTTGGTCCAGCTACAAATATCTTTAAAATCTGCATTAAAATTTTCTGATTCTTTTCTAATTAACTTTTCTAAACTGCAGACTGAGCAGATCCTATGAGGTTTTCAATCATTATTAAGAAATATTGAAATCTTCTGTATGATGCAGATATGTATGACTGTGGCATGGCTTTCCAAGGGATGTATATAACAAAGAGATGTTTTATGGGCTTGCCTTTTTCCCCTCTTTTCTGTCCTTTGGATGACTTTGACACTGTATTCAAGCAACCCATGTGATGATAACAGAATAACAACAGGTGAACTAATAGGTTATTAAAACCTGCTTCTTGGAGAAGCTAGTACCCTCCTGTAGACAGCTGAAAACCACAAGTTGAAATAAACTACTTAAGAAAACTCTCCCTCCAGCCTCAACAGCTTTAGCAGCAGAGGTGCTTGAGGTGCACTCAGCTCAGATTCTGGCTAGGCAAAGTGAAGATAAGATCTAAGTATGTTTGCAAATTTAATTCCTGTGAATACCATGAAAGTTGCATGTTTCTGTTTTGGACATTCAGAACAATTGAGTTTCACTATATATCAGTTCTATCTTAAGTTTATTAAAACTTACCAGTTAAGAAAATTTTACCTTCAGTATAGTTTGAGATTCACAAAGGGCTAGATTATCTAACCCTCTTCACATGCTTTCTTAATATTTGTCACTTCCTGTCTAAGAGGAAAAAAAACCAACAACTGCATTGGAAAAGGACAGTCACTTGCACTCAAAACACTGGATAATGCTGGGTTTCTGCACCACATGGAAAAATCATTAATGGCTTGCCATTTCTTCACCAGATCTCATAGATATTATTCAGCAGATATTATGCTACCATTAGAGTCTGTTTTACCTTTGATGTCCCTTCTAGGGAGACCTGCTAAAGCAGACCTGTAAAACACTCAGGATTTATTCTGTGCTTCACTGCACTGTACTCGCATAGTGGCTACGCTATGTGGCCATCTTGTAAGGTGGACTGACAGTGCAGATATCAGTCAGAAATAAACAAGTATTTTCTTTAAAATATTTATTCTAATTCAAAGGAATTATAGTCATTTATTTTTTGGATAATGTCTTTTATCTTTATTTGAAATTTGGTGGAGTGCTACTACTCCCTCAGCATATCTAGTCACTGGACCATACGTTTTGTTTCAAGAGTGCATATCAATTGTACAGTCATTTTCCACAGCTGTACAGAATAATAAAAGGAGCTGAAAATAATAACTCATTCACTACACTGTAGATTCTGAGAAAGGACAAACAGCAGTCATTTTCCCTACCCAATTAGAAAGCCTTGTCTTCTGTATATTCATCTCTATATACTCATCTCATTCCTCAGAGGAGGAAGCATCTTCCTCCTTTGTTTTCTGATAGACAACTTTGCTGTTTGAGTATTCCTAATAAAGACTTTCTTGTGGTAGCTTCTAAACCCATCAGCCATCTGTGAAAGGCAGTGACCTAACTGGATCAACACACACAGACACAAAAACCAACCCCAAACAGTCAAATTCAGTTAACTGTATGTTGTTTGTTATATCCTTCCCTGTGCCATGATGTCTCAGTCCCCATCATGTACTAGAGCTTCCAGTCAAGCCAAAACATCTCAGCACCATGTCCCAGCTTGCCACAGCTGCGTGCCATGGTGGTAGCTCCTAGGGCTCCGCAATACCTCTGTGCCAGAGATTATAAAGTGGCAAAAGTCTTTGATACCTGCAGAAATGCCATGCTAGGAATTACAGAGAATAGTAATATTTGTGAATAGATGCCCATAAAAGGTTGATGATGCATGAGACCTCAGCCAAGAGCCAGCTGGCATTAATCAAGCTCTTACATTGGCACTATGAGGGCTTTTATTCAAAGGGAAGCCCACTCTACCTCTGTGCAAGCAACCAGCCTGCAGAATAGGAGAGGAATTGCCAAAGGTTTTTTAGGCTGTCTCTAACTCTGTTTATCATGCTGAAGATACTGCAGATAACAGCAGTTACCCAGCTGTCCAAAATTTCTCCCAGAGAGCATTGTGAACTTTCCCAGAATCCCATTAAGCTAAATCACAGAATCACAGTATCAATGAATCATAGAATTATAGAATGGTTGGGTTGGAAAAGACCTCAAAGGCCATTCAACACCAAATCCCTGCTATGGGCTGGTTGCCATCCACCAGCTCAGGCTGCCCAGGGACCCATCCAGCCTATTCCTGAACACCTGCAGGGATGGGGCACCCACAGCTTCTCTGGGCAGCTGTGCCAGGACCCCACCACTTTCTAAGTAAAGAGCTTTTTCTTAACATCTAATCTATGTGTTCTCTCCTTTAGTTCAAAACCTCTCATCCTGGTTCCATTACTATTAGATCGTGTAAAAAGTCAGATAGTGTCTCACAGAGAAGGACAACCTATTATCAACCCAGACAGCAAAAATTCTTCCTGCCCAATATTTAAATGGTGTTCACAGGTAGCTCTTTGCAAACAAAAAGCTGTCTAATTTGTTGCAGGAAACTAGTATATGTCCAGTTCTTCTATATTGTAGGTGGATATGTGCAGAGCCCCACAAAGAGTGTTGTTTGCAATGTGCATGAAGCAGCTATTTTCCAAGACAGAGTGCAATCAAGGTCATATTTAAATGCTAAATCAATAATTTGAGAAGAAATTTTGCTTTCAGTCAGCTATGAGAGTGTAAACTGGAGATAGGAGCAAGATGCGGATGCATTAGCCTATTAGGGCACTGTTCATTTTTAAAACCACAATTATTGACAACATTTATTTGATGGGAATGAGAAAGGAATTTAAGAAACTTTTTAAATCATTGCAAGAAAATAATGACGTATATCAGTGCTAAATAGTACCACTTGCACTATAGTAATACAAAGATGCCCTGGAAGAAGAGACAAAATTTAGGATTCTTTTACATGAAAGAAATCTGTCAATTGTAGCTGGCGGGTCTCCATCTCAGCTTTGCACTTCTTCTGAGCTTAGGCCTCAAAGTGCAAGCTTCTGGTACTTAACTAAAGCTGGAAAGTGTCATACTCTGCAGAGTTACTAGTAAAAGCCTTGAATGTCACTTTGGGCTGTACACAGGAGAAATATCAAACTGCACCAAGCTAGTTCTATTTTGGCAGTTCTTGTGATTTTCTAGTGAGTTTCACAGCATCTTCTATTTTTCTTAAAACCTCAGCTATAGAGTTAAGTGACTACATGGGAATCTCAGCTTTCATATAAAATAGAAAGTTGAGTTCTTATGAATGTAAGGAAAAGGTAGAAGTGTGATGCAAGTGCAAAAATAGAATAAAAAATAGTACATAAAATTTGGTAGCTTTCCTTACTGCCTGAATTTTACAAGCCAGATCTCCACATCATTAGGACTCAACATAAAGTCAGTTCTTCAATGCCAGCCAGTGAGGTTGAACATACTGCTGCCAGCTCGGTCATCCCCCTGGCTACCCCAGGTCATGGTGATGCTGTGCATCAAACAACAGATCATTTCCGCTGGATGACAGCTTATTTTCTAAATCGGTAATATCTCTGCCACCAACTTGAGCTGATGTCAGTAACACATTGTCATCAGGAAGCAAGGCTGATAAGTTTCAGGCAACAGAGCTGCCAAGAAAGTGAATGAATGCAAATTAAAACTTAACTTTTGCTTGGATCTATGTGGCTTTGTTTTCAACTGTAGCATTTCTTACAAAATCTTTCATCATTCTACAGTTGGAGGGTCAAGAAGATAGTAGTTCTTGTAAAGGGTTCCTTCTCACTTTCAATAAGCATGATCTGCTTTAGTATTTATGATTGTAACAGTGACTTTGCCAAGAATTCCCTCTGGAATAATTCATTGTAGAATGTAATGTGATAAAAGATGTAGCTGGTAATTGTGGCAGATAGCTCCCATGTATAGTATATCTCAAAGCTGATCCTCTAGAACCAGAGTGATCTGAAGAGACTGGACCACAGGAAAGAAAAGTCAGAACTATAAGGATATACTGTCTACCCTTTTTGAACAGAAAACTGAAAGGCAGAGTTAGTTTCAAATGTGGGTATGAGAAATGCAAGGGTTAAGTTCTGAGTGAAAAAAAGATTTGGGGGAAGAGTTGAAATTCCGTTGTGACTTTTGCACAGATAGGCATCAAACTGGATGAGAAAAAGAGAGACTGGGGTGGGTTGTAAGGACTTGCACAATTACGACTTTCTTTCCCTTTACATTCTAAAATGCTTTCCTATAGTGTGACAAACAGATGGGATCCACCCACCAGCCATTTACTGCAGACACATCCACTATATTTAGAGGCATATTATGAAAATACAACTCACCACACACAGAAAAGATAATGGGGGGAGGGTGACAACAGAGATTGTATTTTCAGGGTACATTTTTTAATTTAACCCCTCACTGCTGTATTACCTATTCTAGTCTTTCTGGAAATCTGTCCAAGAATTTTCTTTCTGGAGAAAAACTGTAAGCAAGGTTGGTGGTGAGGGGGAAGAAAAGAAATATGACACACCGTAATGAGTGATATTAAAGATGTGTAAGAACAAGCACATGGAGGATGAGCCAACAGGTGTACAATCTCACTTAATTTTTTTATCAAGGGCACTGAGAAAACATTTAGGAGAACTAACAATGGATTTTTCCATAATAAATTAACCTTTGCTGAGTGTGCCTTGCTACAAAAGTCCTTTCAATGCAGCTTCAGGCTTGTCTATGACTGCCACCCAAGTTCTCATACACTGAACCATCAGGCAGTGCTTACAAGAGAAAACTTTGCCTGCCTCCAGTATGGTCAGTTGCCCTGATGGAGCACAGCATGGTCTCGCTCCATTGCTTAACTTTAAGGTACACAGTGTCAGAGGTAAAGAAGTACACTAAATTATTTGATCAGGGAAAACTTCTTTGAGGGTGGTGGAGCAATGAAACAGGGTGCCCAGAGAGATTGTGGATTCTCTTTTTCTGGAGATACTCCTCTGCAATCTATTCTACGGAACCTGCCTTAGCAGGAGGATTGGACTGGATAATCTCCCGAGATTCCTTCCAGCTTCTACAATCCAGTGACATCACTTTGGTAAAGAAACAAAGCATAAAGGAGGCAGACACAAGTTCAGTCACAGGCAATGATTGTTTAACATCTGATGCTTTACACTGGCAGGCAGAGTAGGGGTGAAAATTTAAACCTGTACAGGCTAATTGGAAGTTAGAAGGCTTAGAAATACTTTTCTAAACAAACTGCTGATGGACTGGCATGCCTTGTACAACATGTAGCATTCAGTGAGAATGGAAATAATGCTTCTCTCATGTTTACAAGGAAACCTCTGTTACAGAAAGAGGTATGGAAAAAAAATATTCTCTGATAAATCTTACATAGCTTTTGAGAAGATGGAGTACGATGTAATGATATTTCCTGAATCCTGTGTTGAGAAACTGGCATTCAGAGAAGATACACACATTAATACATAGAATGACTTTATTGTGGTGCCTCACATTGCTTGCTGTGAGGATGCATCTTTGTTGAGAAACTAGCTGGCTGACAGTCCTGATAATTGGCAGCTGTGGAACAGCCCTCTTTCCAAGAGGCATACCAGGAAACTGGCACCAACCCTCTCACCTTTTTGGCTCTCTTCTCTGAATCTTAACTGCTTTCAAAAACTCAGAATTTCCCATCACTTGTCCAAGATCACAGCTTGAAAGGTAGAGACAAAAATGATCTGTTCCTCTGCCAGGCTTTGAAAATACATGCCACAGTTATGTGATTTGTAATATCTTGGACAGAACTGCTCTGTACAGCTAAGAATATTTCCATCTCTGCTTCTCTTTCCTAAAGTCATTTTATACTCAGAGCATAATTTTTTTTTTTTTTCCTCTATCTAAGGGCTAATATTTGCCCAATGGCAACATCTCTGGAGCAGTCTCTGACACGGAAGAGAAACAAATATATGTATGTAGGTGGAGTTACAGCAGAGAAAAAAGTGCAAGCTGTCATGCCCTAGGGAAAAACAGCTTGTACTTCCTTCTCTGCTAAAAGGACATTCTTATTGTGCCTCCAGGACTAGAAATAAAGATGAGGCATGTGTTATTCACAGCAACTATGCTACACTACACAGTCAGTGTGTTTGGGAAGAAGGTAGGTAAGGCAAGACCCTCAGCTCACTTCTCCTTCTGCACTCCTCGTCGAAGCAGATCGCCGTGTTGTGGGAATTAGGGTGGGAGCCTTTGACCAGTTAATGTGGTCACCAACTGTAGGGTTTAGAGTGCAGCTCACTAAAATGACAGTCTAAAGACCCATTACTCATTGAATGTCCATGGGTAAATCATTTCACCTCTCTGCCTTCACTTCTCTCACCTTCCTGTTCTTTTGTCTCTACTCTTTTGGTTGCTGACACTGCATGAGTTTGCTGTTTGACTAGTACAACAGGACATAGACCTCTGCTGCCACTGCTCTGATGACATCAATTAGCAGTAAGGATTCCTCCTCTCCATTGCTGAAATATAAAGAAAACCACCCTGAAATCTCTCAGAAGGTACAGAATGCAGCTTCTTGCTTTGCCTCCCTTGGTGCATCAAGTTTCATGGACTGCAGGAGGCAGAGTAATGAACTCTGGGAAGCATTTGGGTTTCTTTTCCCATCTTTTTTTTTTTTTTGAATTGTCAGTGCTGTGAAATCCAATGGCTTGTTCTGTATTCCAGCCTAGTGAGCAGATTTCATTTCTCTCCTTTCTTGTATCTATGTTTTATGAGAGAGGAAAACGACTACAACAAATAATATTTCTTGAACTTAAAAAGCATAAAGACCAATGATGCAATTAACTTTTAAAAGGGTAAGTGCGATTTTCCCCTTCACAAAGTGGGTGTTGTATTTCAATCCGCCACTTGTTAGCGGCTTCAGAAAAAAGCTTCTCCCTATAGGCTGCTCTAATTCTCCTCAAGCTAAAGCATTTCAATAAACACCTGATTTGTCTCAATGTAGATTCATTTTGAATCTGACAGATGCAAAAGCCAGATGCACTGAAGTTTCACTATTTCTTTTGCATCAGTTGGAGAGGTATTTTGGATACATATGAAACACGACAACTCAGTGTATTTTCTGAAAAATACAGGACTGTAAAATGTCTTCTGCTGAGCATTCAGAGTTAGTAGATACTTCTGGCAATTTTGGTCTTATTATATATCAGGAAAAAAGATGGGGAGAGAGAGCTAGTCTTCATCAGAGAAAGTGAAAATAAAAATAAATTTGTAGTCTGTAACACTCTGTAAAAAATTGTGTTAAATATAACGCAGGAAAAATGTATATTTCTGCAGGTAAAATATGGGATTTGGATGGTGGGAACTTTGTAGACAATATCTGAACTCAGAAATATGAACAAGCAGTGAACAACTGCATGGACTCCTTTCTGAAATGGAATTTGAGGCTTCATACTGAGTTTGCTAAGACTCCTTGGCATGTACTTTGAGTTGTATGGAGAGCTAATGGATGCCACCGCAGCACTGTGCAGAGGCAGCTGTTCTCATCCTTACTGCTCTGCACTGAGCCTGGAGCAAGTTACTGTCTTACTTCTATTATCTTTGATTTCTGGTGAACACCCATCTCAATGAACACCTGAGTAGCCATAATGAGGACTTGTTTTGGATACCTAGGAGATCAAAACTTTTATGTGCATCTCTGTGCAGATGTATGCACTTCGGTATATCATGCAGATATACCCTAAAGTGTTCTAATTATCCTCTGTGCCTTTTAGCCAAGGAAAACAGCTCAAATATTTCATAGAGGAAATGCATTTATGGTGATCTTTGAAAGACAATACATCTTGAATTTCTGGATGACATTTACACTACCACTTTTCAGAAAGTGGTGCATTTCACATGAAGTAATCCCAGCACTTGGATCAACCAAAACCAATATTGTCATTTTCCAATTAGTCAAAAAGACTGTGGGTTTTGTATTATTTTTAAGGGACTAAAAAGGAGTTAATCTGTAAAATCACCAGCCAAAGTAGATTAAATAGTTTAAGATTCTGGAGGTAGCTTCTCCTGCAATAAAACAAAAGGATGCCACTAGCTCTGCCATCTTTTCACTTTTCTAATTACCTAGTATCTCCAGTTCTGAACCACGTAATAAAACATGCAATGCTTCAGAAATATTTTCACAAGCAAACCAGCTATTCATTGTTCATTGCTAACATGGGATTTTATTAAGTTAAAAAATACTGTTAATAAAAATGGAAAGTACTTAAAATGCAATGTAATACTAACACCCAATCAACAGTGAAAGCTATCTCTGGCTACTTTCTTAGATATGGTGTTCACTTTCTTAAAATATAGAAGTAGGGTGCTTGTTGCCCTTCCAGAAAGCATACTTAAATGTTTCCTGCATATACATGCCAATCTGGAGACACTCATTATCAGTATTCCTGAAGCTGAGCTTTCCAGGGACCTTTGACAGTTCTTTCATCCTAGAAAGAAATGGCTATAGTTTATGCCCAATTCCTTTCTAGATCCCAAATGCTTCTGAAAGATCTTTTCCAAAGTTTCATGTTGATTTGCAAAGGTAATTGAACAGCAAGCTAAGTAGGACAAAAAGAAGAACAGTGAAATGTTATGACAGCATTGCCTTCATTTGCTTCTGCCATCACTATCTTATGCTGCTTGCTAGTGTGTCTTATTCCCTTTGATTTTTAGCAAAAGCATTAAAGAAATTTCAGCCTTCATGGTTTCACACCTCTCAGAATTAGCAGAGAAACCACAAATAGGAATTCCCTGGAACTGAAAATCCCTCCTGTTCTTTTTAATTCTTCTTCATTTTCTCTTTTATTTTTATTTTTTTCCAAATAAAGCTCAGTAAGGCAGGGGAAGTTTAATCTGCTAAAAACTATTAGAAATCTGAGCTCTTGGTGATGTAGAAGAGATGAAGACAAGAGTAATGACTGCTGAGAGACCCAAATTCTCAAAACTGTCTATGTCCTATAAAAGCATGAGGATGAATGAGAACAAGTGGTATTTGAAATCTTGTTCTGTTTTTCACACAAAAGTCTGTTTTTTTAAAATGGGTGATTTTAGCCACTTCCCCACTATGTAACTGCACTACTAATAAGAGTTCATGGCAAGGAGTAACTTATGCAACTCCCAAATTCTGAGGAAGGATGAATTCCATTTTCTTTATTTATTTTGAGACTTGTTATTGGCTGTCTGGGAGAATCTGACCTAGATCTGTAAAACAGCTCATATCTGATGCTACACAGGAGTCAGAAATAGCACAAACACTTATGGGATTTATATGGGTCTGCTCCAGCTTGCCACTGAAATCAATATAAAACTTCCTATTAATTTGATAGGAAACAGGACAGGATCCTACAGCAAGAACAGAGTATAAGTATATAAGAAGGGGTACAGACACAATCGTATTACTCAACATTTAGATATCCAGTGACTGACTACCCATACCATTATTCTGCCAAAAATGCAAAGTAAGCCAATCAAGCTTCAGGCTTCTATCACCATGGTTGGATTAAACCATGGGTCTCCAAGTATACACATCTCAGCTTCCAGCTCTCAAGGAAGCATTGTGCTCGGCATTGCAAGCAAACAGACTGATTGCAGAAGAATGCTTGATATGTAGGCTCCTTATGATTGAGTGACTGAACAACACCTGAAACAAAAATTCTGGTAGCTCACTGTAGGAGGAACTTGGAGAGCATTTGGAACACTTAAAGAAGCATAACTTGGGTGTTTTCTTCATTACATCAACCAACCTGACTTCTGTCTTTCCTTTAATGTCCATTTTATAGAGCCATAGAACCACAGAATCACTGAGTGGCTTGGTTCGGAAGGGACCATAAAGATCATCTTAGTTATAATCCCTCTGCCATTGAATGGATTTTCTAGTTTTTCTGGTTGTTCCTGACACTCTGAAACTTTCTATTTAGGCAGCTTTCCTTGAAGACTGACATGAAGAACTGGTCTAAGCAGAGTATATCTTCTTGTGCCTCATGGACAACAGTTCTGTTCATAAACAGCAGCCTGACTACCTGTTCCACAACATGTAAGACTGCCAAGAAGTGTTCCACTGTAGTCCTCTCATCCTTCCTTCAGAACTGCTGTCCAGAAATTAGTTAGTGCTGAGCGTTAAGAATTCTTTATTTTAAATGAAGTGAAGAAAGCAAGTAACCTGTCAATAATCTTTTTGACTCTACAGTTACTTCAAACCAAATCCAGGTTACAGGTATAACAACTGTGCTACATTATTTGATTCAAGCCCACAAAACCCATCAAAAGCTGAAGTAAGGTCAGTCCTGAAGGGCCGTGGTTGATACAGGCCTCCTGTACCAGCTCCTCCACTTGCAGCAACAGGATGAGTCATGAAGCAAGCCATGCAGGTGTGGCTTTGTGCCTAGTTAGCTCATCAGGGACACAAACAGCCTGATGCCATTTGTGTCCATGTGGATGTCATCAAGTTAAAATGCTCTTCAATCCTTTCAGATAGCAACAGCTGGTGAGCTGTCACATGGATCTTACAGCCTTACAACCAGACACATCTGACATATGCACAATTGCTTGGTCAGTGTCATCCACACTGACACAAAATGAAATTATTTCACCATGTAATGAAGGTACATGTGTTTTGAAAGGAATGGAAGTTGTGCATAATCTTTGTTTTCTTGTGTTTCCAAGAGGATGTAGTTTGCCACACAATATCACAAACTAAAACCAAGCAGAAACTGAAGCTGTTGGTACTTTGACCAACCGCCTTGTTGTTACACTTTTTTTTAGGACTGTTTCCAAGGGTGTTGTGTCCACAGGCAGAGAAGGATGCTGTAGTACTCTCCTTACAAAAAGTGGCCAAATGCAGAAGGGAATTCTGCATTTCTGAAAGAGATTTCTGAAAGAGTTTTGACACGACTTTCCCAATAACTTTCTCCAGCTCAGCAGAGATCTCCATCCAATCCTTACTAGCAGTGGAATAATCTTTAAAATAAACCTTATCTCCCTTTCTATAAATTATGATTTATTATACTGGTTTAAATGTATGAAAAAAGGTTGCCATTAATATAAAGAGTCACCTAGACTGGAAATTACTGATTCTGGGCCAAGTGCTCTGCTGGACATAGAGCCCTGTGAATTACTGAGAGATATACAGAGGAGGAAATGGGCATTGTTCACTGTCAGGTTAAGCTAATCAAAACTTTTGCTCAGCATCATATGAAATGATGAGGATATAAATAGTAACAGAACACTCAAATTCTAATGTTATTATTCTCTGGTAGATCAGGAAACTGATAACTGATAACAGACTCTTTAGCAGGGTCTGATGTGGTAGGACACTAAGATATGGCTTCAAACTAAAAGGGGAGATTTAGATTGGATATAAGGAAGAAGATTTTTACAATAAACATGGTGAGGCACTGGCACAAGTTGCCCAGTGAGGAGGTGGATGCCCCATCCTTGGAGACACTCAAGCGGTGTCTCTGAGCACCTGATGGAGCTGCAGGTGCCCTGCTCATTGCAAGGGAGTTGGACTGGATGGCCTTTAAGGGTCCTTTCTGACTCAAATGGTTCTATTATTCTGTGATGAACAAAAAGCATGAAAGATGTGAACAGTTCTTAGTTTCACAGACAAGTTTCAGGTATCCTATGTGAAATCAAGTCTAAATTTTGTATTTTCTGGAACTTCAGCAATAAAAAATACACATTTATCACAAGGAACTTCTATTTCACAGCTATTTACTAATACAAAAACTTAGTTCAGAGATGTTGAAAGAATTTCTCATTTCACTTTTTAAGAACTAGGAACTTTTTTTTTCCCTGGCTGTCTAGAAGCTACTTCCTTAACCCAAACAGTTTACTGACTTTTCCAGAATGCTGGGGTCGGCTTACGTACATTCTTCATTCTGCATTTATCCCAACCAGAAGGAATGGTTGTAAAGATACATCTTACCATGCCAGAAAATGAATCAGCCTTATACCCAAGCCCACATCGCTAAAGGGCAGTGAGTCTTTGCATATGCTTATATTTATTAAGAACAAATACTTGATTAACAGCCAAGCATTAGTTTTTATGTCAGCATGGATAAAAATTCAAAAAAGATGACGGTTTAACTCCCAAATATCACATTGTCCACAAGGAGCTGCCAGTACTTGCCAGCACATCCAAGAGTGTAATTCTGTACCAGTGCCAGAGCAGGAGACAATCCAGTCCCCTACTCTGCCGTTACTGCAAACTTACTGACAACTTTGATGCCAGATGCTTGCATCAGCCTCCTAAAGAGGATCGTACTGGATTAGCAGAGACTGTTTAAAAGGGAAGTGCCAAGGTCTGCTGCAGCACAGACCACAGAGAGCCATGCAGAGGTGTGTATATTTGTAGGGAGAAACTCAGCAGGAGTAGCCCTGCCCTGGCAACTGGGGTTTCACACTGTCTGGGAAGAGCAGCAGCTCCTAGACAAGACCACATCCATCTTCTTCCAAAAAGAGCTCCCCAAGCTGCATTGATTGTTTGCCTTTTCCTGTGCAGAGACTGATTGTTTTTGTTGGTAAAGAGGAATAAAACTTTACACACCTACAGCATTATACCTTGTGGCTAAGTAACAAAAAGCATCTGTATGTTGGGAGCTACATAAGTCTGGAGTGTCACTGCCAAAAGCCTATACCCATTTCACTGCCTTACTGAGCAGTGTTAACCCTTAGAAGCACAGCATACTTCTCAGCCCAGAATTTGCAGCAGGAAAGATTTTTCTACTCCAAAACAAATATAGGATCAGGGCAGGAGTAGTATCTGCATGCTCCCAAGTCCAACTGCTGAAAGACGCCGTTGGTCTGGAGCACACACAGCATGTGCTCACGTGCCAGTGAGGAGATGGCAAGATTTGAGACCATATTTCAGTGTTATGTTATCCAAATAAGGAAGCATGGGACTGCAGCCATGGCTTTGCATGGATTCTGTTAGTGAAGCAGGCAAGCAAATCCATCGTCTGTGCTTCCTTTTTCCCAGCGGTAAAAAACTACTCTGGAATCTTTGCAAAGTTCCTTGAGATCCATGCACAAATAATTCAATAATACTATTCCAATGAGTACTCATTGGTTACTGAGTGTGCACTGGTTGGTGCTTTCCTGAATGAATGAATGATACAGACTGGCCATCTCTGCAGTCATTGCATTTCACAAGAATTGGGTCAATGGAAGGTTACATTTCATTCTCGACAAGAGTAAAACTGTTTTTAAAGCAAAAGTTAGATACAAGGAGTGGATTCCTGGAAGAGTAAGAGTGTTTTCATTGGAAAATATGCCCTACGAGGAGAAACTGAAGGAACTGGGGCTGTTTAGTCTAGGGAAAAGGAGGCTGAGGGGAGACCTTACTGCTTTCTTTGAATACCTGAAAGATGATTGCTGTGAGAGTGGGGTTGGTCTCTTCTCACTGGTGACAGGTGACAGGATGAGGGGAAATGGCTTCAAGTTGTGTCAGGGCAAGTTTAGGTTGGATATCAGAAACACTTCTTTACAGAAAGGGTTGTTAAGCATTGGAATAGGCTCCCCAGGGAGGTGGTTGAGTCACCATCCCTGGGGGGTTTTAAAAACCATTTGGATGTGGTGCTCAGGGACATGATTTAGTGGAGGGTTGTTAGAGTTAGGGTAGTATGGTTAGGTCATGGTTGGACTTGATGATCTTGAAGGTCTTTTCCAACCTGAGCAATTCTTTGGCTCTATGATTCTATGATTCTATGAAAAGAGACTGAGCATCACTGTGCACCATCTCAGACCAATGGCACTGAAATCACATCACTTCTACACTGCATCTAAGCACCAGTGCTTCATCTGTGACTTCAAATGAATGCCTACTTCACTCTTATCACAGCATATGATATCTCTTAAATTACATTCCAGAGTGGCTTTGTACAGTATTTTCCAAAAATATAAATCTTTCTCAACTATTTTACTTTAACACAGACTTATATAAAAAAAAAAAAAATCCACAAAAGAAACTAACAAAAACAACAACAAAAAAACCCAAACATACACACACACAAACACACACACACGAAATCAACCAAAACCACACTATTCCCCTCCCTTCCCCTTCCTCCCACCCCCCTCCCAATTAACACAAACATTTTGTTTCAGATTTATTTTGTAAAACTTTGTTTAAAAGGCACAAAATGAAATCCAGCATCTCAGCTCCTTGTCTGTGCTCAGGAGATGTTGGTGATGTGTTAAGGGCTAGGAATGTGCTGTGGAAACAGTTCTAAATTTAAACAGTTGAGTTTTAAGTCTGGAGACTGTCTAGAAATTTCTCAAGAGCATGCTGGTTTCTGGTTTCTATTTGTTCCAAGTTTCACCGATACCTTGACAGTAATATTTTTTCTTATTTCTGCTTCTCTTGCTGTCTTGTAAACATTTCTAAAGCAACAACTCAGATAGAACCTGAGATGTTGTTCAGTTTTCAGACATTATAGAAGTTTCTCTCTGGCTTTTGGCATAGACTGAGCCAAGGTTATACCATTTTGAGCACAGTACACCATTTCCTTCTGTTTCACATGTTCCAGAAATCAAGACAATATACAAGTGCTCTGAGGAAGGTCTCCCATGAAGCTGACTCATGATATTGCTGCAATCCAGGGCAGGACTGCAGGTTTGTGTGGAGGGAAAGCTCACTTGAGACTTTGCAGCAAATGCAAACTTAACTCTTCCTCTCCCACAGCTAACGTCCATTGAGATATACAGGAACCTCACAGGGTCATATTGTGCTCTCAAGATAGACCTCAATTAGATTTAGTTCAAGATAACCTCTAGCTTGCTGTTACTAAACTCCTGCAAATAGGCATAGCAGGATGCAGTTCCTGGCACTCTCCTAACCTCACCAGGTCTTCCTCACTGTACAGTTCTCAATAGATCTGTCAAGGCCTCACTAGTCCTCGTGCATAAAGGGTTGTTAAGCACTGGAATAGGCTCCCCAGGGAGGTGGTTGAGTCACCATCCCTGAATGCGTTTAAAAACCATTTGGATGTGGTGCTCAGGGACATGATTTATTGGAGGGTTGTTAGAGTTAGGGTAGCATGGTTAGGTTGTGGTTGGACTTGATGATTTTGAAGGTCTTTTCCAACCTGAGCAATTCTTTGGCTCTATGATTCTATGCTTTTTTCAGCTGAGAGTTTAAAATCTGTATGTGTCCTTAAAAATATAGCTACAGCTATAGAAACAGGATTTTTGTTTGTTTGTTTGTTTGTTTCAATACTCTGATGTAAAGCCTGCAAGAGAACAAGATGGCAGAGTAACAACTATGATTAATCTGAACGGTAAATAGAATTGCAAATGGGACAGTAAGAGAATAATAAGGGGAAAATGATTAAATTACTTATCAGTTATATTCAAGTAAACTTCTAGAAGGTGTTTTTTTAGCACCAAAACTCTGGAAAGCACATTAAGTTCCAGGAATGTGCTACAGTAGGTACATGGGATGATTGCCCTGGGTCAGACCATCCAGCTTATTCTCTTATTTTGATCAGTGTCAAAACCAAAGATATCAAGAGCATAACAAACACATGTAAAACTCCATCAGTCTGCCAGCCTCCAGTAATTTGCAGCTCACTTATTTACTCACTTACTCATCTTACTCACTTATTTTCCATGCAGAAAATAATCTTGCTACATGCTTTTCTACAGGCTTCAGAACTGAAAATAACTGAATTCAAATGCATTTGATGGTGTGCTTAATTTAAATACAAAAACATCACTTTCTACATGAAGGCACAAGACAGTAGCCTTTTAGCACATTTTAGCTTATAGCACATTCTTCCATTTGATCTCCAACACCAGGAATTTCAATTTTCATAAATGATGGCCTCTGGCATGACATATCTAAATTGTGGAGAAGTATCAGATTAATATAAATTCAGACAGAAGTTCTACTAGTCAGGACTTTTAATTTTGTGGGTGAGTAGGGAATAAAACAAAGAAAGGATATTCGTTATTCTGTCAATAAGTCTGCTCAAATTTATTGGTATCGTTCTATGCAATTATATGATTCTATGGTACTGCAGTTGCTGAGGTTCCAGCCCAGGAAAATAGGTCATCTGGGTTACCAGTGAAGGTGATATTATAATCATACTAATACTATCTTTCCAGAATATCATTTCTATTGCTACTCTCAAAGAGCTGTATTGCAATTTTGTAGGTATAAGTACCAGTCTTCTTTTTGGAGGGCATCTAAATTTGCCCCAGGGCTGGTTTCAATGGTGTGAAGCTAATCTTGGTGTCTGAACAACAATTCTGTTTTCATTCTCTCTGAATGATCTCCCACAGTACCTTCCTCTCCCTTTTCCAAGCTCTCCTGCATTTGATGCAGAGTCCTGCATCATTCCACCTTTGCACCCGCTGTGCACAGGTGTGAAGAAATTCATTTAAAGGAGGATTCCATTTTCCAAATAATCCAACTTGCTCTGCAGGGCTATTCTGTGTCACCATTACTTGCTCCTTCACATTCTGTGTGCTATCATCACATGACAATCTTGATTTTGTATTTACGTCAGACTATGGATAGAGAACACTTTCAAGCCTGGAAAACTGGGTTCACGAATCATAGAATCACAGAGTCGTTAACGTTGGAAAAGACTTCAAAGATCATCTGGTTCAACTGTTAACCCACTCCTATTATGCCCACTAACCATGTCCCTCAGTGCCACCTCTACATGTTTCTTGAACAACTTCAGGGATGGCGACCCACCCCCTGCCTGGGCAGACCATTCCAGCGTCTGATTACTGTTTTGAAGAAGGAGTTTTTCCTTAAACCCAACCTGAACCTCTGCTGGTGCAGCCTGAGCCCATTTCCTCTCTTCCTATCGCTGTTACCCAGGGGAAGAGGCTGAGCCCCACCTCACCACAACCTCCATTCAGAGAGAAAGTCAGCTTTCTGCCTTCAGTCCAAGGAGCAAGACTCCTCGTCAGTTGTCTCCCTCATTAGCAACAATTTTGGAAGACCTGTCAGCTAGCCAGCCCTTAATCCATCTAAGGTATACCCCACATGTCCAGAGAGTGCTATTTTTAAACAACAGAGTACTGCAGTACTAAATCAAACATCTGATGACATTTCAGCAGCATTAAATCCAGTTCAACAAACTTGTAATTGCACAGATGGAGAAGAACAGTCTTTCCTCACAAGAGTTATCTTTGACACAGCTACCTGGATGTCAGCAACAACTTTTCTTTAATATTTCACTTGTTGCTAGAGCTGAGCACTGGTAAAGGCAGAGCACTATTACTAGTGGGTTTACTTGCTAAGAAATCAGTACATTTTAGCAATTTCCCCCTTGTGTATGGAGTCTGTGTGAAGTCTGAACCTGAATACCACCTCTAGTTCCTGTGCTGATAGTTGCCCTAGTGAACGCTTTCTCCTTAGTGTTTACTCTGCCAGTGATTACCTTTAATTCATCTGATAGACGTACTGAATCAGATGTAATGTACGAGACATTTGTACCTCGAATGCCCTGATACACACATTCAGTGCCTTCAACTTCCAAGGTTTATGAGTGCTATGTAAGCTATGGAAAATATTTACATTGTGTAAATGCTTGCTATAATTAGATTACTGTCTGATAGTGATATCTGTGGTCAGAGAGAATGGGGCCATATCATAAACTGTAGGGCATTGCATTTTACTTGTCTAAATTATAATAACCACTTGGCTCACTTGTCCCCTGAACCTACTGGCCATTGAGCATACTTCCTCCAGCACCACTCACATGCCAAACTTTTGAGCTACTTAATGCAGACGTATTTTTTTAAGTGAAAAAATGTCTCCTTTTCCACACAAAATTTAACCCACCACCCTGTCTTCAGCAAAAGAGCACACTGAAGTGTGGTGCAGAAGCTAATTGACAAGAAGGCTTCCAGCTTTTTGTTGGAACCTATTGCTTGCCTCCTGAAGGCATCTCCATCTAGCACTCAACCGATGCTGTGGTTGAAGTTAGGCTCAAAAACAGATGGTAAGGATGCTGGGGCATGACAGAAGGATTTGCCACTACATGGCGCCCAGGTGAGAGATTTGAGGAGGCCTCTGATGAAAGAGGGATCAGAAAACCAACCACTCCTGGATGTCAGTGTCCTGCCCTGGACACAGTACCTCTTCGTTGTTCCTAAGCAGAGACCTGAGTTCCAATTCCCAATGGCTGTTTTGCATCTCTCCACTTTCCACCCGGACTGCACTCAAAACCAGCAGGGTCTGAAAATCACAGCTTAAACATGTGCAGTGGCTTTAGCAACGTATCTCTTTAAAGATTCCTTCTCTTTCTCTCTTTTTCTTTTCCAAAACCACACTTTCTATTTTTAGAGGCTTATTTAGCTGTTTCCTCCCCTGATAAATTAACCATAGCATCCAAGCTCTCCACAGTACTGCGTGTATCTCTAACAGCTCTCCAGGACACAGGCAAAGCTCACGGTTTACAGACCAAAAATGAATGCACAGAGAGGTTAAACACTCTCTGCTGGCAAGACAAGTGGCTGGCCTGTGTTCACCAGTGTTCAGATTAATGTCCTGACAGATCCCTCTTTTCCACTTCCCATGGCACTTGTCTGTGTGCCAGAATGGCATACACTATAACTGTTACCAGATAGAGTAAGAAAGGGCAAAACCAACTCTTCGAAAGTTGTCAGCCTTCTGGTCTAAATATTCACATTTCTGTATCTAGATCTTGCTTTCTTTAAGTATTCAGTGGTGGGCACTTAAAATTTACTCCTCTCTTCCTGACAAACCCATCTGCCATGGCAATTATGAAGGCAAGCAAATATCTACGAGCAGCAGTGTTCAGCAGTCCAAGCACTGTGGTAGGAGCTTTTCTCTATGTATGTCCAGCATTCATTGCAGAGCACTGATGTAAGCTTTTGCTCACCTGAATGAAATACTGCAGCCTGTGTAGACCGTTTTTCCACTGATTACTCTAGAGGGAACACCACTGCAAGCTTTCTCTTGTTCTAGAGAAAAGACATGCAGCTTATGATGACTGACCTTATTTTTGCCAACCAGTGGCAGAGAAGAAATACCAAACTCACGTCACATGGCTCATCTGAATGCAGCAAAGCTTACTCTGGAAATAACCTTATCTATGTTTTGATAAACATTTGTAACCACCCAAGTGCAGGAGAAAAGTCACCTCATTAGCTTGCATGGACAACCTGCTGCTCTGCAATGTGTAGGCCATAAGTCACCTAATGGACCCATGCTCAGATGGAAATAAGGAAGAATGTTTTTGATGCTGATGTTGAATTCTTTCAATTTAAATCATTGCACATATCACCATACCACATTTTACTTGCAGTCAGCCTATCAGGCACTATAGAAATAGAAATTATATAGGAAATTATTGGGAAAACGAAGATCCAGGTTCACAGGATCTTCATAGCAGCCTAAGCCTACTCCAAGAAGCTATAACACACCAGACTATAATTCTATCTCCATAATGGTCTCAGTGGTGTGAAATCCAAAGCACCAAGAAGAGCATCTGACTTGCTCTGCAGCAAGGTGTAGGGATGTCTTGTGGTGTGGCAGTGGGTGCTGGCTGCTATGCAGCAGGTAGGAAAATCAGCAGTAATGTAAACCTTTTTTTTATTTATTTTTTCAATTTGGAGATGGAAGTCTTCCAGAAACATGCACAGCAGCAATATGCTGAGCTGCTCTGCAGCACAGCTCTCCCTTATTTATTGCTGCAGGAGCCCAGAACGTGAAGCAGTGGCAACGGTTAGCTCTGGAGCAATCCCAGTGCTTTCGTTTGGGGAACTGGCAATGCCACAGAACTTTGAAACAGCCTAAAAAATTCACCTACTTCCTGCTGCTTGAATATTAAACACTTATAGTATTTCTCCCCCTGCCCCCCTTCTCAGCACACAATAAGTATTTGATGTTTTTCCAGCGAATATTTCAGAGAGGTAAAAAGAAAACGCAACTGTCTGCTTTATATCTGGTTATTTTATATCTCCATGGGCTCATTAGCAGAGCAGAGGATGCAAAGCAAACAGCGCGGAGCAGCACCGCAGTAGCGGCAGCAGCAGCCATGCCTCCAGCTACAAAGGACACCCGTGCTCTCTGCCGGCTGCAGCACGTAGCATCTGTTGATCACAGGAGAGGTGGCAGGGGATGGATGGCCGCAGCTCGATGTGCCGCATGCCGCAGCCCTCCCGTGCTAACCGGGAACCGCGTGATGCGGGCTACGTGGGGCTGCCCCATGGTGAGCCGGGCGATGAGCTGGCAGTGCCTGCATGCCGAGGGATATGGTTACCCGCAGCCAGGCCCGGCCCCCAGGGGCATCCTTGCCCACGGTCTGCAGCGGTTACTCATTATGGATGACGGCGTGAGATGTGGAAATGAAAGTTTTGGCTAAAATGGGGCAAAATGCTGCTCAGACCTCTCCCCTGGCAGGATGAAACTCTGCAGAGAATCTGCCTAAAAGCATGCACTCAGCTATGGTAACAGCTTATCCAACACATAATTACACGATTCTGATAACACAACGCTTGTATTTGATGGTATTAAAAATTAGTAACACCAGAACCGCTTCCTGCAGCAGAAAACTGCCCTGCAGTAGATCCATTATGTTTAACTTCTTAATCAGCTCAGCTCAGCTCCAGCTGAGGGTGAATACACCCTTTTCAGCAGAGCACGGATTTTCTCCCGCAATCTCCCCTCCTCCCCACTTCTTCCCTCTTTTCTTCTTCATCATCAATCTTCCAAGCATGCCGCTGCGCGCTCGCCTTTCCCTCCCGCACGTGTCAGCTCAGAGAGCTTCACCGGAGCCCCTTCCCTAGCCAAACCCTGCAGGGAGGCTGCAACCACCGCTCCCCGATGAAGAACTCTGTACACAACTTGGCGGCAACCCTGCTGCCCGTTGCCCCCTTCCTGCGGATCCCCCGGCCGCAGACAAAAGAGCAAGTAATGCAAAGCTGACTTACTGCTATGGCTTGGAGCCTCTCCCTGTGCAACTCTGCTTCCGCCATCCTGGAGAAAAGGACACGGGAGGAGAGAAGGAGGCAGGAGGGAAAAAAAAAACCCCGTGCCAACAAAACCAAACAAAAAAGCAACAAGAGTGAAGCGAAACACACACTGCAGTCACCCGGGGGAACTGGAGTAATTGCAAAGAAAGACGAGCTCCTGTGCAGTAGTCAGCCACTTTTGAAGGCGCTGCGGGCTGGCTCACGGTAGGATCATTTCAGTTGCTGGACCAGTGCCTGCCTCGCTGTCTGTCTCCCAGCTGTATTGCTAACTGCATTTCATTGCAGCTTCTGTGCGCTGTTGCTGTCACACAAGCCATGTATGCACTCTCGCAGCAGCTGAGCACAGGGAGAGCTCGCATGGCTATAATTTTTTGCCTTGACGTCTCAGCTCATTTGCTCCTCCTATGGAGCGCTGGGTCGCGGCAGGAGCTTGACATCTGCGGTGCGCACAGACCCGCAGGACTGCAGCAGGGGAGCAGTGCTGCTGCACCTCCCGCACAGACAGGCAGTGGGTCTGCAGGGATGCAGCAGCCTGGTGGGGATGGGGAGGGAGCGCCGAGGGGCAGTGGAGAGGGAATAAGCGCGGCTGTCAGTAGTAACGCGGCACGGAGCTGCAGGGAGTGAAGAGCACATGTCAGGGGAAAGGAAGGTGGCTGTGCATGGCACGTGTGAGAATCCATCTCTGTCAAGTGACAGAGCTGCAAGTAAAAGCCACCTTGCTAGAAATCCAGGGTGTGTAATAGGAAGGGAAGGAGGCAGGAGGGGAAAGAAGGAGACCAGTACAATGATTTTTGCAGCATCATCTTTGTTTTTAGCTGCAGCATTGGTTTTACATTCTTCAGTTGGCAGCTCCTTCACTCCTCTCTCACTTACACTGAAGAGCCACTCCCTTCCAACCCCATCCCACTGGGTGCCATAGCACAGCAGGCAAAGGACTGCCTTGTTGGAGAAGCCAGTGGGGGCTGAGAATTCATCCCACTGCTGTCCTGCAGAAGTGTGCTCTGCAGCAGAAACAGTGGCTTCACAACCATCTGCTGATGGACAGACAATCTCCATTGTCATGGGAGAGACAAACTGGAGGTCACCTTGTTTCACTGAATCATAGATTCACAGGAGTATAGAATTAATACAGTTGAAAATGACCACTAAAATCATCTGGGGAAACCTCCATGCATCCCCAGTGTGTTCACTAACCATGTCCTTCAGCATCACATGTATTTGTTTCTTGTACACCTCCAGGAACAATGACTCCAACACTTCCCTGGGCAGCCTGTTCCAGTATCTGACCACTCTTTCTGAGACAAAATTTTCCCTAATACTCAACATGCACTTCCCCTGTTGTCAGCAAAACTGAATGTATAAGCAGCATGGAAACCCCACTTTCCCACTTACTCCCTGCTTTCCACAACTTCAGAACAGCAGTTGGCTCCATGCCCAAGGGAACAAAACTGAATTTGCCAATTAAATGCACCACCTGGAGCAGTACAGACATTGCTCCCACAGCACTGGCACAGTCTGCAGACACCGAGACTCCTTGCATGACCTCTGTTTTCCAGGTTGCCTGCCCTTTGGTGTGCCTTTCAGACTGGTGTTTTACCCCTCTGATGGCTGCTTTCCTCCTTCAGCTCCATTCCATTTCCAGCTGCAGGATGTGACTTCAGGCATGTCCATGTCCAGTGTCCCATTGCCTCACTGGTACCAGGCTCCTTCCCTCATGACAGCTTATCAAAGTGACTTCTTGCTTAGCTCTGCCTCTATGAAAGAGGTCCTCTGTTGTACCAAAGACTCACAGAATATTGCAAAATCCTGGTAATCTATGTGGCCAAAAGCAAAGGTTTTACTGGAGTATCCCAAGTGAGATGGTGCTCATAAGTAGTTGTCAGAGTGGGCTCACAGCTATGGGAAATGCAACAACACCAGCTGAAACAGGGATGCTCTTTCAATCTTCCAGCTTACCTTAAATAATCTGTTGAATGGCATCTGACATATAGCTTATTTGTTCACTTTTGGCCTTTTGTTTTTATGCAGAACTTCCCTGTCTGTTGTTGTTTTTTTTCACAAAGGTCTGTGAGTTACTGCTTATATTACTACAGTTGGTTTTGAAATGCCCTATCACACAGACTGAGACACCTATACTCCCACAGTGCACTGAGAACTTACATGGGCAACTCCTTCTGAGGCTTGCAAGTTATGCAATTAAATCCCTTCAATACCCTTCTCATGTTTTGCTGTCAAGCTTTGCCCCAGAGAGGAATTCAGCTACGGGCTGTATCCAGCAAAGGTCAGGGCATGACTGGTGCAGACTGCGGCTGGAGTTGGGACCAGGCCACATCCACCCTGAAATGCAATCACATTTGATGCTCTTTCCTTCCCTACAGCAACTCTCTGCAAAGTACTGGGGGTTGGGCTCTATGATTTATAGAGTTCCCTTCCAACCTCTACAATTCCATGATTCTGTGATTCAAACATAGGTTTAAACACATTTTGTGTGCTCTTATTTAAGCGCATGGTGCTCACTCCATGATTATCCTACCTCCCCATTAGCTGTAGTGCTTGTTGCAGGTGATGGGTGCACACCAAAGAGGTGTGCCCCACCTCATCTGGTGCAGAGCAACTAATGGAATGTCTGCTGGATGGCTGTGTGAGCAGCAAGCACATTGCTGCTATGAAGGAATGGGTGTGGAACTGCCCTCCAAAATCAGAACTGAGGAAGATTTATCAGAGTGAGATGTGATACCCCGTCCCTGAAGGTGTTCAAGGCCAGGTTGAATGGGGCCCTGGGCAGCCTGATCTAGTATTAAATGTAGAGGTTGGTGGCCCTGCGTGTGGCAGGGGATTGGAGATTCATGATCCTTGAGGTCCCTTCTGACCCTGGCCATTCTGTGATTCTGTGATTCCATGATTCTGTACAATACCGTTGCTACCAAGAAGTGTTGTGTTGTTGGAGATGTGTGCTAATCTTGCTTCTGACAGTTCACGCCAGAAAGTTAACAGAGAGCACCCTGGTGGGATGAATTCTGTGAGGTGCCTTAGTTGGCCATGATATAGCCTGTGGAGTTGTGTTAAATAAAGCAGCTTAAAATGAAACAAAACATAATTCATTATGATTTTTGTTTCCAGAATATTTTCCTATACTGGTAAAGAGTGTACTAAAATATTAGGAAAACCAGAGAGAAGAAGGGGTACAGGGAGGAGCAAGAAGCTGCTAGAAGATCTTGCAAGCAAGAGGACAGTATTCTAGTATACTGCATTCAGTAGCTACAAAAGGAGAAGACAGGGAAAATATCCCTGTTATTTTTCAAATGTCAGTAAGAAGGCTGTTGTTTTCACCATGACTTTTAAAAGAGCAAAACCCACTACAGCTCAATAATGCGTGAATTGCATCCCATTTCCATAAAATAGATTGCTATATTTATTTCTCTGGAAAAGAGTGCAGCAAACAATCTGTAGTCCCCACTCATTGCAGAGAATCCTGAAGGTGCTCTGAGCTAAGCATAGCCTGAATTTGTAATGAGACAGACCACTTAAATAGTGAAAATGGGGTTCTTGTCCGTTCCACAGAACTGAGCTAAGGAAAACTCAGGGTTAGGAAAGGTTCTATTTAAACCACCCCTGTGTGTTTTCTGACAACCAAGGCCTGTCACTGACCTGCACAGGATCAGAACCCTGCTGCAGAGTGCCAGGCACCTTGTTCTCAGAGCAAAACCTTGGCTCCCCTCCTGCTGGCTATCAACAGGACTGAGTCAGTCTGAGAAACCAGACGTTGGCCTGCAGACTGTGTGAGGAAGGCACACACACACACATGCATACGAAGGCTGAGACCAACACCTCAGCGCTGCCAATGTACCGACATAGTTTTGTGGTGACAAGTTGGTGGCTGGATTCTGGCAGCGGTTGTCAGGAAAACACAGAGAGAAGAGGGAAAGCAGGCTTTGCATTTGCATTTCAGATAGATTAAGAGAAGATACTTCTGGCTCTTAAAATTACCACATGCCAGCATGTCGCATTGTGCTACACTTACACTATGCTGGCATCCTCACTATTGTCAAGCCTTCTTCCCCAGAGTATATTTGAACAATATTATTTTAATCTAAGCTGAAATTCTGAGGTTTCATTAATCTGTTTTTTATCTTCCTTACCAGACTCTGGCTTCAGATCTGAATTAAAATAGGCCAGGAATGAGAAACTCATCCACACTTTTGATTCTTGTGCCCATTGACTATACTCCCTTCCTGGACTCATCTCATACGAGACAGCCTTCAAAATTTTTGGCAGGGACACCACCCAGCATTTCCAGAAGAAGCTCCTCCATCTGCAGCCTCAACACGGGCCCAGCCTCACCAGCCAGCAGGCTCTTGCTGTCACCAACTCTTGTGTCACCCCTTCCCGTGTCACCTCTTCCCATTTTTTCAGTTTTGCCAGTTTGTACCAAGATGAGGAGTTGAAGCATACACAATAGGAGACAGCATTGAAAATTATTTGAAATTTGAAAATTAAAAAGCTGGAGCTCAGGGCTTTGTTTTAAATCTTCCCAAGACATCAGGCTTATGAACAGGTAAGCCATCATTTATTAATATGTGCAGCCTATTAGGTTTTTCCTCATTTGTTTGGTTTTGTTCTGAAGCAGTGGGGAGCTGGCATGGAGCTGGCGTTCTATGTGGCCTTATCATCCAACAGGACTGGCACCCTGCCCAGAGCAGAGTGGTTGGAACTGGATGATCTTGAAGGTCCCTTCCAACCTAAACCATTCTATAATTCAATAATTCTAAGATTCTAAAATTCTACGATTCTAAAATTCTGTGACTAGCAGGTACCATAAGAGGCAGCAGGCCCTCAATAGTTGCAAAGTCAGGTCTCTTGGTGAAATGAAGCCTGTTGTCCACCAGCAGTGACGCTGTCAGTGGCAAGTACAGGTATAAGAAGCTATACCTTTCCTGAGCCAGCCCCACAGATGTGTGTTAGGATGGCCTAACATCTGTTCAGCACCTTCAGTTCTTGGAAGAAGCTAATGCAGCAAGCCTATCTCCACTGGGGATTCCAGTGCCTGCTGCTGGCTTTTTGCCTCGCTGCAGAAGCCTGGCCCCTGGGATGCAAAACGCAGAGGAGAAATTAAAGCAAATATTTTCCAGATTCCTCTGCTCTCACTGTAATTTCACAAAATAAAATCCTGATTGGCTCTTAACTTCTACTTTCTACCCTCAGTGTTTCCCTTGCCAGCTTGCATCTAGCTGAAGCAGGGAGAAGAGGAGATAGAAAGTAAGTTCTCAGCATTAAGTGTAGGGCAGAAATATACTTGTGAATAGACAAGTCTTCAGTAAAAAGGGAGGTTTTACTGAGTTTTTATTCTATGAGGATAATGATGCTTCTGAAACATGTCACCACCATTTAACTGCACATTCCCCATAAGCTATTAATGAACTGAGAACTATGAGTGCCATCAGTTGCTCTGTCCACCCCATCAGAAATAGTGTGGCATTCAATTTCACAGATCCTGACAACTTTAATGCTGACAAGGATGAGGGTCTTGCCCCTCTTGCCTCTTGAGGAAGGCTTGGATGTTCAAATCTACCAAGAGAAAGGGGAAAAATATACAATTCTTACTTTGAATTTAAAAGCTAGAACTTGATTTCTGAAGATTCTTGCATGTGCTTCTGTGCAAACAGCTCAGGTTGTATCAGAAAAGCCTCTTTTAGCATCATACATTTCTATTTTCTTAGCTGCTCAGCAGCATTTACATCAATAGCTGAATTTATTTTTCCTTATAATAGACAGAATATTTGCTACTAAGGTTGGGAAACTGGATTTTGCTTTGGAAGTGAGCTGGTAGAGCAAGAGGTCACCCATAGTGCATCAGGTAACAAATGAAGAGCTGATGGTAACCAGTAGCCCAGAAGACAGCAGCATTGTGCAAAGAGTGGCCCAGAACCAGAAGAGCTGGGTTTTACAGCTGCTCTGATCCCTGTCTGAACCTTACTTCTGTTCCTCTACATAGGATATATATACATAGATAACTATATAGCTCTTTTCATGATACCCACTTGTTTCCAGGTCCATTTCACAGCCTGGGTCAGCTTCAAGGTGCAAGTCTGCCTTGGGCCAGGGCAGCATGCAGCAGTATATATTATGCAAAGGCACAGCACTGCACATGCAAGAGTGATTTCTTCCAAGCATCATTGCAGCTTTCATTTCCTCTCCATAGTCCTAGCTGCAGTGCTCAACTCAAAGGCATGCAAACATGCTGTAACATCCCTCTGATTGGAAAGCTGTCCCCAGTGGTGCTTTACTTAGAGCACCAGGAAGATAAATAAAAAGCCTTTCCAATACTAGTGCTATGAACAGCAGTGGTAGATGGTGAGGAAAATCCCAACCAGGCTTTCTGAGGAAAATTGGAGTTCCAGTGACTTCCCATTATTGCCAGTCTAATATTATTATTTTATACTCTGATGTTATAAAGTACAAATTGCAGAACTGTTTTATATATTATACTGCATACCACATACCAGCTTCACTCACAATAAGATTATTATTAATCTGGTATCTCTGACATGAAGCTAATTAGGAAATCATACCTCACACCTTTGCTGTATAAATGTAACATTCAGAAGAGAGTGTTCATTGAGCCTAGTAGTCAGCAATTCCTGCTTTGAAATGCTTCTCAGTGCAGTTAATGCTGATTTATAAAGCAGTCTAAATGATTGACATTGTCTTCTGTTAATTTTAGTGTGAAATGATTCTTAATCCACCAGTCTGCTATGAAAACTCCTGCCAACATGTCTACATTTTAAGCTTCTTTGTATTTTACAGTTTTGGAACATGGGAAAGAGTATAATACATAATTGTTACACACCGAGCAGTAAAAAAGCAGACCTTTTTAGATGAAACTATCTGGTAAGAGGCTGAATACTTTAACCCTCTCCTAATTTAGTACTTAAGCTGGCTTCTCACCTTTCTCCAGACTGCTTTCGTAGATGTCCCTTGTGTGGGGGGAGTAACGAAATGCAGAGCAAGGCTGCAGGTGTCCTCAGCTTCATGACAATTTCAGACTTTTGGAGATGGGTCTGAAGAGATGTTCATTGTGGCTAGAGTAACTACTGCTAGATGTGACAGGAGTGAGAAGGAAAAGGCCTCAGATGAGGCTAGGTCTGTCTTAAAGCAGGCAGGTAGCACAGCAGAGCCCACAGCAGCCATGCACTTGAGGCACGAGTTCAGCATTAACTACAATGAGTAACAGTAAATGTGTAAGCAAGGGCCCCTTGCACAAATGGAGGGAAGGAGGCATGTCAGATCATTAATTTAACAATATAATACCTTTTCTCCTTGAATAATTCAATTGCAGAGCCAGAGCTGTACAGATTTCTAGTAGAAGGTTTGAGTCCACATGATGAAAGTGAAGAAAGTCCAACAGTTCATGTCTGCTCCTGCCGCTGTCTACTCCTCAGAGTATAATGTTTTTACACATCAGGATGGTGGAGGAGCACTGGCTTATTTATGAGTATACGAAGAGAGAATGAGATAGAGCTAATAAAAAACACACCTCCTCTTCATGTTGTTACTCAAAGTGATAACTTACTGTATTTTTTTTCCCACAGAAAACAATGTTTTTCTCTCTTTTTCCCTTTTGATCATCAGATAAATGCAACGTTCAGTTGTTATGGGCAATACTGCATCTGCAGTTTTGATCTTAGAGGCACTCAGCAAAGGCATGCAGAATTCTATACTATCTACCTGTCTGAATCAGATCTATTTAGACAACTTAATTTTCTTTATAACCTAGACTGTTTCTGTTGAGGGAAAAATATATCTTTGAAAGACTGATAAAATGCTTCCAGTTAAGATTTGGCAGAAGACAGAGTGTTTGTTGATGCTAGTGCCCAGGCAATCACACAGTACATTTTTATGGCCGTTTCAGGATGCTTCTAGCATGTGTAAGCCTATACGCATATGTTTACAGCAGAAACCAATGTTATAACTGGTGTATGATGGCAGTGGGGTTGCAGGAGCCCTGGACATGTCTGTATGAATCAACATCCTCAACAGATCTCTTGTTGCCAAATTACTAATTGCTAAGCACCAATTAAGCTATATTGAATGCATGTGTCTCAGTGTTGCTGTATAAGTCTCATTAAAGATGATGCCACTAGTTTAGAAAACTGGAACTATATGAAAGGGCTTTAAAATTTTTGAATTCTGATATTTCAGATCTAACTAGCAATATTGGTATTTTACTTTTTTTTTTTTTTTCCTGATTATACAAAAAGAAAGATGTAGAAGCACAGCTAATTTTACAGCTTATTTCACATGGAGCATGAAAGCAATGATTTCAAGCTTCTATTTTATTTGTCTAACAAGCTTATATGCCTCCACATCAGCAATGCTACTTAAACAGTAAACCTTAACCCAAACAATAGACAGTTTTATTTAGTGGAGTAGGTCAGTGAGGAGGCATTTTGTACATCGCATTGCTAATGACCACTGTCAACTTGCAAATCCTTCTGTGAAGGTGCTTCTTTAACTGCATTTTTGCTATTTTCATATGGATTTCCCCCTACTGGGCTACTTCTTTTTTGGTTGACAATTAGTTGAATTATGGTGGAGCTGCACTTCCAAAATGTTAGGTTAGTATTTAGTTTTTCAAAAAAAAAACTCTCATTAGACATGAAACAATGTTTATTTATCAAATATATTTTATGCAGAAGACATGCATTAATTTTAATGAGATATAAAGATTAAAAAGCACTCCCCTTTTATTTGCTGAATTTCTCAAAGGGTTTGATTTCTTTCCCGAAGGTGAGGTACGTTCTGAGAAAAGCATTTTATGCCTTGTACTTTTCTGTAGAACAAATGTAGAAATAGAAAATTGTAAACAAATGTGATGTGTTCTTCCTGTCTAAAAGAAGTTACGGCAATCTGTTTATTAATCCCTGCAGAATAACATAGCTTACAATCAGAATTTGTAGAAGAACTTTGGTCCTGATTTCTCTTCCAAAATATCATGTTATATGTCTTAGCAACCTAGGTTTCCAGACCCCTACTGATGTATAATTCATTCTGTTTGTCAGTGTGTACTGTGGCAAGGAGTTCCACCTGTTAGCTCGAAAAAGTACTTCTCTCTACTAGGCTCTCTTTTTTTCCCTCTTAGATTTGTTACATTCACTGCACCTGTTATATAGCTATCACAATTTTGATTTAATACCCTAGGTTGCCTATCTCATCCCATGATGAAAGTGTACTGGCTGTGAAATTTTATAATGGAGATCATTCCTGCAATCGATGCAACTGTAGTTTTCCCAAACATCACAGAAAATCAACTATTGCAGAAATGAAATGTAGATCATCATCTTCTAGAGTGAGACAGAGAGGAAGAAAAATGGAAAACAAAAGGAACATTCTTGATATTTTGAAGAGGAACAAAGAATGCATGATAGAAATGAGTAAAATGGTGGGAAAAAAAGGTTTGTATTGGGAGAACTGGCATGAACTGTCACATGAAAATGATGGTTCTGGGGAAGGAGAGCAAACATCTTGGGCTTCTATTTTTGAGTAGAAGTTTCTATGATTTGGTGTTATTTTTGCTTTTGTTTGCCTGGAGTGAGCTGCAGTTTCACCAGATATGAAGACAGAGCTGTGGACTCAGCATTGCTGCAAGTAGGAAGTTGCAGAAACCCTCTGGCATTGTTCATTTTAGAGGGAACTGTGAATAAGAAATGATTTCAAAGGCTTCAAAAGGTAGGTTAGGTTGTTTTGGAAATCAGCAGCTGCAACTTAAATTTGTATATACATCTGCCTGCTTGCATAAGGAGCTCTACACTCAAACGAGACAAGCCTTTTCCCTTTGCTGGAAAGCTCAGCCTGCTGTTTTCCTAATTGAGCAATCTAAGGACTACAAGTACTGCAAACATTGCAGTATTTAAGCGTAACTGTTTTGTGGTCCTTTGGTTCTGGATGAACCACTCTGTAAGGGTGAGTACTGCCCATGAGAATGGTAGATGGCATACAGTCCAGCATCCTATAGTGCCTTTTGCATCCCAAGCAGGCTGCATGTCATGGCTTCTGCTCAGAGCCCTTCAACAGATAGAAGCAGCTGCATTAGTCCCACCAAAACCACTCAGTGCCTGCACAGCCTTGCTGTGGGTTGTCCCCTCCACACTCTGCCCCATATGGCAGTGATGTGTCACCCCACTGAGGGCTCCTTACACCTCAGCCCCAAGTGCTCACAGGCCCTGCCCACGTGCAGCTCCGCTGGTCACAGTGGGAGGCCAGGAGCTTCCCCTGGGTTCCCACAGAAGGCCGTTTCCCATGGCTTACAATCCAGCCAACTTTCAGAGGGGCTATTTTAGGCCAAATGGAGCATAGCCTGCTTTCAGTGGTTTGCATTTCCCATCTCAGCTCTTAGGCCCTCACTGCAGGGACATGCCCGCAGGCAGGGTTACAGTTCTGCCCTCCCCAACTTGACCCTAAGGCCACACTATCACCAGCTGTTGGCACAGGCACTGGAAGGGCCCCAGCCCCTCACAGGAAGGCTGCTGCTGTGATCTGTTCCCTGCAGGCTGACACCCGGAGGGCTGTCGTGCGCCTGTGTTGTGGCTAAAAGGCCTTATAAGGCAAAGCCTGAGCAAACTGTGAAGCAGACTGAAGTGTTCCTCAGTGCTGAAAAACCTCCAGGGAATGCACAACATACCCCTGGCAAAGATCACAGCATATTTTACAGCGAGCTCATAGAGTAACAAAGCAGATATTGTATCTTTGAGTTCCAGGCTCTGCAGGCTGCTCTCAGTAAGAAAATTAATATCAGGTCCCTTTCTTTGACTCATTTCCCTGCAGTGAGACGAGCTATATCTGTCTTTAAGACCTCATAAAGCTGCACATCAATCCTTCCTCTGGAAAGATGGTTTGCACAGCACAGGACTTATTTGGACATCTCTGTGGGCTGGTGGCTGAACAATGCAGAGCTACTGCAGGCATCACCAGTCTCAGTGCTGAGGACAATTTGAGATGACTTTGCTCACGTAACCTCCTCAGTAAGCCTGCCCTGCACAGGGTTGTGATGTGTGAGGACTTCCCTGTCCACGTCTTATTCCTCTGAGGTTCACAGCTTCCTTGCACACTTTCTGTGCAGATCTGTGGGGAAAAGGCTGCACGCTGTTTGAGATGAGACTTTGCAGGATGAGATGCAACATACAGAAAATGGCCCACGCTCTGCCCCTTGTCTGGCTGGTTGTGCCCTCGCCAAAGGTTCAGGTAGTAGCAGATTATAAAGAAAATAAACCAAGATGAATAAAATGGCTGCACCACAGGAGCTCAGAGCAGAGCTACTTGGCTGTGAGGCTGAAGAAAGCATGGCTGTGGCTTCCATGTGCACTGGAGGCATGGACAAAGGCTGAATGTCTGTGGCTGAGGACCTTGAGGATCATCCTTTTCTGGTGGAGCTGAACAACAATAAGAAGCAAAGCTGAAAACGCTGCCTTTTGCTGCCTTTTCTTATGCCTGTTATTTACAGCTAGCTGCAGCTTCTAGCAGAGTTCAGCTTTCCTTCAATCTGCCTTTGCTGAAGCTCTTCTGTGTGCTCTGAGGTGCTTACTCACAGAGCAGTGAGCCATGCCAGAACAATGTGGGCCAGCTGGATAGAACTCCTGCCAGTCTGACAGCTGTGCCTTGAGATGCCCACAAACAGTCAGTATCTCTGAAGTTCTTCTCTGTTGGTTCTGCTATTTACATTCTCTTACTGAAGCCTGTTTATGGCTCCAGCCCTTGCATTATTATTTTCTAGTGTTTTAAAATGAATCCTGTGTTTTATTCCTCCTGCTTCTATTTGTTTGCTTGTTTACATTACGCAGGTGCTCATCTACCACATACGTGGATATCCAGGGCTGAAAACGTGTTTTGTCAATTGTACAGAGAGTTGTACAAAGTACCATTAGTAACTGTATGAGTAACAGAATGGTGTGGGTTCTAGAATGATGCTCAGAAAGAAAGTTCAGTGAGCTGAGGTTTGTTCTCTCCCTCACACACTGAAGTCCCATGGAGGTTACCTTGCTGCAGCTGAGCAGGAACTTAATTGGACACTCCCTGGGTACCCACTAGCACTTCCCTTCATGCACGAGCAGGCTTGATAGGTGTCCATGCAAGAGGAGCTTTGCTTTTAGCAAGCACATTCATCGTTTGTACCTGATAACCCATTCATGGATGCCAAAAGTAGGACTGGAAGGATCTGCAGTCCTTTCTGTCATCCACTTCTCTGTGCTAAGATAAAATCAGATACATGGAAACAGTTAGTCAGACACACATTGCCGTGGATGCAAAAGATAGACAAAAAACACTTTATATTTGTGACTTCATTCTTGAATTAAGCAGCATTACATTATGACAACCATCTTTGACAGAAGACAGGCTTATCCTACCTAATTTCTGGGGAGATGTTCAGCATCTTGTCTGTAAATCAGTCCCCAGAAGGTCATGCTAGAAACAGCAGCCAGCTGAAGTGACCAAAGTGGCTGCAGGGTTTGAATGAGGAGCTGGTAGCAAAGTTACTCATCAACAGAAGACTAGTGAAGAAGACAGTGATTAAAAAGCTGTATTGTAACCATAACAAAAACTAAAATGGTTTGCAAGTATTCAAACTTTTCAGCAAATTACTTTTGTCCGTTAACCCACCCTTTTATGTACCGATTTGTGAAAAAGGACAGCTAATTGACCTGGCAGGCACACCCATAAAGACAGTCTAAAATGAATATTGCAGAAAATCCCACTTGAATTTTGTCAGTTGAAGAGCATTCTTATCAAAGACATATAATCTCTAGGAAATGCCTTCTCTCAACAACTAACTGTAGTGACCAAAAAAAGCCAGACAGAGATATAATCATTTTTAAAGACAGCTGGTAAAGGCAAGTGAGCAGGGGAAAAAAAAAAAGAGAGAGAGAGAGAGAGAGAGAGAAAGAGAGAGAAATGCAATGTAAGCAAATACCATGCAGGAAAAAAAAATGCACTTAAATCAGAATACAATTTGGGGATGTCAAATCAGAGCTAAACTAAAGACCAGAGGAATCAAAGAGTAGAAACGGACAAAAATTCTCCTCTAGCCAAGGCAGATGTAGCACAGGTCAAAGCCTGTTATTAAGGTCAGTTCAGGCCAGTGACTTGAAGTACGACTCAATTTGGTGCGTAGCATACATGACTGCTTGCATCTCACTAAGGGCATGTGAAGCCCACCGGCCTCCTGGAGCAGTCCTTTTGTGGTGTAAAATAAGCTCCATGCTGACATAAACTGCTGACACTGGGAACTTCTCTCTGCTTTATCCAGAGAAGCCATAATTTTTTTTAAATCTTGGGTATCATTATCTGCGGTGGTAATGAGAAAAAAAAGAGCTCTAATCATTTCCAGAGCTTGCAGGAAGGGATGGCTGAAAGCCAAAGAAGGTTTTTGAGAAAGTAATATATGACTGCTGAGGTTTTACTTTGCTTAATCCCCTTATGTTTACAAATAAGAAATGAGAGGGAGGTAAGCTTGGCAGTTTTATGTGTAACATTTGATTCACAAGAGATCTTCAATGATGCCACCCTTCACTGGTGTCAAAACTGTATGCAGGCACGACCCAGAAGTTCAAATACCACCATTTAATCTTTGTATTTCTCAAAGGCAGTGCCTCCACTGCCAGTTACTGCCTTGCAACCTTCATCACACAGTTTTGAGCAAAACGCTGGTGTTTCTCTGCAAGTACCTTGTGAGGACGAAGGGAGCAGTGGGTAAGCTCTGCTCACAGCCCATGCCTTGTTCAGCAGTGGTTGTGCTGGTCCAGTCTACTGGAATGAGCTGGACATTCATTTCTGAGGGTACCCTGTGTTAGAGACTCTCAACAGGATATCCAGCAAGAAAGCTCTTATCTTTGTACTAGGATTGTGTTCCGGGGAGGTACAGAACAGTCTTATTTGGGGGACTAATCCCCTGGCAATACACTGTGCTGTTGGGTGTAGGGTTATGAGCAGACAGACCTGATCACAAGTGAAATTGTATTGGAAATGTCATTACTGAGCTGGCTAATTGCAGTGCAGTTAGTGGGAGAATCTGCATGGAGGGATGAATTGCTGCTTGTCTGCTTTATGATTCATTCATCTGATTATGCCAATTGAAACAATTTGCTGCAGTGTCTTTTGTACACCATCAGGAAACACAGAAACCCTCAGAGCTCCAGCAGATTTGTCATGTTCAAATGGCTTGGTACTGGTTGAACCAACCTGCATATAATTAGAGTCCAAAATGTTCCCCATCATAAAGTGAGAGACTTTTTTTAAGAAAAGCAGTAAAAACCTTCTCTGGTCAGGTTTGCCCAGTGCACGTAAACTAGCCTGTGATGCTTGTAGAAAACAGGCATGAAATGCCCTGCACCATGTCTCCTCTAGCATGTTACAGCAAGGCTCGGGACTGTAATGTGCCACCAGAATAGCAGCACTCCCCTCATGGAGCCCTACATGGGATGTAAGTCGAGTCATGTTACACATGTTAACATGTGTCTTTGCAAGCTAGAGCCAGCACAGCAATTTATCCCAGAGCAGTAAAGTTTAAAGTCACCATGTAAAAGGTATACGGGAAACCCCATGGTTAATTGTGCTTGTCTCTCAGCCATAATTATCTTGTTCTTTTGACAGTTTCTACAGCACACTTTTGGTATCAGGAGCTATGCTGGTTTAATCTGTGGCAGCTGGTAGAAACCTGAAGGTTTGATTTGGTCTCTCCCATCACCTCCCTGACATGCACTGAGCACAGCCTTGCAGGAGAGCAAAGTGATCTACACTGCACTGCACTGCACTGCAGTGGCCTCACTTAAAGCACTGTGTCCAGGTTTGCATGCCACAATACAAAAATACATAAAACTAATAGAGTGTTCAAAGGAGGGCTACAAAGATGGGAATGGTCGTCACTGGAGATGGCTGGGCACTGGAACAGGCTCTCGGGGCAGTGGTCTTGGTCCTGAGCTAACCAGAGTCCAAAGAGCATCTGGACATTTCTCTCAGATGTAAAGTCTAATTTTGAGGTGGTCCTGTATGGAGTCAGAAGTTGTAGCTGGTGATCTTTATGGATCCTTTCCAGTTTGGGATATTATGATTTTCCCAGAGCAGCTGGTATGACACTTATCAGGAGGCATTCCAGAAAGTTGTGGACTCTTGCAGCCTTGTAGCTGGGTACTTATTTAATGACTAGGTCTTTCCATGTGTCCTTCTTCTTGTCAGATAAGAGTAGAAGATCTCCTTTAAGTGATTCTTGGCTGACAATCGACATCTTGATAGCTAAATAAAAAGTAGAGAGATTTCCTCCTCCTGTTTTTCCTCCTCCCATCCACAATTGTCACTTATCTCCCTGTCTAAGCCAATTATAGTGCCTCACAAGTGTGCCCAAGAAGAAAGGGAAGCAGCCAGACAGACACCAATTGAATTTTCTGCATGCACTGTACAGAGGTTGTTTTGTTTCACTGGCAGATCCATTACTCCCTTGTGCCACTTGTGACTCAAGAAGACTGAATCCTGGAGGCCAGTAAAAGTGATGCAGTATTCCTGAAAATCCAGCAGACTGCAAATATAGCAAGAAAGTATTGGTTTTGTTATCAAGGAGCCCAGCCTGTGCCCTGACCTTCTTTAAATGTTTCAGGAAGTTGTGAGGATGGAGAAAAGGGAGAGAGGGGATGGAGAAGAGAGGGAAGAGTAAGGCTTCACTGCCTTTGTATGGGTAGCTTTTTTAAGGAAAAGCTGGCATTATGTAGATCCCAGGAGCAGCCCAGCTTTGCATTAAAACTTGCAGCAAGGAAAAGGATGTCTGTGCTAGCTTAAATCCATTTAACTTGGGCAGTAATAAATAGGGCAACTGCAGAACAGTCTTGAGTGTTGACTGGCCATCCAGCTCAGTACCTGTTTGCACAGCTGTTCTGTTGTTACCCATCTTCCAGCTGTGGTTCAGGTGGCACCTAAGCAAGAGTGGGAATCAAAAGCAAAAGCAGGGACTCAGCATTTTACCAAGGGCAGAATTCAAACAAGCTGCCAACCAGTTTGGTGTGGATTTTAATGAAAGCAGCACGCTGTCAGCTGGGGATCAAAGCCCTGAATCATCAGCAGGTCCATGCTACCACAAATCCATATCAGCACTGCTTTGTTCATATGCTTGTGTCAACAAACCTGTGCCAATGAAAAATCTAGAGCTAATGGCTGTACCTGGCAAACCTATTTTTCAGTTAGAAGAATTTATACCAGTGTCACTGCATGAAATAAGAACAACTGAAGTGTTAAGGGGCTTTTACTGGAACAGCAGTTGTGCAGAACAGCTATATCTGTTATAAGCAGACGGGCTGGCAGCACCTTTGGGTGCAAGACTAGCTAGCCATTACTCAGAGTCTACTTTACTGAATGTTTCTCATAGCTATATATATATATATATATATATTTATATATATCTGCATATAGCTACATATGTATAAACTAATTTGTGCCTGTGCTGCACTGCACTGAATACTGTTTGACAGAGAGGAAGGGAGAAATATATGGAGAAAAGGGAATGAAGTGATAACTTTATTTCAACCTTCAAATAATAAAAATCTAAATTCTCCTAATTATTTCTGGTTGCTAACTGATGGATTTAATTGATATGTATGTTTGTGTAAATTATGTTTTGAATGCAGATCTAAAATACATGTATAGCTTACATGTCTTACACGTGTCTTTATAATCTCAAAAGGTGTAGCTTTAAAGATACACTGCTTTGGTTACCCGCACATTTATATTTAGACAAGGTCAAAAATAAGGGAGTAGGTTTCTCCCTTTCCTTTATTGAGGCCTAAACAGGGATCCATGAAAGAGTAAAAGCTCCAGTTTTATCAGACATCTTGTTTCTGGAAATCACATCTCATATCAGCTGTCTTCAATTAGAAGACATCTCTTGCAAGAAAAATAAAACAGTTTAATTTTTTTAATTTAATTTCTTCTTTAAATCCAGTGAGAAAGCATTAATAGCCTATGGTGATGTTGATATTTGGAGAAGTCCTCTGCAAACATGTCATCCAATAGTTTCAGAAGCTAGCACTATGCTTGGGAATAGAGTTTTGGCTTATTCTTACTCATCCCCTGGGAGATGCTGCTGCATAGAGCCTTCTGTTGGAGCTGTGGAGAGGATCTCTCTCCTTCATTTTCAGAAAGATTCATACTCAGACAGTGACATTTTTCAGTCTGACTATCTGATGCCTAAAATCCTTGTTCTGATTTTGAAGAGCAAATGTCCTTTTTCCAGACTCTAGGAGTTTCTCAGCTGGGAATTCCAAGGGTGCTCAATCCCTGCTGCAGCATCTGGGAACGTCATCATCCCACTTCCCAGCAGGATGTAGCAAACGTGCTTCTCAGCAAAAGACATCTTACACTCCCATCCACACTCCTTTTCCATGAGATCATCTTAAAACATCAAAAGAAAATTCAGTTACATAATTTCTTGTTGAACACAACAACTCCTCAGTTAGGGCTGCATAAGACTGAGTGCTAGTAAGAATCAGGTCCTAAGTACACCAAGACACTTTAGATGTGGAAAACACGAGTGAGCAAGGATCATATTAGCCAAACCTTTATGCTGTTTTCCTTCTTTCTGATCTACATCTGGTGTGATGGAAAAGCAGTGCTGTCTCAGGCATTTCAGAGTTGCTTCACTGTGATGTTAGTGGTAAACTAATTTTTATGCTTGTTTACTGCATCATCAGCAAACTGATAGGAGAATACTTAAATTGAAAATATAATAGAGGAATTTTTATTCAAACTGCTGAAGTCTATGAGCTTAATTGCTCTAGCCCATCAGCCTTACTGAAATAATTGTTAGTACAGCACATGCTTTGGAATCAGGGAAGGAAGTATACTCTTTTGGCATATTTCCTAGAAGTGGGTATGACATCCATCTTTCCCAAAGAAAATAAACTGGTGTATTCTTCTTCTTAAAGAGATATGTTAGCCTGTTCTAAAAATAAAAGTGAAAATATACTAGTATTTTAGATTGTATGGAAAAGAAGCATTATTTTAAGGAATTAGCATATTTTGGAAATGAGGATCTTCTGTGGTGTATCAGGTTAGTCACAAAAAAATCCCTTCTTATCACTTTAGCCTATTTAGTTCAGAACACCAGCATTTATTAACAAGAAATATGTTTATCTTCTTTCAAGAAGTAAATGTTGGCATTGCCAAATGAAGATGTTTGATTTTAACTGCAAATTATTCAATTTGCAAGAATGCTTTGTGTTCTTTTCGCTTCAGAGCCACTTTGATGGCAAAAATAATTGTTCTGGATAGAATCCAATTATTCAAAAGGTTAAATTATGTTTTCATGACCTATTTTTAATAAAATAAACCTTACTTCCTACTTCAGCTTTCCATACGACGGCAGTTCCAAAGCACAGCACCTAATAAAGTATTAAATACTTTACTTCCAGTAGCTGCAATATTAAAGGCATCATGATTGTTACTTTCTTATCCTTGGATCTCCACAGTTCTCTCAATGTAAGAAACCATTTTTTTTGATGGAGGAAAGGACAGTCAGACCATTTTTTTCCAGGCAAGTGAGATCCAATCTGCTCAGCCACCTCTGTGGTTGTCTGTTTCAGCTTTCTTTTAATGTCACCCAACTGGTGGCAACATTTACCTCATTCTTAATCAGAGGTTATCTACACATATCTCTTTAAAATTCTGCAGGAGATCCTTGCGTTTCCATTGGAGCAGCTACTTACTGGTGCTGTGTTTTCACATTGATCTGTGTCCAGGGTGTGTAAGCAAGAGTTCAAACCCTGAAGCAGCAAGGCTTTTCTTTCGATATTTGCTTACCTAACAGTGGGTAAGTAATCCCATGACAGACAAACAAATGTGAAGCCTGAGAAGATCTGTTGTGGGGGAGCTTTCCTCCTGCAGCCTGGCCATGAGATGCGGCTTTTGCAGAGGATGTGGAGTTAGACCCCCACCCAACAGGGATTGATACAGTCCCCTTTTGCCTCTTACACTCCACAGACTTACAGCAGGATTTAAATTATTATTCACTCCAATAATCTCATGATGGTACAGTCTTTCTCATTATAAGATATAAGAACCATTTTAAAAACTAGACTATTCAAGATCCTGAAGGAAAACAATAACTATTATGAGGCTTGCTAACACCTGCTTCTGTATTCAAGAAAAGCAGATACTGGATTGTAGGAGGAAAAAGTGTTAGTTCTATAGTGTTTCTCAGTTTGCTCTCAACAACATTTTTATGAGATCAGTCGGTAATCAAACCTGAGGGAACAGCACAGAGCTGTGTCAGAGGAGGGTTGGGGGTCAGGGAAAGGCTGTGTCCCAAAGGGCAGTGGGCATGGCACAACTCCCCAGGGCAGCGGGCACCGAACTGCTGGAGCTCCAGGAGTGTTTGGGCACTGCACTCACACACAGGGTTTGGGTTTGTGTGGTGCTGTGTGGAGCTGGGGGTTGGATCACATGGTCCTTGGGGGTCCCTTCCAACTTGGATATATTAGGAGTGTATGGTTGCTACAAAAGAGTATCTACTGAGACAGATGCTTGTGTATCATACCTCTTTAGGTCCTACTGTTTCAACTCCCACAAAAATAAATAAAGCAATTTTTTTTTTTACTCTGCATTGCTGCAGAGTAACAGTACTGACATCCATTGAAGAGAATCCCAACTTTTTGATTTTCCACCTTTCCTTCTCAATTTATTTAGGATTAATAGAATATAAGAGGACTCAGATTTTGCTGCTACCTTTTGATTTTAACCCGTTTTAGGTGTGTAAGAAAATATGTTTGATAACGCCTTTAAAATGCAGTTCTGTATATGACAGTGTTCATGAGACAACTTGGTGTCCCAAATGCAGTCCCTTCTGGAAAAATCCACACTGTGTCTTTTGTTCCCTCAGTCCCTTTCACACTTTTCATGCAGTCTTTCCTTTACCTAGCTACATCTGCATGGTGCTGTGGACTGCTGATATTAATGCACTTGCCCAAACATGGATGAAGGAAAGATATGTAAAGTACGTGGAGTATTGAAGTGTTGTATAAATAGAGAGTGGTATCTTAAATGGGGGGAGGTGCCACTTAACTGATAGTGGAATATTGGTATAGGAGACAATCTTATGTTGTTCTCCTTCAGAAACATCATGGTGCAAGTCCATCTTGGTGATGTTTGAACACAGGAGAGTATCTGCACAACATTTAAGTGCTAAGGAACTCTACAGATTGTCCTTGATGTGGCGCTGCAGTGTAGATTAATGAAGATAATTTGCAGCAACACATACATGACTTCTTTTCTGAGCAGTGATTGTTTCAGCCGGAGCCTTGGGCTCTGTTGCAAGACATGTCTCACAGCAGGACACATTACAGAGAAAAGGTTTTAAAATACTTGTTGGTAGGTTTTCATTCCAAAGGAAATGCCTCCACTTTCAAGAGAGCTATTTTTGGAGGAAGGAGTAACCGTGTTGAAGTGTCATGCATGACCTAGAGTAAAGCTCGATGGAATTTTTAGTGTTTTCAATTCTAGGTTTTCTTTGTAACCTCTGAAAATAAACTTCTCTGTCAAAGCATTAAAAACAATTTTATTCATGGATGATCCTAGACTGCAAGTAGAAATAGCATTCAGAATTGCTGCTCAGGGCATGAAAATCTTTAATGATGTATAACTGTGAAAAATCAGCTAACGTTACTGCATTATACTGCATTACAGCTCCATACTGAAATGTTTCATTTACCACTGAGTCCAGATGCTGTTTTGGTTTGCTGTATTTTACCTCCCTATATTAGCCTTGGTGTGCCCTAGAAAATATTTTATCTTTGTACTGTATGTAGTGTAAAGTTACAGGGGAATATAATGCAGATTGTGAAGGATTCCCACTGTACTTTTTGCTCAGATCATATGATATTTATGACACCTACCTAGAATAAATAATCCCAAATTTGTACTCATTGAATCTGAGGGTCTTAGCTGATCACTGTGTCCTCACTGTAAACATTCCAGCTAAAAGTGTGTGAAAACTTATGAAATACAAGGAAATGGAAATAGGACAAAACAATGCCAGCACCCACATAGTCAATGTGTTGAACTACTGCAAAAGTCTTCACCATTTGGTAGAATCACTTGTAGGAAAGGTTGACCACCTTTTCTTCCATCTGAGCACTGCAGTGGCTTTAAATGTGCTTTAAAAACATTTAGGAATGAAAGGAAAATCTGTCAGACCACCTCTACACTCTGGGTGCCCCCACCTGAAATATGCTGCAGTCTGTTAAACTGCTGGCTGGCACAAAGAAAGCACCAATTACTGCAAACCAAATGCTTATTATGGAAAACTATAATACAGCATTCTCATCAGGTTTTTGTGCAAATCCAGAAATGTCATCCAATGCAAAAAATATCCCAACTTATATTCAGGTTTCTGTTACAAGGCAGTCTTTTATTTTCCTTCTGAAAGATCACTATCAAATCACTACTTTTTCCAGTAGAAGTGCATCTGTAAAACTCAAACTTGTGCATACATCACTGCAACTGAGCAACATCAGCTTTATAAGGATCAATAAAAGCAGAAGTTCCTCCCTATCCAGAAATAGGACACTGACTGGATTTCTTCCATTACTGACAAAACATCAATATACCTGGTCAACATGTGCAGAGACACCATGTTAAAAGAGACCTTGTATTATTGTTATCTGACCAGAACACGCAGATTCATAATTATATGGACTACAGATATGTCATTACAACTGGTTAGTACTAAAAATACCATGAACTGTATGTCTGACACAAGGATCTGTGCCTTGACCTCACTAAATGCTAGCACACTGTGAGTTATGGAATGAAAAACAACAGTTTCCTTTCCTTTCCTTTCCTTTCCTTTCCTTGCCTTGCCTTGCCTTGCCTTGCCTTGCCTTGCCTTGCCTTGCCTTGCCTTGCCTTGCCTTGCCTTGCCTTGCCCTGCCTTGCCCTGCCTTGCCCTCCCCACCTCTCCCCTCCCCTCCCCTCCCCTCCCCTCCCCTCCCCTCCCCTCCCCTCCCCTCCCCTCCCCTCCCCTCCCCTCCCCTCCCCTCCCCTCCCCTCCCCTCCCCTCCCCTCCCCTCCCCTTCCCTCCCCTCCCTTCTGCATTAGAGAAGCTACAGACAAGAATAAATAATTGAGATTTCATTCTATTTAAAGTCGTGCAAGGATCTGTATTGTCAATGTACTCATACAGAAATCAGGAACAAGTATGGGACATGGGATGATGTGGGATGTTGACATTACTTGGAGGTGAGGTCAAGGCCAGGTTGGATGAGGACCTGGGCAACCTGGTCTAGGACTTGATCTAGTGGTTGGCCTGTGTCAGGAGAGTTGGAACTTGATGATCCCTGAGGTCTGGTACTCAAGAAGTAAAAGCTATCTTCCTACTTGATGTCATCACTTTTATTCATCATGGTGATATAAAACAGTGAATTTTCTCTTCATGTTTTTTTTTTTTTTTTTGTATGTAATTTTAACTGCTGTAATTTCTCTCAGCCCCTCTTGCAAAGATCTGACTCAAAATCTTTCTGAAACAGTTTAGTGCAACATACAAAAATACACTGAAAAATCCCTTCATGTTCATTACCTCTAACTTAATCTCGTCAGTATCTTAGGTATTAATCTATGTATTTGTACAGTATAAGTGATATCCACCTTCAGCAAGAAATATTTATTTTTATATTGGGAAAAAAAATAAGGGAGAAAATCATTGCCACAAAAAATTGTGGTCAAAGTCTTGTGAAAAATATCCTATGTGTAGAGGATATTGACAGGACGTCTCTGCACTCAACATCTCTAGATGGCTGGGAAGTTAGGGAATATTAAATGCAACCTTTCTTGTCTATAGCAGTGCTATGATGCACCACTGCCAATTCTGAAGGACTCAGATTTGAAATCAGTCCGATCTGAAATCTGAAATTCATCATCTTGAAATCTGATGGTTATCACTGTCACAAGCTACCTGTTCTGTGACATATGGCAAAGCTTTCCTCTCGTCTCTCACATGAGTTGGTGCAATTGAGCAGTAGGTCAATTCAAGAAAGTGATCTGACAGAAAGATAACCTGGCAAAGAAAATTGACTACACCTCAGTTTTTTTTCAGTTCCAGCATGAACGAGGGATAGGAACAGTGCCAGTGAGACAGCCCAGCTGGACTGGTACATGTTCATGCCTTACTGACCTTAGTGGGTGCTGGCTGAAACAAAATGACTGTTCTCTGTATAGAAAATATTTTTTTTCTGGAAGTTTGTAAAAGTAAAATGATAAAGCAAAGTCTACGGAAATTTGATAACATCAGTAGTTCAGTCCAGTTCACAGTCCTTTGCCTAGGAGGAACAACTGTTCTGTCCCTTAAAGCACAGTTTTATTATCAAAGTCTGACAGTGTTGCCTGCCCTTTAATTCTTCTTTTGTACATCTGGTCTGCAACAGTGAGAGAGTTCAGGAAGTCACCCTTAATAGGTCTCCTACCCATTTAATGAGTGTGTTTCTTTCTCTTCCTAGGTTTATATTTACATATGTAAAGATACTTCCATAAAGTTTAAAGATACCATCAGCCCTCAGCACGACTCACTGTCTTATCTCAGAAATATTTTACCTGCTTTGACCTTCAAAATCCTAGGAAAGGATTTTTTTTCCTGTCCCAGGAAAGGTGACCTTTCATTATAAATTGTAACTACATGTTGTATTGAAGGCCACATCAAAACTGATCTCTTTGCAGTTTTCATTTATGCTAGCATCTGGAATAATTTAAATTACAAATGAAAAACTGACCTTGTGGTTAGCCAAATCAACAGGCCTGAAAATCTTTGTGTTTAGTCATTTGATTCCTAAGCAAATCAGGAAGTCAAAGATACCAAAATCTGAACAAATTGTTCAAAAGAACATAAGAGGAAGGGAAAGGGAAGGGGAAGGGGAAGAGAAAGGGGAAGGGGAAGGGGAAGGGGAAAGGGAAGGGGGAGGGGAAGGGGAAAGGGGAGGGGAAAGGGAAGGGGGAGGGGGAAGTGAGGGGGAGAGGGGAAGGGGGAGGGGAAGGGGGAGGGGAAGAGGAAGAGGAGGGGAGATGGATTTCTTGGCTGGAAAGCTAGATTACAAAATTGTAGGAAAGAAAATTATTGTAGTGTGTATGTTTTCACAACTCTGGATAATTACTGTCTTGTGACCATTTCAATGGTGTACTCTAAGATACATCTAGTTTCCTACCAAGAACTTTAATTAAGCACATTTGATGTTTTTGAAGGGATGGAATGGAGTTATTCTCAGCATTTAGCATTAAGCTTGATTACACTGGGGCTCTGCCCAGGAGAAATATATTCTATAAATGTAAAGTTCTTTGCTGAAAAGAGCTAATAGCAAGACTTCAAGGTACAGAACTCTTTGGCTGCCAACAAAAGTGTCCTAGCCCTACACCAGGTAGAGAGGACTTCAAACAACTAGGCCAAAACAACATGAGGTTTGGAAGGGTTCCAATGAGTTTTCTCAGTTACACGAGTAAGATTTGTTAAATATATGCAGTCAGCACTGTGTGGAGCAATTCTGCTGAAAAATGCAATATCCTTTCCCTTGATTTAGGCAGGGGATTCATTAAAAACACATATGCATTTACTCTCCTGCCAGAACTCAACTTGATCTAACTAGGTTGGCACTAAATTTGACCAATTCCCTAAACATCAATCTGAATTAACATAGCATGTTGGGAGGAATGAAGCAAGTACTTTCTGTGGCCAGGATGTCTCAAGACCATGGGAAGACATTTAGCTTTTAAACAAAAGCAAAGTTTATCAGTTCACATGGGCACAAGAGTGTAATATAACAGGGAATTCAGACTTCTCTGAGGAAGTGGGTACTGTAAATATCAATATACCAAGAAAGAAGCCTGTCTTGGAAAACTAAAGTTACTTATGATGCCAAGGGGAGATTGACTGTCCAGTGTAAATCCTGGATATTTATTGTATAACTGCTTTCTTTAAAGATGTAGTGAGGCAAATCTTCTCTTTACCATTAGCACACATAGGCTGCAGTCTCATGGCCTCTGTATGACAAAAAATTCATAGTCAAAATTGCTGCATAATCACTTCTCAGACTTTAGAAATGAAAGGCCTTATAGCTCAGTATCAAATCAGTATTTTTTTTTTCTGAAGAGGAAAAAACACTGAGTAGCTATAAAGAAGGGACATTACTATCCTATTCTATTCTGAAATATACTCAAGTGCTCTGGAAATAAATCAAAATTGGTGTTCTCTGATGTAAGTATAAAATCACATAATCACATATTTCTCAGCAGTGGATACAGGAGAAGTGATTTCAACCTTGTAGAAGTGGTGTGCAAAGAATAAGTTTAATGAGCTCTGTATAATTTAATATTTCTAACTGTACTTCAGGAAAAAAATACTGCATTCTCTTTGAGATGTTCCTTAAACATTAGTTCCTGCAGTATTTTCAATTTTGATTGTTTTATAAGACAGCTCATGGAAAATTGCTGTTACAGAGAATGAAGCATGGGTTTCTGCTAAAGAATAAGGAAACATGGATTCTTTTCCTGGCTCCGATGTAATTTTCCAGATAACCCCAAACTATTTGCTTAACAATCAGGCATTCTTGATTTAACACATTAGCATGTCTTTTCTATTGGTAGAATCTCTCCACTTGTCTCACTCAGTAACAAATTATTTGGAAAGAGACAAACTAGAGTCTATATAGGTCCTATGACTGCAGAGTTCTGATTTTAATTGTTACCATATTCATTCACTGAGTAACATCCAAAATAGAAATGGAGATATCACCAAGGGTAAGAAACCAGTGGCATGCACATCTCAAGTAATTATTTTAAAGAGAAATAAGAGGCTCAGTCTTTTTACTCAGTGTGTGTAGAGGAAAGTAGGTTGAGCTCTGAGGTGAAGGCTGAAGGTTGAATAAGGCTGCTGAAATGAATGTAAGAGATAAAATATGAGACTCCAAAGACAAGAAGAGCCTATATTTTTTTTATTTTTCTTTTTCACTTGTTCTTTGTAAAATGCTCTTGAGAATGCATATCCCAATTCATATTGCCAAACACAAGCAGAGTTAAAAAAACGAGTAAAAATCAGGCAGCTCCTCATAAATTTGGTGATTGCTAGGTTTATGAAATGCAAGAGCAGTACACGTCAGTATATCACCCAGCCTCCAACAATTATTGTAGGAATAGAAACAAAATCATCAATATTTTCACAAGGAATAATGCTTTTCTATAAAATTTGCCTAGAAATCACTCAGGTGGTGATCTAAGGGAGGACTCCTTATAGTCCTCAGGTGTGGGGTGGGCCCCATGCATATGATTCAAATTGTCTTCTTTCAATGAGGACAGCATGAGCAAATGACCAATACCACTGTGATGTATTTCTTAAATGGCAGCTATGCAGCAGAACAGCCTTAACTTAAACCTTCTGATGACCTTGTTAGTCTCCAGTATGCCAGCCTTAAGGGATCGGGAAATAAATTTTCCTTTGCTTTCTTTCTCGTATCTCCCTTGCACTCTTCATCTGTTCTGCAATCCTTGTTCAACCTCACTAACCGTGCATTTAAACAGCAAGGGGAATTTTCAGGAATTTTCATGAATTTAATTGAATATTTGCTTCTTTCTCTGGATACTACCAGAATGCCATTGTCATGAATAAATAATTCAACAGCAATCTTTCTTTCAGTGACTGTATGTTAGCCATTTCTACACCGAAAAAAAAGCTCAAGAAACAAAGAAATTGCAGCAGTGCTATGATTTCATCATTCTGTTCCAGCAAACGCTGAGTGTCAAGTTGGAAATACGCATCTCCTCCCCAAAAATCTCCATCCGTATGCAAGGGACTATAAGCATCTTGGATAACTTTAAAGTTGCCTTTAGCAACTAATGAGTTCACAAGATAGTGGCACTGTTCAGATGACATGTATAATTGAGACCAGACTCATCTCTCTCTGAGTTTTGCTTTTTGCTTTACAAGGCCACAGTGGTGGCTCCACCTATCAGCCACTGAGCAGCTTACATGGCAAAGCCAACAGTGTTTGATACGAACAGGCATCTCTGCTGAAGTCCAGTGAACTCTGCATTCACTTAGTTTGATCTGGGGCACAGGTATCATTACAATGAGTATCTTTGCATCCCTGTGATCCTCCTCAAGCAGTGACTGGGAAATGCCAAAATGTGAAGAAATCTGATGAGAGAGCATCCACGTGGCAGCATAAGGAGAGAAATAGACCTGCCTGGTTTTGGATGCATGGAGGAGTGCAACAGTCTTGTGAAGAACAGCAGTAAGTGAAAGGCAAGAGTGGAAGGCACACAGAGTAAGAATGGAAGGGGAAACGACATCCAAAACAGTGCAAGGAAAGAACTTGGCAAGGTTTTTCTGTCTGTTGAACAGCAATGCCCATACCTTTCTTGCAGCTGATCAAGAACACAAACCTCACATTCAGACCCAAACACACAGTTTCTAAGTTTGAATTAGGTTTTCCTCTAAATTTCCAGTGCTGTCTGAATCTGGATGACAAAATGTAGTGCGTCTCTTCCTACTTTTCTGCGTTGCAAACCAGCAGAAACCCCCCCAGAACAACAGACAAGGCCCTCTCTCCATTTTTTGTTGATTAAGCAACTCAAAAGCTCCTTTAGAAAAACTGTGGGGTGAAAATAACTTCTCCATATCTCCCTGTTTTTGACAACCATTGATGGTGACTTTTCTTGCCTGAGTAGGTGCAAAAGCTGGCAACAGCATCTTGCTGTGGCCAAATTCCACTGACTGTAAGGCAATAAAAGAGTCAAATATTTTTTTCTGGGTACGTCAGGCTGCAGAGCAGCCACATATAACTACATTACCTCAGCTTCAGAGAGCCTGGAATATGCTGTTCTACCACACTGATTGCCCGCCTTGATAAGGCTGATTTTATTGCTGTGTTTCTACATTCAAATTAAAACCTTTTTGTTATATAGCAAAACAAAAATTCTAATTAAGGCAAAATAAATGTGCTAACTGAAAGACAAATATCCTTCATATTTTCTCCTTCCTCTGGTCCTGGAACTCTGCAATGAATCTGGAGATATTTTATGAAGGTTAAACAAAATATGTGGAGCAAAGTCTGCTTTTTATAAACCCTGTCTCTGTCTAACCTTTCACTCTCAATAACATGGAGAAAAATATACAGTACTGAATGTCTGGCGGCAGCCACTGTGAGACAGTTACACTGCTGCTAAATCATATTAGCTGGGAGTTTGCAACAGCAAGATATTCTCGAGCCTTTCGTCTCCGTTCCTATGCAGCAGACTTGGTGTGAGACTTCTGCTTACTTCTCCTCCCACAGAAATGTCCCTCCATTATTTGTCATGACCATCCATTTTATCATGGTGCTTTTAAAAGTTGTCAATGAACACTTTTTGTACACGTCTTTACTTGCCATTCTCTGTTAATGGAAACCTTTTGAAACTGTTCCAAAGACCTCGTCAGTTTGCCTGCCAGATAAAACCTCAGCCTGTCTTTGCCCTCCACTCCATTTTTGCTTTGTTAAATTTAGCTCTCTTTCTTAATTAGGTGCAAGTGACTGAATAAGATTTTCCTCTGTACACCCATTAGCATGCATTTGTTGCAAGCTAAGATAAGCCACAGGATGCTTAATATCTCATCCCCTCAAGGAAGGAATTTTCTAAAAATCTAAGAAATTAGGCAAAAACAACTGCAGAGGCAAGAAATATAATGAAGTATAACAAAATACTTCTCTGAGGACTGATATGGTGATGGACACACACACATTTTTTTTAAAGGTATGTTATCATTGCAAATGCAGTGGCATTCTTTTCAAACAGCTGTTTGAAGATATAAAATCTTTGCTTAAGTTTGAAAATCAGCACACTGGTTCTGTTTTCTGCCTCAGACCCAGCAAGATACTTGAGTTGGTACTGAAACTAAATCGACTGCTGAACTGAGGCACTGACAACGATTTTCATTCCATTTCAGGAAGGACAGTGGTATTTCTTTCTTTTTTTTTCTTCCCTTTATTACGAAACAAAAGTTCCTGGAGCACTGAATTCAGTGTCTTGTTAAACTCCTATATGAATCCAAATAATAAATAAGTGTAAATCATTTTGGCCAAAGCTCTTCTCTCCTTCAATTTAATAATCTCACTTGTTATTCTTTCCCTTTGTTGCCCTATATGTACCATAACAAAACTCATACTTCTTATATGCAGCAAAAGCAAAATGTCTGCATTTATTGTGAAGTCCCCATTAAGATTTGAAACATCCTTAACTACTCTTCTCCTGTCCTCTCAGTATCTAGCTTTGATATAAGTTGGCACTGCACAGTGATATGAAAACGCTTTTTTTATCAGAAGGATTTTTAGAAGCACTACCAACTTACAACTTATATCCACGTTCAACGTTACTTAAGCAAGCTGCAAGCACCATCAGCTGCTTCCAAACACATCGCTTCCCGGATCACCCTTCATGGAACCCTTTTTCAGTGTAGGCAGCTGGTTCCATATGGCCCTGCTTGGGAGCTTGGGTCAGATGGCCTCTGGAGATCTTCTCCTGCCTCACTCTGTAGCCACCAGCAGAGCTGAGCACCTGGCATGTCTGGGCTCCTGCTCCACGTGCATGACCTGAGCAGGGATGTAGAGACTCATCCGCCTTCATTCCACAGTGGAATAGTGGAATATGGAAGTCCATACCAGAACTACTGCTGGGTTCTGAAGCCGTGGTGCTCCTCACAGTTACCTACTCACTGATCAGCCAAATGCTGTCTCCTAGTGGAAGTCAGATAAAGCCTGACATACCATGGCCCAAAGACGTGTGGATCAACCACTTCAGGAAAACTCTTTGGAGGGCTTCTTCCTTGGTTCCTCCTTTTCCCAACCTAGTTAATGTTCATCTGTGACACTGAGAAGTCTGGGCCGAGTCTCAGAATTGCCACTAACATCCTGAGGGGTACTTGTATGCTACGTAGTTCTCTAGACACACATTTCCCACTCATTTTTAATCAGAAGCATGCAGGCCAGTGATGAAAGAAAGATACATGAGCATCTGCTTTTTAGCCAAACACTTCTTTTGTGATTAGTAGATAACTCTCAGGTTTTCCACATATACTTGTTTTAAAGCAATTTAAGTAAATAAAAATACATACATTAATGTGACAGTGAAGAGACTCAGGTTGTCACTTTGCTTTCCACTGAACAACAACAAAAAATTCCTCCTGATTTAAATGTACTAAGACGAGAAGAAGATGTCTGGGTATAATTAAACTGTAGTGTGTAATTAAATTAAGTGCATTCTATTAAAATAACACAATGTATCAATGGATCTTTAAAGTGCTTACAGCAAAGCAATTCTTGCTGTCCAGATTCACCATCAACAGATACTAATTATGGACATTATTGCTTGGTAACACTGAAAGCAGTAGGTTTATTTCAGCTAAAGGACAGGACCTAAAGCACCATTCTTTCATTCCAATTTAAAAGAGCACTCACTGCATCCACTGGGAGGAAGAGCTGGACCAAAGGGAGAAAGAAGGTGGATCTGTAGTGTCAAGCCAGTTTCCTTTCAGGGGGACAAGGGAAAGATTAGAAAACTTTGCCCTAAGAACTGAAGAACTATGTTTCCTCTGGTGTTGCAGGTGTCCATGCAGGGACTACAATAGAGGAAAGGTAAGTAATAAATGGGTCTCTGCAGCCAGCTAACAACATAGTCCATAGCTCTGCATGTGTCTTCTTCCTTCTTGAGCAGGATATGACATTTTAGTGCTAAGTGGTGTTACTTTATTATCACTGCATCCAGCAAACACATGAGGTGGAACAAAGGAAATATTGTCTAATATCTTTAGATGAGTGTCTCATTGATTTCAAGAATCCCATTACAAGTGACAAGTGTTCTATCATCATCCACACCTCTGTTTTTGTGGAAGTCTTATGGAAGGAAGTGAGGTGTTTCCCTCCCCCAGTTTTAGGCACTTACCCATACACTCAGCTCTCAGCATGTCTGACTCAGATACCTTGAAGCCTTGATGCACAGCAATACATCATTACCTTGGTTTTGGTGGCCAGCAAGCCCAGCAGAGACAGAGGAGTTTCAGACAGGAAACCCATAGTGCTAGGCAGTTGTTCAGATCCCTCTTGACATTAATAGTGACCTTGGTAATCCAAGGAAAATGAAGCAGTGGCAGATCAAAGTCCTGCTGCTGTCTCCACTCCCAGAGCTCACCACTCAGATGCAAAGCTATGCACAAATAAAAGCCAGATGTTGAACAGGCTTTATTTCCTGATTAGCTGAGAAGTCACTTTGAAAAAGACAGCTCTGGTCCCAGTCTTGAATTGCAGGCATTGAATCAGCCTTTCCAGTGGGATATCATGACAAATAAAATACAAGGCACAAAGCTGGCATTGGTGGTGATGAGGACAGATTACCTCTCAGAAAGTGGTCCTCTCTCAAGAAGGGGTAAACTTTCTGTAGGAAGTTTCTGGTCATTCATGTGTGCATTACATCATCCTCTTTTAAGCTAGGCAATCTGCAGTGCAGACATGAACAATACTTCTTGGATCTAATAACACTAAACACCAACAGAATCCCTTAGTAAAATACTTTGCTCCTGACTGAAGGGAAATGGGTCAAAGCAGGCCTTCATTGTAGTCCTGGGAAGGTTAATTTAACTTCACTTTCCTCTGAGAGCTGACAAAATTGAAAAAAATAATCAGTTCTTTTTAAAGCTCTCCTGTTTTTGAAAATCCAGTTTAGTTTAAAGGAGATGAAAAGCAATGGCCTCAAGTTGCACCATGAGGATTCAGACTGGATATTAGGAACAATTTCTTCTCAGGAAGAACAGTAATGCACTGGAACATGCTGCTCAGGGAGATGGTGGAGTCACTGTCCCTGGAAGTGGTCAAGAAATGTGTGGACGTGGCACTGAGGGATATGGTCAGTGGGCACAGTGGGGGTGGGTTGGGCTTGGATTTGGTAATCTGAGAGTTCTTTTCCAACCTTAATGATTCTATGATTTTGATGCCTTATAAGATTTTTCTTTTTACATATCTTGTCAAAAGACAAACATAAAAAACAGACAGAAAACAAACTACAAGGTGGTGTTTTTTTGTTTGTTTGTTTGTTGTTTTTGCTTTTAGTTTCTGAAGTTTCCAGCAAAAATAAAATGTACAGTTTTAAATTCTGAAAAGGTTCACTACCTGTGGCAAAGGTACCTTACATTCCTGTACAATTGCATATATAAATACCAGGGAATTAACTCTTCAAAATTACAGCTCTGTCTCACTTGAAAAGAAGACTTATGATAAAATGTGTTTAAATTGGTCTTGCTAGCCAAACTTCTGCTTCCTCATCATCACCGTTAAACTAGCAGTCCATTTGCAATCAGCTGTTTTTAGCTGTGGAAAAGATATGTCCAGGCCAACCATTTGGTTTTCACACAGCCCTTCTGACGCACACTCTTCGCACTGACATGAGCAGAGCCCAATCTGAGGAGCTCTAATATTTGTCCAAGAAAAAAAAGAAGGAAGTTCAGGATTTGACTTACATTTTCCAGAGCACTAGTACTTTGTGTGGGATAAGACCTGGCTCCTAGATTTCAGCATTCGTTTGTTCACTTGTACTGAGCTCTCAGCAGACTGAATGGATGTGTGTGTTGTACCTAAGAACATCTGCTTTTCACTGTTTGTTCTTTCCTTGCCCACTGACCTCCTCAACGAGATCCTGTTGAAGTCTGAATTCAAATTCATAGCTTCAGTCCCACTCAGAATCACATGCCTGGGGCTGCAGAAGAGACCTCGGAAGGGGAGCAGAATTCCACATTCAGCAGCCTCAGGATTAACAGCAAAGAAAATATCAAATGCTCCACCAGAAAATTTACTTTTTTTTTTTTTTTTTAACCAGCTTGTATGTACCATGCATGAAAATAATCTTACAATTAATTACTTTCAGCTTTTGGTCTCTAATTCAGTGAGCTCATTAACAATGACTGCAGATGTAATGACCTAAGATCTAAATTCTTTAAAAGGTCCAGGACAAACCCAGCTCCAAGCTACAATGGCTAATACTAACTAATAAAATAGCAAAAATGTATGACATCGGTTTCCTTGTGCTGATAGCTATTCTTGAATGCAGAATTTGCCCACTGTAATTTAAAGTATTTAATTTTAAAGTCGGCTGTGAAGGTCATAAATTCAAAATGTTGTGACCTTTCCTGAAGGAGAGAATAACATTATGGTGAAGAAGCCTGCATTCCCTGATGACTTTTTAAAAAATATTTTCCTTTCCTGGAAAACTTTCCTTTTTTTCTTTTCACACTGTCACTCTGCTCCCCATCCCCATTTGACCTCCTACAGGGAAAAACTTGGCCATGCACCACAGGCAGAGACATCTCCAGGGGCCCCAACCGGTCTGCTGGAAATCTGGGACTGGAAGAACTCTTCCTGTGGCACCAAATAGAAAATACTTCCCCCTATTCTCCATCTTCCCACAAAACTCTTGTGGTCTGGAGGAGACGTAAACTCCTTCATAGTTTGAAGCAGTGACTTAGGGATGTGCATGCCAAGCCACTTCCCTCGCCACTGAATGGGAAGATAGTACAGGATGGAGAGAAGACATGCCTTGTTTCTGAGAAGTTGGTTTCCTTGTTTTCTTCCAGTGAGGAATATGATTGTAATCTCATTTATATATATATATATATATATATATATATATATATATATGGTTTTTCAAAGTAGGTGAAAATGTCAAAATACTAAGGAATCATATTGAACCACAGCTTCTCATTTAAAATCATTTGAGCAGAGGGAACATCTGATACTGATCATATATATATAATCCTTTGTTATGCTGCCACGTAGCATGCCATGGGTTGAACATGCAGTAGATTCAGAGCAGAAGTAGAGGCATTCAAGTAACCCCAAAAGCTTCTGAATCATCTAAAAGAACTGAAGAAAAGACTGTAGTTTTTCTACTTTCACGAATTTGGATTTCGGAAACAACAGAAACACATCCCTTTGTTGTTGGAATGACAAGTAGTTAAATGAAGTGTTGTGAAAAATATGTGAAACAGTGCTGTTGTGCAGCACCACTCAAAACTTCAAAAGTAAGGTCTGCTATCACGGCAGAATTGCCACTGTGATTTTGTCTCTGAATTAATTTTCCTCCAGAAAAGTAAGAAAAATAGCCACAAATTAAATTAATTTTATTCTTTTCTATTAAATTTCTTTCTATTTTATTTCTTTTTTCATATATACTTTAGACTTTTGAGCAGAAACTTCTGAGGAAAAAAAGAAGAGGAACTAGGGTCCTGTTCCCCAGTGGCCCAAGCATCCCTCGGTACTTCCAAAGCCAAAGTGGGCTGGGATAACTCAGCTTACTCCTTGCTGCCTCTCTGGATCTGGCCTGCCTTGCTGGATCAGTGCTGGTACGTGTAGCCCTGTCTCAGGCTCCAGCACTGCACAGAGGAGATGGAGGTGATACCTGCAGCCTCTGCTACAAGTGGCAACACCCAAAGAAGCTGTAGGAATCAATTTCAGCTTCAGCTGCAGCCCCATTGCTTTATTCTGTATTTGTCGATCCTCAAAAACAAAAAATAAGTAAAAAGGAAATTCAAGAAGAAGCTCACCAAATCCTTAAAGCACTTGCCACTTCTGGGGCAGCACTTTCTTTCCCCATGTGAATATTCTCTCCCAGCTAAGGCTGCTCCCAAGATGACTGCACTTTCTGGCTGGTCTGAGGATCACTTTTAGTGTCTGCTCACTTCCTGCCGATGTGTTGGCACTCGGAGCTGTCTAACTCCCAGTAAAATACTTTGAAATAACTGTGTAGCTGTGCCAAAAAGGTATTTCACTGACGTATATTAACAGCTTTGATCTACAGTGATTAATGTGAGTTGTTTTTTGTCCTTATTGTCTCATCACATATTTTGGGCAAGTTCTTTTGACATCATTTCTGATTTATTGGTAAGTAGTGCTCTGTGTTCCTCCTCATGCACAGGCAGAACTTGAATATTCTGCCACACAGGTGTATCTTTCAGCTGCCTTTAAAAGAAGGAGGTTTCATACAAGTTCCAAAGAGTAACTTCTATTTCTTTTCACTAACAATTGCAGAAGTGAGACTGATGTTTCAACAAAAAGCAACTTATCAGCTTAGAATTTTCTGAATACAAACATCTCAGAAACCATTCTGATGAATCTCAACTTCCATAAAAACATGGAGCTTGAAAGAATAAACTTCTTTTCTTTAAACAGTGATTCACTGAATGACTTTATGCCAGCAATTGTGAGAAACACCTGAAGTGAGACAGCAAGAGGGACTTACCTGAATAATAAACAATACCATATGACACTTCTATCAAAAACCATGGCATTTCAAGCATGAGGCATTACTGTCCTTCACATTTCACAACCAGGATTTCCTGAGAGTTGGGGCTTGCAGGCTGAACAAAGGGAGCACAATGTTTTCTTGGTATTGACCTCTTTGAAGCAAGAACCCACCAATCTACCTGACTTCAGCTGGTAGAGCTCAAATCTGCAAAGGGCACCAAGTGGAGAAATAGGGCTATATTTTTTACCTGGCTCAAATAGGCATTTGAACATCTACGATTTCAAGCAATAAGACAGAAATACTACTGAGGTGTTTTTCCTCTTTGGAAATAAGAAATATCAACAAAAAAAAGTACTCACAGTAAGATCAGGTAGCCTACAAACAAAGAAGATTCACATATACAGTTACATGCAGGTGCTAGAGAAGGGAGTCATTCTCCTGGAGAATTATCTACTGCCTGCAGGTATGTTTTCTATTTTATATGTTGGTACAAGGTGGCTGGATTCCCATTTTGAGAATATTGAGTCTTGTGAGCTCTTTGGTCTGTTTTGCAGCATGCACGTATGATGGTTTAATGGGCTCTCTGTTTAGTTTATAGCATATCCAGAAGCAGAGTAAATGACTGCAGCTAGGGGCAGTTGCAAAGCACATGTGGAAAGATTTTCAACCCCAAGGCTCTAATCTCTCCTGCTAGCCACCACTGCCATGTGGCGAGGCTATTACCATTCCCATCTCTGAAGCACAGTTCATAAACTCCTTCCACATGGCTTATACAAACCCCTACAAGGCTGCACTACCTTGTTCTGCAGGCAAGAAGACACAACAGCCTTCGCTTCCCCACTTCTCTTGCCGAGCCCAAGAGAAAATTATTTGTCAATGTTCATTTATGAAAGAGTAATTGAATTCTTCTTCTGGTGATTAAAGAAACGACAGATGTTGACACATACAACTTAAATGAAAACAAAACACTGACCAAACCAGAATCATGTGGAGGGACCACTGTTACCTCCTGATGCAAACTACAGATTCTAGATGAATCCCAGATGCTTGCTGGAATATGCACAAAGTAGACTGTGTTTATTGTCACTGCATGGTTATCTCAGTGGTATGTCCAATATAAAATGATGAAACTTTCTTTCAAGTTATTTATCAGAAGGAAAAACAAACTGAAAATCTTAGGAGTTTAGAAGGTGTTTTGACTGACAAATGGGAATTTTAATAGGAAATATATTGGAAACCCTTTGAGCTTAGACTTATTCTTTTTGAAAAGGGCCTTTATTTATTTTGTTTACTTTTTGGTTTCTGTTCACACTCTGTCAGTCTTTCTCACTAGGCACTGGCATCCCATTACAGGAAGAACATGAAAACTCTCCGAGGACAAATCAAAGTTATTATTCAGAGGTGCACTGCATTTATGCTTTAAATCCTAATTCATGGCACTATGATGCAAATCCAGTTTTCTATGAAAAAAGTTTCTGAATTTATGTAGAAAACAGAGGTGTTCTAATTAAAAAGGTTAAATTCTATTTTCGAAGCCATGTTTTTTTCCTATTTAAATGCAGTTTTTATGAAATTTCAATCTTACTGGCTCTTTTGTTCATCTCAACAAGTCTGCTAATTGTAGAAGTTAAGTTACCTGCAAATCAGAAATTTGGAGAAGACGTAAGTCAACAGATCTTCAACTTGCAAGGTCGAAATGCTCCTGATTACGACTGAAAGATTTCCGCTGATTTACACTAGCAGAAAATAATCTGTTCTGTACATTTCTCAGTTCCCTTTTACTACATAGAGAAAACAGTCACAAATACAGTTTTAAAATTCATGCTCCACACAAATCTTCACAATCTGCTGGACACGTTTTTTGCTGGAGCATATATGTAGGCAGCAGGAGTGTGTTTTGGAGAAGAAGGCTGGCATTCTCCAAACCATTAACAGCAAATGCAATTGAGTAGTGAAAAAGGAAAACATAGAAAAAGAAGTAGTATGCCTACAGGAAGCTCCAGGATAAACTACACTCCATTTAATAAGGGATATTCCCAAGAAAAAGCAATTCGCTTACTCTTCTCACTTAAGCATTGCCAGTTAATAGCTTACTGTGTTAAAACTAGCTGTAGTTCCTATGTTTGTTTGTTTGCTTGTTATGCTCAGGTACTCTTTGGCAGAACAGTTATCATAAAGCTTATTCTCTGTGATCAGTATGCATGGCATTTGATTCCTCCTTTCTCTTTCAGAGAAGAAGATTTGAGCCCAGTTCAGCATTCACGATTTCTGGATGAAAACCGACCCTACCAATCAGAAGACTGAAATGCTTTCTGGCTATGCTTTCCCTTCAAAAGTTCAAAAGTACTCAGTAGCCCGACAGAGGAAGAAAGAAATACAGCAGTCAGCATTTAGAACTTTACTCCAATGTTTAAATACAAAATGTTTAAAAAGATAAATAGCATTGAAATGTCTGTTAGTAGTAAAGGTCAACATGAATGCTCACAACTAAGGATTTAAGAGGAAAAAAATTGAAGTTCCTTTTCCCTTTCCGTTCAAAAGACTGACAGAAACTACAATGACCATGCTAAAAAAGAGATAAAATTGAAAGATTTGTGGATGCAGGTACTCCCTTCTTTAGTATTTACTCTTTGTATGAGATAGGCATCCATGGCTGCTGTTCTTTTAAAATTTGAAAGCAGTGTTTAGAAAAGAATCATCCTTTGTGTTTTCATTTTGCTTTCTGTTAATACAAGTGAACCCCTGGTTATATTTTAGTTAATAGCTACATAGATGATAGACCATCAGTTAAATATGTTTGATGTGAAGAGTACATTTATATGTATAAGTACTTCCAAAGTGGATTGTGTTATTTACGTTTCTGTATTCTTTTATGAATAGACTGAACTAAACAGGCAACAGGGAAACATGTTTCAGGCATTGTGGTTCTTAGCAGATAGGAAGTGCCCACATTATTGGAGTGTTGCATTTACTGGGTTAAAGTCAGACTTACGCACATGATTTTGAAAGCATTTTGTGGATTAGCAGTCAACTACTACTGCACAAATATCTCCAGGAATTTGCAAGTCGACCGAGTATTAGCTGGAGGGTAAACATAACACTGGTTTGCACTGCAATGGGTAATGGGCTTCTCCTGCCTTTCAACTGCACTGGGCAAAGTTACTGCTTGCTAATCATCACTTCATGTCCCTACTTCATCCAGTTTCAGCCAGACAGAGTAGTTTGTACTGACTTGGTTCTTCTATTACTGATGCATGTGCAACCCAGCCTGCAGTTGTGCAGCTGGCAGGCAAAGTTGGACGATGGTGCCAAGGTAGTAAGGAGAAGAATGGATTAGTAGTTTAATATAGAGGATGCTCCCATTGGCCATGGAGAACATTTTCCATAGCAGTCATGGGCATTAATAACACTGCCAGTTACACCAATTAACATCCTTCCATGATAATGTGAGTTATAATTAGTAGGAATGTTTTGCTAATTAAAACTTGAATTAACACCAGTATCAGCTAATTAAATTAGAACCACAATCAGCTTATGTAAAAAACAAACAAACAAACAAATAAAAAAGTCAACCCACATAATATCATGCAAAACCCTTCTCCCATCTCTCTTTGCTTCCCTACGTCTTCTTTCCATTGTCTATCACTGATCATCACTCTGTATGATGCCATTCCACACACGACATCTAGAAATGGTTTCTGTTTTGTAGGGTTTTTCTCCTGTGATTAGCTGTGCTATCAGCCCCCTGGTAGGAATACAGGGCGCACCATCGGGAGAACGTTCTGTTGACAAGGCATAACTTCCAAATGAGGCAGGGTGCACCCAGAAAAACTGCCTTCTGCTAGCCCAGCTATATTGCAACACATTTCTTGTTTTGTTTTGTTTTCTGTTTTATTGTTGTTGTTAAGAACTGAATTAATGTTATTAATTAATTCATGTATTGAATCAATATTCAATTAATTAATGTAATTAATTAATATAGTTGTGGGACTTTTCAGCTGAGAGAAAACCTTGTGCTATTGGTAAACTCTGTAGCATTACCTGGGACTTAAAGTTTCTTCTGAAGATCACAGAAATGTACGCAGGATTTTTTTCTCTGAATGTTTTACTGCCCGTCTGTATGTTCTTCTTGCATTGCTGTCCTCTAGAAGCAGCATTCCAGGACTGTTATGGGCACGTCATGCGAGCTGTGCTCCCATTCTGATCCGCCACTACGTGTTTATGGTTAATCCATACTCCCTCTCTCACCATTTCCTCATATTTTAATCAAGGCTTTGGTAACAAGCAGTTTTATGAAATGCATATAGAAGGTAGGAGAAAATAAATATTTCCAATGTTTCTTTTCTACATATTTCAAAAATAATCATGAAATATTAAAATATTCTCTTGTTGAATGGGATTTCTTTTAATATAAGAAATGGCAGCGTATTAAAAATTTGTCTGCTTATTACACAGAAGCAACAGGTACCAGAAGTGGGATTTTAAGATTTGCATAGTTAATATTAATTTCAATAAATATAATATGTCAGCTTGCACAGCTTCTGATTCAGAGAATTAAAAGGCACCATTAGGAAAACATTCAAATTGCCTCTTTCTACTTGCTGCACATCAGTGAAAGATTACAAATGCAGTCTCTAAAAGCTAACAGCTGTAATGTATTTCAGAAAAAAAAAAAATAATAATGCAAGTAGGGGAGCCTAACAATGATAGATTCTCCATTTACTCATCAAGAAAATTGAGTTATTTCCTCCATGTTTTGAAAGAAAATGCTGCTAGCATTCTATCTGCTTGTGGCTCTGTCCACTTAGCCATAGAGCCTGGAGTAATGCACAGGAGAAAAGGCACTAGGAAAGAGAATGTGCTGTTCCGGGAGCTCTGATCTGAGGAAGATTTAGATATTAGAGACCATTTAGATATTAGAGAGATGGTCACCATAACATCAAACATGTCAGAAGTAATATAAGCTTCTCTTTAGCACTGAGGAAAGACAAGTATCGCTTTTCCATTATGCCAAGAAAGCACTGTATTTAAATGCAGATGTGCTGGGGCAGATCCCTCTGTATATGGGCATGGGTCTGTGAGCACAAGCACCTGCCAGGGTGCAACATTGAAGCCAAGCCTCCAAGGGGAAGCAAGGATGCAGGAGTGGTGTAAGGGTGGGGAGCTTCCTGCTGATCAGGGCATGCTGTCCTCCTGGGCCAGATCATTTTATGTTCAAGAATTACTCCTCTGGGAGCTTCACCCAGGCTTTCATCATAGTGACATTGCTGGTGATTTGTCTGTGGAGATCTTTCAGTGGGTGTCTTCATACCACTGGATGTGCATGAAGAAGAAGGAGCTGGTCTGACAGTGTGGTGCTCTGTACTGTCTCAGCTCGGGCTGACTGGAAGAAATATTTAGGGGTCATTGTCAGCATTTGTCAGTGAAATTGCTGTGATTTCATATTGCACCGATACATCATATCTTGAAGTAAAACACCCTAGAAAGGATTTGTGTGTGAGGTTTGCATTGCTTTACGGGTTAGATAAACAAATGATGAGTTTTCAAGGGGATGTTAATCTCTTCATTGTCTTGCTTCTCACATTTACATTAAAAGCATGGAATTTAAAGCTCTCTCACAAAATGGAAGCAGTTTCTGGGCTGGCAACTGGCAGACTTGAGCACGGTTTCCTGCTCAATCTGAGCATGCACCTCGTACTATTTGTCCTAATGACAGACACTGGCTTTTTGAGCAATTATCCATGCTTCCACGCAATGCTCAATCTAACATCCATTAAATCAAGGATAAAGACTGGCTCATTCTAACAGCCACAGTTTCCCTCTTGTAATCTCCTATTCATTCTATTGCTCTTAATTATGAGCTAAGATTCCTTACAGCATGTTAAATTCAAAGCTTTATATGGCCTCGACTTCGTGGAGCGTAAAATTTAAGACACGATGAGTGAAAATATATATGTAAGTGAGGAAATCAGATACATTCATCCATTACAGTTATGCCCTTAACCAGCTCTATGGAGTTGGCAGAACTTTCACTTAAATGATGAAGGGGAGTTAGAAGAAAGTCTGACTCAAAACAACTGTTTCAAAGCAAAGCTGAATTCCTTGAGGTTAAGCAGCAGTAAAATTGGCAGTAGGTGAATAGTTGAGAGGGTTAGACACGCTTGTTGTTTTGGCTGATTTCCAATTACAAAAACATTGCCCACGAAGCTTACCGATTAGCGATGGTAGAAGTAATTCCAATGGTAGAAGATGGACTTCAGACAAATGTGGGAAGCAGGGCAGGATGGTAGGAGGTTGCCTGCTAAATAACCTGCCAACAGTGATTTCCTTCAGGGTACAGGTATTTACATTTCCTCTGGACTAAAGGAGAAAGCAAAATACTCTGTTCCACTTTGGAGCCATCATTCAAGTCAGAGAGCACCTACAGAACCTATTTTAGATGGCTACAGTGATAAACCGCCTCACTGCCTCTGTTTCAGACAGATATACGTGCACATTAGAGAAAAAGCCCTTTTCCAAGTTCCTATCTGGTGAAGGACTGAAACGCTCTAGTTCAAGTCATGTGCAAGTCAGAGGAGAGAAGGAGAGACACCCTTCTGGGCAGACACTGGGCAGAAGACCAATTCCCAAAGGGGCAGAGAAAGCTTTGTAAGGAATTTTCTGGCAGTCAGCAAATGGACAAGTGAACTGCAGAGAAAACATTTTGGTAACACAAAACTATAGGATAAGATAAAAAATGGGAAAAGTAAAGCAAGCTGGCTGATTGGCTAAAGAAAAGAAATGAAATGTGAGAAGTGAAATCTTTTAAGCTTCTGGTCTTTTCTGTGACAAATCTGAGCAAGCATTTTGAAGGCTGGCCTTGGGGCACATGTCTGGTGATCGAAAAGAAGCAGTGCTATGGTGAGGGTCAAGAATATAAAGTGTGGTAGCTGGTGTTTTTCTGAATATTTGTGTGAGTTTTCTGGGATATCTTTTTCGATTTGCAGTATAAAGGGCTCTTCAGTGTTTCTTAGCTTGGATGCCTTATTTTAAAACTGCAACAGCAGCGCAAGAAATGAGAGCCTCAAGAGAACTGAAGACATTTTCCAGTTCTGATTGTCTGAAACCTGCCACCTTCTGTAGTGAAAGAGAAGAACCTGCTCCTCTCATAGGAATTAATTTGCCTGGTTTGGCACATCTAAGCTGCCTTCTTCAGAGTGAGGACTGTTCTTGCAAAGACAGATGTTTACAGACATTTGTTTAATGGTTATCTTAATCACAGATTAGAGTTAGTGATCTCTGTTCCTCACTTTCTGTATCCATTTTTCTGTTTGTACTGTACCAAGTGCAGTACAAAATACTGAACAAAGGTTGGAACACTAAATCACCCATTAAGATGAAGCCTCACAGACCTCTCTGAATCTAGTGAGGTTGGTTCTGGGTCATTGAAGAGGTGAGACTGTAGGACTGCTAGGATCAAACTGGCTGAAAGATGTCAGAACCCACATTTTCTGGTTAGGAAACAGAAGAACTCATCATAAGCAGTCAAGAAAACTCAGAAGAAAGGGGAAAATAAAGATCTTTGCCTCTGCTACTTTCTATATTTCTTTATTTCTAAACCCATCATTGGTCTCCTATGAAAACATTATTTCTTTAGATAAGTATGCTTGTCCAACCTAGATTTCAGGGGTCTTTTATTACATTAAATTTTTTTCCCTCCTGTTCTACCAAACTGATCATAATTATTATTATTGTTACAGTAGGTGGTTTTTTTTTTTTTTTTTCCTGTATAAAGCATAAATGCCTCAAAGGGAAAATCCGTGAGTTTTGTTGTGGAAAGCAGCACACTGCTTACTCTTCAGGTGATCTGAAGGACTGGGTGGTGTTTTTCACGCTTACAAATCTGTACACACCTGAATAGCTGTGTAGAGATGAGAATATCACCAGATAATTTACTAGTCAAAAGAAAAGATGCCTGAATGTTGAATACAGAATTAGTAATGGAGAATGAAACAGCTGAGCAAAAAATATGTGAGTACTATATTTACTCAGGTTTTTTTTTAAAATATGGTATCTGGTTTGGATTGGTTCTCTCTTCTTTGCTGTAATTTTCCATTTTACTCATATGATCTTTAATTCCATGAGAGGTCACAGAAAACAGGGTTGCTAGTGTGGATGGAATACACCAAACTAAGGGTCAGTCTGCTCTGATATCTCCCAATGAAGGCCTAAGCAAGAGTTAAAACAGGCAGATTTTCAGAGAAACATCTATCGTTTGCCTGGTGCTCCCAGAAGAGAAAATGAAAAAAAAGGAAGAAGAAAGTAGGTCTCCAATTATCCAGTTTTGACACTATTTTAACTTTGTGTGTTTCTGGCAGTAGCACATCACACTGCAGTTCTTTTCAGGTCAGAATTCCTCTGACAATGTGCTCCTCTTTCCTCTCCAAATTACAGCAGACTTTCAGGTAAACTCAGGCTGTTGGCCTCCAATCGCTTTTCACTGGCACTGACTGAACTTTTAAATATCACTCTCCAGAAATATATACAATTCATATGTTTGTGTATATTGAAACAGTCCTTATGTTAAATATACTGCTACATAAAATGTCTGCATTTGAATGATTTTGAAACAAAGACTATTTTATGACTTCAAATATTTTCCACATCATCACGTATTGTAGACTGTGTTCCTGCCTGAAATTAGTCTTTAATTTTTAAAGGTTGCAGCTCCCCTTCCTCTTTTTTTTTTTTGTTTTGTTTTGTTAAAGAGTAATATAATATGCTTAAATATATTTTATTTTTCTGCTGAGTTAGCTTTAGAAAGGCTTTATACAATTCAGGAACACAAAGTACAGAAAAGTTGAAAAAAATATTTATACCATCTACTGTGAATCCAGCTCTTCAGTGCCTGCATATCTGGCTCAGTATCAACATGTGCAAAGAAAGAGAGTTGTCTTTTGTTGTAGTCATTCAGTGATGTCATTAAAAAGTATGGGACTTGAGGTAGGTCAAAAGGAGCCAACATAAGATGCAAAAATAACTTAAATTTAACATTTTCTTCCACACAACGATTCGGGCTGAATGATCACAATAACTCTTTCCGGCATTATAAATAGCTACTGCTTCCAGTGATTTCTTAGGAGGCAAATTTGGCTGGTTGGATACCTGTGTGTCAGCTTCAAATTGGATAGCCTATTCAGGCAGGCGTGTATGAAATCTGGCACAGATTGAGTATTGGCTCAGTTATTAAGCTCAAGCAGGGTTTAAAATAACACTTCTGGTCTACTTGAAATTTTGTTTAAGTCAAATGCCAATTACATAAGTCTTTAATATTAGACATTAAATCCACCATACTGTGACATATAGTACAGTAAAGTCCTTTATTTATCCGCTGAAAAACATGATCTAAAAATCTAGGAGCATGTACACAATGCTTTTTTTATACAAGACGTTAAAACCAGCTTCTATTAAAAAACAGGAGTTTACTGTGTTTACAGTGTCTCAAGTGTTATGGGATTACATACAGCTCTGGCAGGGAAGAAAGCCTTAGGTGGCTTTTCTTGTTTTACTTTCTCTTTTTCTGGCAGCAGGGAGGGGGTGAAGCAAGCCCTGATTTGTTCAAATGCTGTAAAGGTAACCAAACCATCATTAAATTCCAAAGCTATTTGTCAAGCTCTGCTCAGGCACAAATGCAAATTAGACTGACTGCAAATTAATTCAATTTACACGTTATCATAGGGAAAAAAAAAACCACCAAAAAACAACATACTATCTCAGGAAGAAAAAGAGGCAAATAACAGCTGAGTAGAGCCTTATGAGAAAACTAAAAATATTTTACAATTTCTTCCCAGGAAAATTGGTAAGTATGTCTATTTTCAAAGGAAAAAGAAAATGATTTTCTTCAGAAATGGAGAAGTACAGATTTTTGTGGTTTTGCAACTGAATAAAATAATTTTAATTTTATCTTGCATGCTTACTTTTACATTATGATTAATGTCACCTGCATCTCTCATGGCTTGTATTTTAGCAAGTGCAATGATTTTCCTACTGACATGGAACTGCTTCCAATTGGAAGACCTGGCTCTAAAATGCCTGCCTTAGTGACTGCTCTTAGCACCTGTGTCTGAAACCTACCTGAAGCTTGTATGGCTGGAGCAGGAAATAGAAAGGCCTAAAGGTTGAAGTCAAGGTGGAGGTTAAGAATCAGTCCTTCATTAGCTGAAGGAAGGCAGATCTCTGGGAACAACTTTGTGTCTAGAAACAATCACAGAGATGGAAATCTACTGGCATAAAGGATTGCCTTAGCCTCACTGCCCCCATCACACTTTCCCCATCTTTATCAAGGCTTTGTTCATCGTATAAGGGTGGTGGTCCTAAAGGAGATTGCATGCCTTGGCTTTCTTTAGCTGTGAAGTTCACAGGATATGTCATGGCTGTAATTGTTTTGATTCACAGTCTCATAAGATGGTGGTTTTTTTTTTTTTTTTTGTTAACTTTCAGGAGAATATGTTTCTAATTCTTAATCTGTTATAGACCATATAGTTTAAGTTAATTGAGAAGTGAAATCAGTTTAAAACTTTCTCCATGTACTTACCTAAGTTTTGGTACTCATTGCCGCAATTGTTTTTGATGGCAGGGGATGTTGGAAGCTATTTTTGAAATACATCTCACCTGTGCCATGTACACTCAAATAAAACATTCAGGCCTGCTACATAGTCCTGAAAAGGACTCTGGAAAGAAACTGTGGATTGCTAAATGGAAAATACAGCTCTTGGCCCTGCCTTGAGAGTGAATTTGCTGAGAAACAAGGCTGAGCTACAATGTATTTGTGTGTACAGGCACTCCAAGATCCCCTGCTTCTATTCATTCCCAGGTTTTGAGGTAAGTGCTTGTACCAACACATCACAATTTTCCAAGGTTTATGATATTTTTATGTAATGCATTATCACGATCACTGCACACTGGTGGGTTAATGGGTCATCACACTGAAGAAGTGCATTGCTTTGCATGTGGACTGGATACTCCGATTGCAAGAGCACATTCTATACTAAACCACTTCAGGTGCACAGAGAATGACCTCAGAGCAGTCCTATCTGGTTTGTTTTCAAAATGCAGTGCATTGGGCCTGACTTTAATCTTCACTTCTGAGTATCTTTGCAAAGATACTGTATGGATCTAGCTGGGGGATCACAATTGTAACTAACCATCTCATCTTATAAACTGTAGTGCAGATATTTGCAGCAACTACAGAGTGGAAAAAGTGAATTTGTTGCTTAAGTGGAACAGAAGCGTGTGTCCTGTTGGGCTTTCTAACCCTTTTTCCCAAGCTACATTTAATCTTGGGGGGAAAAAATTCATTATAAATAATACATACCTCATTAGAATGAACCAAGTAGTTGCACTAATGGCTTGCATTTAAATGCAATGCTAGGTTTACACAATATTCTTACCAAGGAAAAATGTCTGATTCATTGGCTAGTATTGTTAAATTAGACAGCCACAAAACTCATGGAAGAAGTGATATATTAACATTTCAGATAAGAAGAGGCTTTTTTCTGACTCTGGGAAGAACTAGGATCATGACAGAGTGACAGAAATAATGCAATTAACTCTGCTCTGTGGACTATCCCCAGTGCTATCTGTGTGACAAGTCATGTTACCTCAAGTGAAACACTGTCCAGGTACTACTTTTGCTCCTGTGGGAAATGGTAGCTAAAGTGTTATTGACCATGCAACACAGATGTCCAAATGAGGATTGTTGTAAATGGTCACTTGCTCGTAGGAAGAGTGGAAACCAGCTTTACACGGTTGCTCCTGGGTAATCCTTTTGCAAGGAAAATTTTAAAATATTTCAAAGCATAGAGTCTGCAAGCTTAATAGCAAAGACCACGGTCGACAGCCTCAAGCAAAGAATTTGAGGTGTGATCAGCAGGGAGACAGAGAAGATTGTATCTTTCTACTCCACCCTTGTGAGGCCCCATATGGAGTATTGTATCCAGGTCTGGGGCTCGCAGTACAGAAAACACCTGGTGCTGTTGGAGAAAGTCCAGAGGAGAACCACAAAGACAATAAGGGGACTGAAGCATCACCCCTACAAACAGAAGCTGAGGTGGCTGGGCCGATTCATCCTGGAGAAGACTCTGCTTTTTGCCAAGCCTGCATTCCTCCAGATCACAAACTCCACCAGGGCATGGCCACGACAGCTCAGGCTGCCTCCAATCTTAACTTCTCCAACTCTCACCTCTGCACTGGTGAGCTCCACGTCCAGTAGGGCTTCACCTTGGGTCGGTGCGCCTAGTACCTGGAGGAGGAAGTAATCCTCAGCAGACTCCGGGAATCTCCTGGTGGAGGAGGAAGTAATCCTCAGCAGACTCCAGGAATCTCCTGGGTCGTCTGCCACCCGCCATGCTGCTAATCCAGCAGAAAGATATCCGGGTGGTTGAAATCCCCCATCAGGACAGGAGCCCGCGAGCGCGACAGCTCCTGCAGCTGAAGCAAGAAGGCCTCGTCAACAGGCTCCCCCTGTTCAGGTGGCTTGTAGCACACCCCAACCACTAGATGCCCTTTACTGGACCGATCCCTGATTTTCACCCATAAGCTCTTGTTGTGGTTTTGTGATTTTTCTTAGGCAAAGCTTCCTGTGCCTCCTCGCTCACCTCCCCTTCAATTCACAGTGCCTCTCATCTGTCACTTAGGGGCACCTGGGCAAGTGAAGTTGCCCAGGAAGGGGTTCACCCACGATGCCGAGCTGAGACTGTCTTCCAGTTCTCCCCGTCTCTCAGGACCCCCGTCTCTGCCCAACAGTGACAGGACATGGGGTCCATCACTTTCTGGGGGCTGTCTCCCTGGTGCCTTCCTCTCTGGCATGCCTGGGAGTTATTCCACCAGCCAATCTCTTGCTCTCACTCCCTGATGCTCCGTAACCTCTCCACCTCCTCCTTGAGCTCTGCCACCATGCTGAGCAGATCTTCCACCTGCTCACACCTCACACAGGTGGAGTTCCTGACTCCCTCACCAGGCAGCAGCAGGCTCAGGCGCTCCGTGCAGCTGGAGCCCTGAACAGCCACATTCTTAGGCGGGGCCTCCATCTGGGTCAAGATGGAGTCTTTGCAGGGCAAGCTCATTGCCTGGAGGACACCATGGTAAATCGGTGGAGACTGCCAGTAGGTAAGCTGGTCTCCAGAGCGAGGAGGGACGCTACTTCTGTGCCGTCCTGCACAAGCTACCGCACCTGCTGCTGCAGTATGCTGTGGGTGCTGCGCACATGCTGCCTGTGGGCCTGTGGGCATGCTGTCAGATAGATCTAAAGATAAGGCTACGACAACCATCTGGGAAGGTGCTGGAAGCCGTCTTTGGGACTGGTTGTGGGGACGTCTTCTCTGATGCTGGACCCGGGAGCGGCTTTGTGCCCGGGCTGGTCCCTGCTGCCTGGACCGGCTCCCACGGCCTCGTCAGGGCTGGCTGCGGGAAGCTGAAGCGTGACGCCCAGACATGGAACCCCTTCAGTTCTCATTGCCTCTCATCTGTCAATTAGGGGCTGTCTTGGGTGAAGCAGTCTACTCCACACCTGAAGACTTGCTCTGCCAGGAAGGAAAGAAGGATTGTTGTCAGATGACTCGCTATTGAGAGCAAGGGAGGGCTCTTTATGTTTGCCTCACTTTACCTACAGGGGCATGTGCTGCCACCCTTGGGCATGGTCTGGGATATTTCTAGGAAATTTTCTGGTCTGATTCACTTCTCTGATTATTATCCCTTACTGATAGTTCAGGGCAGCATTGATGTAGTCAGTGTGAAAAGCCTGGGGACTATCAAAATGCTTCATGGGACTGGAGCAGATAGTTGATGGAATGGGCGTGCCGGTTTTTTTTTTTTTCTTCTATCCCTTCAGTAGCACGGAAGCATACAGAGAGAAAAACCCACCTCATAAATAAATGGCCTAGAGGTTGATGCATACACAGGAATTTCGTTTTTTTTTTTTTTTTTGACCGTGGGGCAATTCACTTGGCATCTGGAATAATGGCTGCAGATGGAACTCACCTGTCTCTAAGTGGGTAAATGATCCTAATCCAAGAACTAGTGGGACTGATTGAAAGGTCTTTAAACTGCATATGAACGGGGGAGGGGACAAGCTGAGGGCCACTGAGGTTGAGTGGGTAGGTCAAGGACTCATACTGAACTTGGTGGAGTACAAAGGGATAGAAAAAGTCAGGGGAATGCTGTTGTTGTTGCTCTAGGGGATTCTAGATCCTATAGAAAGGTGGTGAGACAGAAAGCCCATCTGGAGTGCCTTTTAATGAATGCACATAGTGTGGGAAATAAGCAGGACGAGTTGGAAACCGTGATGCACTTGGAAAGTTATGACCTTGTTGCTATCACAGACGCATGATGGGATGACTTACATAACTGGAATAACACCAGGTGTATCAGTTCTTTAGAAGGGATAGGCAAGGTAGGAAGGAAGGGTGAATGTCTTGCTTCAGTTTATAGGAGGGAGAGGATGTTTTCTGATGTATGTATACCCAATGTGAGATTAAGAAACAATGGTTCAAATGTTTGTCCAACCAGTTTATTACAAATCTTAATCAGAGAGATGGGGAAGGGAAGGACGGTGGCTATTATGAATTAGGGTGATGGGAAAGGGAAGGCAGGCAATAGAAAAGATAGGAAAGAAGCAAGAATTGTGAAAAGTGGTCACCACCAGGATCCAGCAGTGGTCCCGTTGCATGCTGTTCCAATGGTCCAAGGCAGGGGGAGAGCTGCAGCAGCGTGGCTGGCCTTGGACAGCAAGCATGTACCAGGAAGAAGCGGCAAAGTCCTGGAGAAACCAGCAGGTCTCAGTTAGTAAGCCCAGGAGAGTCCATCTGCATGCAGACATCAGCTTGTGAGGTTCCTGATGTCAGACACCTCTTCTTCTTCAGCATGCAGGCATTATGCCATGAGGAATCTGTTGGAATAAACCTGACCTCTTGGTTGTTGGTTCCCTTTTTATTCTTCTTCTGCCAACATGGCATTCCTGGTTGCTTGGGTAAGAGCCATGTGCAGTACCACCTGAGATAGCTATCTCCCTCGAGATAAGCACACAAAAGACTGCTTCCCGGTCTCATTGCAGCATTTCAATACCTAAAGGGAGCCTACAAACAGGAGGGGAATCAACTCTTTGAAAGGGTAGATAACAGCAGGACAAAGGGAAATGGTTTTAAGTTGAGGGAAAGAAGATTTAGGTTGGATGTCATGGGAAAGTTCTGTACAGAGAAAGTGGTGAGGTGCTGGAACAGGTTGCCCAGAGAGGTTGTGGATGCCTCGTTCCTGGAGGTGTTCAAGGCCAGATTGGATGGGGCCCTAGGCAGCCTGGTCTAGTATTAAATGGAGAGGTTGTTAGTCCTGCATGTGGCAGGGGGTTGGAGATTCATGATCCTTGAGATCCCTTCCAACCCTGGCCACTCTGTGATTCTGTGATTCTGTAATGTCTTTTCAGGAATAGTAATTCATAAACTTGATGCAATCTGATGTATATGATCTAATCTACTTAATTAAATATTTGCCACATTATATGATGTCTGTGATACAATATTTAATATTCAAATTAACATTCAAATTTCAGAAAACATTGTCAAATGAAATTCATCAAATGATAGAACTGTAGAGCACAAAGATCATCAAGCTCAAAGGACCAACAACCTCCACATTTAATATTAAACCAGGCTGCTCAGGGCCCCGTTCAATCTGGCCTTGAACACCTCCAGGAAAACAGCATCCACAGCCTCTTTTGGGCAGCCTGTTCCAGTACCTCATCACTCTCACAGTAAAGAACTTCCCCTGATATCCAACCTATGTCTTCCTTCCTTCAACTTAAAACCATTTCCCCTTGTCCTGACATTATCTACCATTTCAAAGAGTTGACTCCCCTCCTGTTTGTAGGCTCCATTTAGGTATTGAAAGGCTGCAATGAGGTCACCTGGCAGCTTTCTTTTCTCCAGACTGAACAAGCCCAGCTCCCTCAGCCTCTCTTTGTAGTGGTGTTCCAGTCCCCTGATCATCTTCGTGGCTCTCTTCTGGACCCTCTCCAACAGCTTCCCGTCAATACATTAATTTAATATAAATTTTAAATTTTTATTTTTTCTGTAAATCAGCTCACAAAAATCACTCATTCTCCCATTTTTAAAAGGCATACAAACCTGCCATATAAACCTCGAGCACAGAATCATGCTCTATTTTCCACCTGATTACCTGAGATGAAACACATCTTTTTAAGACATGGCCTATCAGCAGATTTGGTTCTCTGTTAATGGCCTGTTTTACATCCCAAACTCAGTGTTTTACCTTGCAGTTGAGGACCCTCTGTGCACAGAAGCATGAAGTATAGGCATAATGGAAATAACTAATTTTTGCTATCTCAACATCTATGCAACAACCATAACATCAAAGACTTGACAAGGCCAAAATGGTGATTAATTAGGAGACTGAAACAAAAAGTGGTGATAAACTGGCAGAAGGCTGGATACTGACAGGGAAGCCCAGCTCAAACTATTGCCTATTGCAACAACCCACCTCCGCTGGAAATAAATCTACTCCATAGTGCAGGGAGTGCTGATGTTCCAAGGAACAGTTGTGTTGGTCATATCTTTAGTACAGATGAGTGTAGGAATATCTACGAGGACTACATAGAACCCCACTTTGATGCAGCAGTTGTGGTGCCTACAGCTTGATTGAAATTCATGGAATCATAGAATTGTTTCCATTGGAAAGGGAACTTTATAGGTGATCTAGGCCAGCTTCCCTGCAATGAACAGGGACGCCTACAGGGACATCAGGGTGCTCAGAGCCTGTCCAAGAAATGTCTCTGGAGATGGGGCATCCACCTCTGTAAACTCATCCAAGGCAAGGGAGGCAAGTGTTCGTGCAGTCAGTCTCTTCAGCACTGCAACTCCACCACACTTAAAGCTGTGATTAGCTGACCATTTTAAAGCAGCCCAGGTTTCTTTAATCCCAAAGAGCAGGTAAAAAGCAAAGACAATGGCTGTACAACTGGAAGAACTGTATAGGGTATGGGGGGGTACAGGGCATCAGGCCAAAGTGAAGGAATGAAAGAAAAGTACATTGAATTACACCAACTGTCTTCCCTCTAGATTTCATATTCTGAAATGATACAAAATTTTCCGATTAATTTATTTTCTCCTCTGTGTGTGTGTTACTTGAAGTTCAGATCTTACATTAGTTATTACATTTCAGGACAAGAGTTTGGCTTTAAACTGTGCTGTTTGTTTTTGCTAGAATTTTTTTTTTCTGTAGTTTTTACTTTAAATTATTCAAAATATGCTTATGAGAGAAATACCAAAACAAATAGGTTTTCCTATTTGCTGGATATGCTAATTTCAATATACCTATTCTAAAAAATATCTATATCTTGATCTGTGAAACTGAGAGTTACATAAATTCTGTACAGGAACATTTCAAAACAGTTTTCCTTCCTATTTCTCATGTTCAGAAGTTGTTTAAAGTGAAACTGGTGTTTGTTGGATTTTGAGAGAATTCATTGTTTTAAAAAAAAAAACTAACTAAATTTTCTGTTCTTTTCATGAAAGGTTTTGTAACAGAAATAAAATAATTACAGTTTGTAACAGGCAATGTCAGTAACAAATGTATTTTTCCATAGGCATTCCTCCTGAAAAATCCTTGGAGTTGTTCTGAAATAGACTTGAAGGATATTTGGCAATGTGCTTGTTATGATACCAGATAAAAAAATTCGGAAGCCTGAATTATTGCAATACTGCTCTAGAACATTTGACATTAAAACTATTCAATTATCGATGATCTTATTATACCAAATATTAAGCTACTGAGGATTTCTTAACTACCTTTTTACATTCAATACGAAATTTTTAATCATTGGAGGGTTTAAAATCAGGGTCTTATTAGCACTCAGTCCAAAAATCACTCAAAGTCAGGCTGGATGGGACTTTGAGCAACCTGGTCTGTTGGGAGTTGTCCCTGCCACTAGCAAAGATGAGGGTCCCTTCCAAAGCAAATCATTCTGTGATTAATATTGTCGACACTGGGGAGTCTATATCTTAATCACAATAAACATTTAAAGAAATTCCCCTTTTTTCCTCTTACACATGTCTTTGCCAAATACTCTGTGCCCTCTAACACATGCAATCAAAGTGTACAGTTACAATTTTTATGTGTGTCTTCATGTAAACAAGATTGCTTTCTTAAACTGCTGGGCTGCTTCTTACTTGGAAAACTCCAAAGAAAACATACTCCAATTCATGACAGTCTAATAACTTATGATTTATAAGAGTTTCATATGGATGAAAAATCCATTTGATTTTGATTTGATTTGATAACTATTCAGAATACTTTCTGATAAAAAAAAAAACAAAGCAAATCCTTAGTGCTGAATTCTGTTAATCATTCTTGGAGCAAGGATTATCTATACTTTTTGAGCTATATAAGAAAGACAAAACTGAGTTCGGCATTGATCAAACCATGCAATTTGTAAGTAACTCTTAGCAGAGGGCTATAATGAGAGCCAAGATTTGAGAAAATAAGACTAATACAAAAAAATTAGAACTGGGGGAAAAAATGTTTAAAACTCCAATTCAGGCAAGAGCTGAAAGAGATTTCTTAACTTTGCTTGTCTCATACAGTGTGTAATGCTATTGATCTAAATGTAAGAAATTCTTAAAGGACAGTTTTCCCTTTATTTGTAATGCTAAAACCTTCTTAGAAGAGACTCTGACTTTTTTCCCCAGTTGATACTTTCAAAATATCAATTAAGCACTTCAACTGAAAAACACTTTCTCCCTTGCATTGTCTTAATTTTGACTTCCCTGAGTTTGCATTTCCACTATTTCTCCCATTCAGCAGAAGCTGTCCCTAAAGATTGTCTAAAATTCTGCACCAATTTACGAGTACAATGATAGTGGCAAAGACTGATTTCATGTTATTACCTAATTTGAGTAGCAAAACCCACTAAATAATGAAGGACGACTTGCTAAACCCCCTCATATCGACATGTGCAATTTGTCATTTTGTCTTCACACTTAAAAATGGCAGATCTGTGGAGATAAGCTGCAGGGAGGTTCCCAGATTTAGCAGTAAATTATGCAAGTGGAAAACATACCGAAGAAACTATTTGCTTTGGAAGACAGCAGATACACTTTAACATGTGACAGGCAAATAGGTTTATACAGAAGATAAGAAGATAAGTAAGACTGTACAGAGAGGAAATGTCACATTCAGAAGAAAAAGGAGGATGATGAACCAAACAGCTGTGTTTTTTATCTCACCTTTTCAGTCAAAGCCCTAGCAACAGTTCTGCCACTGGGTAGATGTTTAATTGTACATGTGGTGCTGTTAGGTTTGTAATGACCATAAGCAGTTGCTGGATCTAGGTTGTATTTCAGCATAATCAAGCTAGTGACTTACAAGCTTTACTTTTAACAAAGCAATGAATAAAATGACTAGCAGCATCACTGAAGTCTCCAATGACTCTCCAGGTCATACTTGCTTTGTATTTTCATGCCTTCTTGGACTTAAGAGAGTAACAAGTTTCAACTAGATGAAACTGGGAGAGGATTTCCCTCCTTCTTCTCCTATCCAAAATAGGGCATAGGCCGTTGATGATGGAAGAGGTGAGATGAATGAGTAATGTAAGAGACAGAGCACGACACTGGGCCTGCAGACTTGTCCCTAAATGG